>NC_049202.1:20651458-20970743 GCF_013347855.1 Anguilla anguilla
CTCTTCTCCTCTCAGCCACATTCTTCACCTCAGTTGCTACTCTTTCTCTCATTTGCTTCCTCCCCCATCCCTCTCCACTCTCCTCCTCCAAACTCTGATTGTAATATATAAAAGTTAAAAGAGATATCTACATGTCTACTGTTGTGTGGCGGGCTAAGTATTAAAATAAAGAGCCTTAGTCGCTTCTCTTGGCTGGCAGTAGCTTAGCATTAAGGGATGCAGTCCACACTTTTCTCTTGTCCAGGGAAAACTGTGTTTCTTTGCAAATGAAGACAAACCATGTACAACTAAGTGAACTGGAGGACTGAGCTGTTGTTCCTCAAGCAGCTTGATCAAGTCCTCCGCCAGGCCCGCTGTCCACAACAACATAAAAAGTATTCAGTGTGCGTGAGCTCAGGTTGGACATATTTCTGCTGGCCAGCGTGCAGAGACTTAATCAGTTGTGCATACTGTATAGATCGGTTCAGCAGAAGACCCATTCGACCAATGGAAACCAAGGGAAGATTGTTATGGTCTAATGTCGTTGTCAGCTGATCTGCATAACAATGTTTCCATTTGGATGTTTAGCAAACTCGTGTTAGATAAATTAGTCAAAAAACAAGTTAGTAAAAAGAGAAATTAGTAAAAAAAAAAAAAAAAAGAAAAGTGTTTCCAAACTATTTTTGTCAGGAAATGTGGTATGACATAGTCAGAGGAAGACTGACATGTTGTGTCAGTTGCAATTTAATATTCATTCATATGTGATCAACAGCTGAATTTTTGTTAAGTGTCCCAGGTGTAAGTATCTTGTAAAATCTAACTTTCCGTGAACGCACATTTGCATGAGTCATTTTCCTAAACTGTTCTAGAAAGTCAAAGTTGTAGCATTTTTATAAAGTTAACTGACTTTCCTTTTTATGCACACAGTGCTTGTTTTCATTATGCATGTCACATGGAAATCATGAAGAGTCTATCTAAAGTTTCTACATTCATGCAAATGAAATCAAAGCCTTTGTTTTTCAGCTTCTAATCTGTTGAAGTGGGAGTTTACAGGCCAAAGCACTCAAACTCTGTAGCTCCCTGACAAGCAGGTGATTCACAAAAGTGTCAATGTTTCTATGGCGATGAATACTGACACTGTCCTGCTAGAACCACCTTTTTCCAATTTGCAGACACTAGTTACTGAGGCTTTTTTGTGTTTCCATGACTACCTGTAATTAAGTCACAATAGAACATGCAATTACAAACAGGCTCTGCAATTTAAAAAAAGAAAGAAAAAAGATTCATGCTGTTCCAAACAAACCAATGGGTTTACCATTGCCTCCTGTCTCACAATTTTCTAAGTTCTGCTTATAGAGAATATCATCTTTCTTTTAAGGCTTCTTTATAATTTGACTGTCACAATCCATTGTACCAGGGACGTCTGTGGCAGTCACTGTGTCACAAGCATCTACCCTCAAGTATCTATAATACAATAACCATCAGTAACTCAGTAAGGTCAGCCAATGGCCTCTACAGCCTTGTTTTTAGTCAAAGATAGTTGTAGGTGTGAGTAACATCCACAGAGCTAAGGCTATGAGTGAATGCACCCACTGTTAATATTTTCATCATAATCCAGCCATTTTATACCTGTGCTGCCCGTCTCGGGCTGTGTGCTTCTCACCTCTGGTCACGAAAATACCAGAATTCAGTCGCCATGCTCAGCATGCCCATACAACACACCATCGACTGCATCCATGCACCCTGCGACACTGATTCCAAACATAGAGCCCACAGTCTAAAAAAAAGACACAATGCCAAAATTTCCCTTCAGAAAGGGACAGTTGATTGTCCTCAGTATGCACAGGTGTGGTTTAAACAGCCAGTCCCAGTCCCCAGGTTTGAAACTAAGGCATTCAGTTGAATATATTAATATATTAATGCAAATAATAGTATGAAAAAGTAATTTGGCTACAGGAACCAAAGGAGAGATATTGTAAAATCCTCATTATATGCATGTATAATTTTTATCAGAGATTTTTAACAAAAACATCTATCTTTTTTAAATAAAAAAAATAAAAAATGTTTTGTGATACCATCCTCTAGCAGCACGTACATTACCATACCGTTTGGCGAGTCCCATGTACTGCACTCCTGTTCTATGCTTGGCAGAACGCCAGCACCACCTTACATAAGAGTCTGAATTCAACAACCATCCATTATCTAGCCCGCTTATTTCTGGACAGTGTCACAGGAGGGCTGGAGCCTATCCCATCATGCATTGGGCAAAAGGTAGGAATACACCGTGGACAAGTCGGCAATCCATCGCAGGGTACACACAACATTCGCTCACACACTCAAACTGATGGGCACTTTAGACTCTCCAATTAGCCTAACCTGAATGTCATTGGACAGTGGGATGAAACCGAAGTACCAGCAGCAAACCCACATGGACATGGGCAGATCATGCAGACATGCACAGAAAGGCCCCGGCCAGGATTCAAACCCAGGACCTTCTTGCTGCAAGGTGACAGTTATGCACTGCACCATTTGCAATAACTTAAATGTGATTTCCAGTTCTCTCAAGTAAGTGTTTCATAGTGGCGGAGTTCATGCGATTGATCTGACCCTTGACACTGAAACCTTCCGTAAACTGAGTCCTCTTTACTAAATAAATACAGATGCAACATTTGCATCTAGGGTCTGCCCTTCTTCTGTGAAGAACCCCAATGGGTCAGCTCTGAATCTGCAGCTGAGCTCAGCATCCTTTGATTGGTTCCATGCCTATTGACACACTCACATAGATATCAGCTTAATCAAACAGGTACCTAAGCTGACAAGTTAGGGCAAGGAGGGACTGATGGAATGAAATGGAAGGAATGCAGAAACTGGAAATTGGTTGCTATGAAAAACGTGCGGTCGGGAGATGGCTTGGCTGGAAAGATGGAAGCAAAATGGGGGAGTCAGGAGAATGCAGGGCTGTGACAGACTGATCTCAGAGCAGCCATTTGAAGTGGATGAGCGCTTAAAACATTGGACTACACATGTACAGACTTCAACAGAGATGTGCATGCAAAACGCACACACGCGGCCAACGCTCACACGCATGCAAATAAACGCATAAGCAAACACAACCCCGAAGGGATTATCGTCTAGCGAGTGCAGACTCCACACGCACACGAGCAGTGGAATATGCAAAGCAGTAAATCTCACATTCGACACGTACAGTAGGCCGCGGACCACAAGGCGCGGGGGGGATAACGAGCGCTGCGGAAATGGCGATATCTGGCACAGAGACGCGCTGGCGCATTATTCCCCCCATTACTCCGCCGCAGGCCCGCATTATTGCGCGCACATCGCATTTCGCCCCGATGACATTAAACGCATTTATTTACACTGCTTGTAATATCACAATCATTTTGTCACATTACCCGTTTCAAGCATCAGTACCCTTCAATAGTGCGCAATCTCTCAAACGATGCACGCAGCTTGCTGCTTTTTCATCATTCCAAATGCATGTCTTAATGAAACTTGAAAATGCATTAATTTCTCCAATAAGAAAAAGTCAATTATTATTTGGAAAATACACCCCAGGGAAAGTGAAAGGTACATACACCACATCATTGCGCCTTTAATAAAAGATTCATAATAAAAGATTTGGATGTCTAACTAAAGACCATCCGTGGGTTTTTTCTGAGGGAAGGGGAGGGGCTTAGGTGGGGATCAGAGAGCAGGGGGATGTGGCGACCAACCAAACTTCTGTGTGCCTAAGCCACACCTTCTCACCCTTCTGAGTCCATCTGCCATTGTCCTTTAGACCCACCCCTCTTCTGTGACATCAAAGAATGTGACAGTTTTTCAATTGTGTCGCTCGCAATTAATAGATAACCACTTCTGGGTTCCCACAAACCTGCCTTCCTCAAACCTGCTCCTGGTGTTTATGTCACTTTTACAGAGAAGATGAGCAAAGAAAAGACTTGTAGTCTAATTATTCACCTTTAATGGATGATGCTCTTTTGCTTTTCAGTCTTCGTGTTCAATTTGTGGGTAACGGCGTACGACTCAGCGTATTATGACTCAACAATTCAAGTTGTAACCTGTAAAGTGAGTGCTGTACGTGCTACTCTTAAATGTTACTAGGATACCCACGCCTAAATATATTTGAGCATGGAGTGTCTTGTCAAATCACACTCACAGGCATTGAAACAAAGCAAGGTGAGGATGTAATAACTGTATAGTGGCCGTTTCCTCTTTCAAAATACATATATGCATTTTGCGAAATGCGTTGGTGGGACAAAATTGTGATTTCATAGCGAGACGTTTCGAACGTAGAGATAGAACTGATCGCACTTTGCAAATAATAGATTACACGTCACGTTGTTCATGTAAAAAAAAAAGGCCCTGCCCATAAGATCGTTTGCTGGAAGCATACTTCTCCAGATTGACGGGATGCATGAACGTGTAGCCTTTGGCACCGTTCTGTCCGCCATGTCGGCCTTAACCCCGCTGTAAGGCCTTCCCTGCTAGAGCTGACTCAGCGGACAGAATGGTGCCGCAAACGCAGCACGCTCATGCTTTTTCTCGGGCTGGTGGAACACACACTTTTCTAGAATCTGCATCCATTTTTTTCTTTTCTTTTTCTTTTCCTTTTTTCGGACCGCCGCGGCACCTTTCAGAGGCCCCCTTTTTGCCGCAGGACGGGGTTGCTTAGCGATAGAGTGCGTGTCCTTTACCCTGCCCTCTCCCCGTGAAGCACCTTTTCTCAGGTCCATTAAGATATCCGTCACCTCGTACCCTTGGCCACTGTGCCCGGTCGTAAATGTCACCCTTTTTTACGAGGGCTGTGATTCGTTTACAGAGCGATTTAAACTCACACACACCAACCGTTACTGCCCACTATAATTCTCTGCTTCCTGGAAATGTTTAGGACCTATATCGAAGTCTATTCAATTACTGATAACACCCCTCACCTCTCCCTCTCTCTCTCTCTCTCTCTCTCTCTCTCACTCTTTCTCTTGCTTTCCCACTCCTCAACAAATAGACATACAAGGACAAAATGTTCACACTGCAGAGTCCTCCTGATTCAGAGCAGGTACAAATATGTCCAAATCATACAGACATACGGTAATGCTTTACATTTATATGCATTAGATTCAATATTAAGTAAACAGCTTCTAACCAGAAGTTTCATAGCTCATGTCCCAGACCAGCAACTGTGGCTGCACCCCTAAACTGGGTGCCCTAAACACAAACGCTTCAGTAACAACGTATCTGTCTTTCAGACATTAAACCAAGGAGTGAGGTAATTAGGAGATAGAAAGGCTGTGGTCATTAAATATCCCACAACACTTAATGCTGAGTATGGGGTTTGTTATTATTATCATTATTAGCATCTAGCCGCAGACAGTAAATGTACTGAGTGTAAATTGAGAGCTTTGCAAGTTGTCCCAAGTTAACTTCATCTATTCCCCCACTGGCTCTCTCACAGTAACACACATCAGACTAGAGAGACACTCTAGTGGCTCACAGGAAGGGATGAGAATTACTTTTCAGTCGATGTCATCTTTGTATAAAGCGCTTCAGCAACACAAGCTCTCTCGTCATGCACATAAACAGGATTCGATTTTGAATTTGAGAGGCGCTGGCTCCCGAAGTGACAGACGGTGACTCCACTCCTGTGGGCGTGCGGGGGCGATTTTGCCTTGAGAGACAGGAAATGAAACTGGCTGGCTTTTGTGTCCTCTTCTCCGTGCCTCTCGTTTACACTTTTTATTACATGTGAGACAGTTCCGCAGGGTTCAGAAGCGGTAACCCGGGTGACAATCCCGCCGTTCCTCGTGTTGGGAGCGACAGGAGATGTCCAAGACGGGCGCGTTGGACTGACCACCGCTGTCTGCCTTCAGGGAATTCTTTCAAGGAAGGATGACGTCTGGATATAGAGATAACGTGTGTGTATGCATGTGCTGTATTTGCGCGTGCACGCGTGCCTGCATGTATATTTGAGTACATGCAGAAATATGCTCTGGACAGTGTGGGGGCTGGGGGTTTGCTTCAAAAACAGTGAGCAGCTCTCCAAACTACAAACAACCATACCACACATTCAAGGTGCTATTTATGAAACCAAAAACTGAGACAAAAAGCAGGCATGAAAGTGGGCCATTTAATGGGCTATTTACTAAAAAGCTATTATGCAAAGGATCCCAGCTGAAAAACATTAGCTTAAATATGGCATCCACTGGTAAAAGTATAGCTCTTGTACTTGTGGTGACAAAGCCACCAAGTGTAATGAGCAGTGTCCTATTGATTTAAGTACAAAAGACAGTACATTCTCATTTTGGAATGGGCCAGGAGCCAGAGGAACGAAAAGAGAAAAATGTCTTCGCAATGGAAATGGTAAGTGGGTGATTGCGCCGTACTAGGTCATCTTTCATCTCATCCAATAACTCTAGTACTGCGTGACTTGGGTGCTCATAGCCTTTGAAAATGTTTTCTTCAGACAACAGCAACAGAAATGTGTTGAACGGGAAAGTCTCCTTCTGGCAACAGTTACAGCAGCCATGACAGTACTGTCGCTCCATACCAAAGTTAACAGTCTTGCTCCCTCCGATGTTTAAAAAAAAGGGGAAAAAAATGCAATTACCTTTCCTGACACTGCAGTCAGCCTTGGCAAATGAATCAGGCCATTGATATGCATTTATTATGCAAAGACTCAACCTAATCCTTGAACTTGAGGAATACATATGCACTAAGACTAACCTGCAATGGTCCCGGTTTATATATAATTTACTATATGGTCATGTTTAGCATTGCACAGTGCAGTTTATATTTGGTTGTGGTGAAGTCGCAAGTAGTGATTCTTAGGAAATCTGGTAATTAAGGTTGCAATATAATGAATTACACAGGGTAGTGTATTTTACAGATTTATTCTTTTGTTGGTTTCTGTTCTATTTAATTAAATTTAAATAAATTTCCTGACAGGTTCTCTGGTCGCTACCTCTACACTGCTGATCTGCACAGAGGCACACATGTCCAACGCTTTACCAACCTGCCTTCTGGATGATAAACAAACCCGTGATTAGCCGAGGACACACCTGGTATGACCTGTCTGTTTCAATCACCTGACTCTGCTCTCTGCAGCTGGAGTGGGGAGTAAGCGAGACTGCCTAGCAACATTAGCTTCACTGAAAGACTTGACACAAAACAGTCCTTTTCCATTAAAGAGAGAGAAAGAGAGAGAGAGAGAGAGTAAAAGAAAACGGAAATCTTTCTTAATTTTTTACTCTTTCTTAATAACGGCTCATTGGTCCATTTATGTTAAAAAATTAAGAAAATTAATTATTGTGATACTTTCCTTGTATGGGAGTAAAAAGAGGGGGAGAAGCATTTTACCTCAGGAAATCCTTTCATGGTTTATTAATCAGCTGAGAGGAGAAATCTGGAGTAATCAGTCATGCTCAGCAGTGATGGAATGAGGAGATACACTCAGAGCTGGGGCTTACAAGGAGAACCGCACTGCTGCAAAAGAGGCAGGCTAAGAGTACTGTTCTGTACAGAAGGAATATATTCACACAGGCACTCACACACACACACACACACACACAGACATGCACTCACGCACTCTCACACACACACACACACACACACAGACATGCACTCACGCACTCATACACACACTCAGACATGCACTCATGCACTCACACACACACGCATGCACATACACACACATACACTCACGCACTCACACACACACGCATGCGCACACACATACACAGGCACACACGTACACACACACACACACACACACCATAAAATGCACACATACTGACGCATGCACATCCACACACACACACACACACACACACACAAGCTGCGTTGAGGGTAGGACCAGGGGGGAGGCTGGATGTTGATGACAGAGTGATAGAGCATCAGGCAACAGCATGAAAAGCGAAAAACAGACAGGCGGGACGTGAACTGGGAGGAGACTAACGCCCGCTCCCGCAGCAGACGGACCAGCCCAGAACAGACCCGCGTACGCCCTTTTACGCCAAGACCCGTAGACCGTGCAGCCGCGCTGGTCCATGCACTGGACCAGGACGGCTGGGAGAAGAAGGCGAAAGATCTATAATTCACAAAAGGAAGAGAAACACGGGGAACGGTGCAGACTGCCGAGTCATCCTCCCACCTGCCCCCGCAGCTCCATAACACCGCCGCCATCTCGCCGCACGCCAAGACCTGCTTAACCGAGCTGAAGAGTCCGGGGCTCAGACCCCGAACGTCCTGCCATGCGTTTCTTCTGCCCGCAAACGCAACCAGCTGATTTCACTAATTACTTCTACCTTCTGGCTGAAGAATTGTGCTATTTAGTAAATCCAGGTGATTGCAACAAAATACTGGGGAGGACTTTTACTTTATAAACCTGGATTTTCCACCTCTGCAGTCTAAATACCATTACTCTCATTCTGCCTCTCTGACAGAGCAGGGACACCTGGGAAGGGGGAGGTCGGCCCATTTCTGTGTGGCAGCTCCCCCGACCCCTTCTCCTTCTAATTATTTTAACAAAACAAAATCTATCCTACATAAAATAGACCATTGCATGACGAGATCAAAGCGTAGACAAGGATACATACCACACAGATAACAGACATTTCTATTCTTTTAACTTTATCCATGAAGTAAAAAGAAAAATGTGTCTGTATGTGTGCACGTGCCTGTGTGCGTGTATGTGTAGGGCCTCATATTTTTAGTTTTGCTGAAATCGTGGATTGAATCACAGAATCTGGGTTACATATCAGGCGCACACTTATTGAAGGTAAAAATAAGTAAAATCAGTAAACATTTGTAATTTCATAACATTTGATAACAAAAATAAATGAATAAATGCAGAAAATATAAAAAATATATATATATATTTTATATTTTTAAAATATAAAAATAAATATGGTTTAGGGGGGCATGATAAATAATCAAGCACCAGTTCCTCTTAGATTTAAGTATTAGATAAATGGTTCTCAGGTTTCAAGAAAAGTTTTAGTTTGGTTTCTCTCTTCTCCCTCTCCTTCTCACCATTCCATCCAGCCAGCTTGACAGCCCTGGCCTAGCCCTTGTGATCAGACTCGCAGTCTATCGCCAGTAAAATTCCTCTAACAGGCAATGGGATTCACCTCAGAATTTTAATTTGCAAATTTTTCTCAATTTTCTCCCCAGTTTGGCTGAACGTGTAGGCTACATGGTCAGAGCTCATGCTGTGAACCTTGCTGCCAGTGAGAGGGCGTGTAGACAGGAACACGGGTTCCTGAGAAGCACATGATGTCCCTGGCTGCCTCTTTTCACATGGCGGTCCACAAGTCGTGCCCGCACAGACGTGAGTCAGAGGAAGACACTTAACAAGCAGACCACAGACGTGAGTCAGAGGAAGGCACTTAGCAAGCAGACCACAGACGTGCGATCGACCAGCAGGGGTCTTTAGAGCGAAATGAGACACGGGGCCCATGCAACACATGGAGGGGCTACTGGGCAGCAGTGGCACAAACCAGAACACGGAGCCCATCCATCATGCACTAGAACAATGCCTTAGCAGCATGGGCACCCAGCAGGCCCAAAAATGCTAACATACCTGTCAAAAACTCACAGCGGGAGAAATCATGTAAGACTGAGTGCCAGTTGCCATGTTTGCAAGGTGACTTCAAAGTGAAACCTACACCAACAGACCCTCACCGGAGAGACGTCCCATAGGGCAAGACCAATAAGCTATCCCAGAGTTCCACTCAAAATCAGAGTAGAGCTGAAAGGCCAAAATAAATATTTCCATGCTGTCTGGACACGAAGGGTACTCTGACGCAATGACCGCGCAACTCTGCGGAAGGACAGAGGAGCGAAGCGAAGTGACGGACGGTGGGACCTAGTTCAGAGGATAGGCTCTCCCGAATTGATGGATGGCTTTGACATTATATTGCCTGGAAAAGCCTCTGAATATGATTGGGCATTCCAGTTCTGGACAGGAAAAAAGTGGTATAAAAACAAAGAAAATAAACCCAAATAACCCAAATGACTGTGGAAAAAAAACTAATGGAATCAATTTATCACAAACATTATTAAAGCACAAAAGCCACTGATAACAAATACGCTTGGTGTACATATCCTTCTGGCTGTTACAGGTACTTTCATTATGTGCACAACTTTTTTGCTCCATAATTCTACTTTTCTCTCCTCCTTCCAGCTGCGCTCAGTGTCCCTCAGGAAATCCGAGAGAAAACGATCATATATCTGGGTGTGAAAGTAAACAGAAGGATTTTGCACGACAGTTAATATGAATTACAATAATCCTATAACGGTGATGTGAGATTTACTCGGCGTGGATCTCAGTGCAGTCAGCAAGGTTGAGGGTGATGGTGCACAGCCAGGGAGATTAAAATCAATAATTATGACACAGGCCTACAGCAGCTCGGGATTAGCTCCAACAGTGGCCGGTGAAAAGGGGAATTTTCCCATTTTACAATGGCATCTTATGGTTCCTGCAATCCTGCTAACCCGTATAAGGTTCATCTCAAGGCTGTGGTCCTGACAGCAGTGATTACACGGCGATTTGGTTAAGGTCACATGACGGCTCAAGGAGACGGACATTGGCTGAGCCACGTTGGAATCATATTAGCGTCATAAACATTGCAGTGGTCATGACGACTTACGCACGTGGTTAATGGTATGCCGTGTGATGAAGAACAAATGGGCTGGAAACGACACTCTTGGTGCTAAATTAAGCACGGAAACAGGAGCCATCTGTGTGTGGACTCGTTTTATTTCATTCTGGATATTACTCAGTCCTGCATCTGCCCAGTATGGTGCACATTGTTGTCCGCAGCACCACCTTTGCGATGTACAGTACATGGTTGCTGAACAGTTTTGTGTTAAAAAAATAAAAATAAAAAAGTTTAGTGTGAGAGTTCTCAGTTGTAACTGTTAAAGGAAAAAGGCTGTGATTTCTTCTCTGCAGACTGATTGCTTTTTTTTATGTTCAAGGACTCGTTTCACTCAGACAAATTATTCCTGCTTGATAAACCTCGCTGTTCTGGTTTACGCAAAAGCAGCCTGATAAGGGACTATGGTAGGTTCTGTTAAAATATTGTGTGAAATTAAAATGGTGATGTTGTTCTTCCTCTTATCTTCCCTGTTTGACACACAGCTCTGCGTATCTCTGCTATCTTTATCCGAGCTCAGGGAACGATAGGAACATCAGATCGATCTGAAGTTTAAATCATGATAAGTCACTATGGAAATTAACCTGGCTGGATATCAACTCGAAACTTAATAAAAAGGACACAAACAAGTCGAGTATGAAATAAGATACCATATTTCTAAATATGGCAACTGAGCAACACACACACATGCACGCACACACGTATGTATGCACACACACACACACACACACACACACACACAAACACGCACACATGTATATGCACACACACACATACACCCAGGCGCACCCAGACATACACACACAAACACACACACACATACGAAAACACACGCACGCACACACACACACTACGGGGGAGAGCTCAGTCAGGGATGCCCTAAGCGTCTTGCCGTGGCATACCTCTCTCTCTCTCTCTCTCTCTCTCTCTCCCCTGCCTCCGACAACGTGAAAACTACGCATTGCAGTCTGGGAAAATGAGACAGTGGGGAAAATAAAACAATGGATCACCATCTGTCTTGCGTGGAATTTAATTAAATATTTATGTTGTCGCTGCAACGTAAAACGCTTTATATGAGACCCTGCGCTGCGCTCCGAAACTTGCCGCAGTGAAGGGACAGAACGGCCATTAAAATCTTCGCTGGCGTGAAGGGTGGCGAGGCCGTGTTTCATCATCATGCTGCAAACTTACTGACACGGCGACAAGAACAGTCATACGGCGCTTCTAATGATGTTTTCACGCGAGTATTTTCAGGTTTGATGGTAAAATATGAATATTTCGTTTTTCTTGGATAGCCTTACCCGTTAGGTGTTAGTAGATGCACCTGCAGTGACAGGTTGAGAAGACTGGTGTATGCACAGGAGAGTGACAAAAAAAAGGCCACCATGAACCACCACAAACATCTCCGGGCTAAGTGTTGTTTAACCGCACCCAGATGTCCATGTTTAAAAGCATTATGCTTTTCATGCGTACATGCACGCACGCATGCAGGCACACACACTCAAACACACACAGACAGCGTCTTTAGCTGAAGCGCTGACGCTCTCTCAAGTTCGACCGCAAAGTCTGCAGTATACTCAAATGCTTTCAAACCAAAGCTATATCACATCATACATTATGCAGGATGAACAAACACAGTTCATAGGGTTAATACTGCCGGTCTCGACATTGGTAGGCTGGAGGAGAGTACATTGTGAATTCTGATCTTTTTTTGGTGCAAACACCCTTTATTATAACAACAGGAAGAGCATAACTACTGGCCTGGCCTTGCCATGGCAACGGTAGAAAGATGTTATACATATAGATTAGAGTACACTCTGTTCACTGCCTGAGGAAGTGTGTGGAAGTGAATGTGTGTGCGTTGGTGGGTGGTTATGTGTGCATAAGCACATGGATATTGTGTATATGCAAGCATGGGTGCCTATGAGTATTTGCGGGTCAGTGTAACTGTGTGTGTGTATGTATGTGTGTGTGCGTGTGCATGTGAGTCTGTGTGTGTGTGTGTGTGTGTGTGTAAGTGTGTGTACATATGCATACACATGCATGAGCACGTGTCTGTTTGTTTTTTCTGGGAGAACAGAGGCGCCATTTGGTGTGGGTGTTTGGAGGAGGAAGGTCAATAAATATATAATCATGCAGCTTAGAGAGGAGCCCCCATTAAAGATTTCCAAGGGCACCCACAGCAACTTGTGAGCTTGAGTTAGACGCAATTGTTACATAGTAAAATCAGCCATCTCATATTGATTAACATAAAATGAATCATCATCATCATCATCATAATCAACATTTTGATTATCATTATTGTGTGTGTCTCCAGTATGTACATGGGCGAGCGTGTGTGTGTGTGTGAGAGAGAGAGAGAGAGAGAGAGAGAGAGAGAGAGAGATTTGGCATAAGTTCAATTTTCGGTTCAGTCAATTCAGTTTAACTCAAGTCAATTTAAGTCAGCCAATTGAAAAATCCTCGCACAACATTATACACATTTTGCAATTGATGAATTGAATGTCACTTCATTTGGCGAGGCGACTGAATTTGAAATGGAACTGACCCCAGCCCTGGAGCGCGTGCGCGGGAGTGTGCGCACGCTTGAGTGTGTGTGTGTGCTTGCGTGCGTGCGTGCGTGCATGCGAGCGGGAAAGCCGGACTCACGATGTGGAGCTCCAGGTAGTCTCCGAGCCCGGAAGAGCTGTCCACCCGCACCAGCACGGCGTCCTTCTGCTGCGTGCTGAACCCGATGGCCAGCCGGTCCGCCCGCGTGCTCGGCCGGTCGTTCGGCGGCCACGTGTACACGATCATCCCGCCGTCGCGGCCGAATATGTACGTCGTCCCCGCTGCAAAGAGGGCAGAAAGAAGAGCGGCCATGTCACGGGCTGAGCATGTGGACGGATCCGGCAGGGTTACTGTAGGGGAGTTAGTACGCATGTTTTTGCATGTGTGTTTGTGTATGCGTGCTTGTGCGTGTGCAAAAAAATGTGTGTGTTTGTGTGCGAGTGTGTGTTTCTGGGTGTGTGTATGTGTGCACGTGTATGCGCATGCATATGTGTGTTTGCATGTACGTGTGTGTATGTGTGTGTGTGTGTGTGTGTGTGTGTTTGTGTGTGTGTATGTGTCTGTGCGTGTATGCATGTGTGTGTGCGCGTGTGTGAGCTCTGAATGTCTCATCCCCATTCAGTCTGAAAAGACCTGGTCTGATAATCTTGGTAACGGCTTGCCCACAATTCACAGAAACAAAGGTGTTCATTAGGACGCAAACATCAGTGAAGATTTCAGTACAGCATTCAGTGTTCAGCATGTCTTCTCGTTAAGATACAGACATCGGCACAGCTTTCAGTGTCCAGACACTTTACTCTGCATGAGTGATAAACGGAGGGACAGAATAAAGAGCTTCCAGATGCGTGGTGTGGCGTACGGGCATGTAACGAGTCACCTGTGTGGCAGCAATCAATTTCAGCCAATGGGACGAGGGCTTAATTACAGCCATCTGTTGACCCCTACGGCATAGAGAGCACCATTAAGGATGCGTCCCATTACTTTTCACTCCTTACTTCCTTTCCTCCGCTCCCCCACTCGCCTTGTACCCAGAATTATGTGGAGGAAAGAAAGGGATAGAGACGAGTGGAGGAAAAGAGAGAATGAGGGGGTGTGAAGAAAATTGGGACAGCTTATCTGCTTCTCCGTCATCGTCGACTACTGATGACATAGCCCTATCATGTGCATAATTCTTTGGCTGAGCCCACAAATAGTTCCACAGATCTTATGCATGCCATTTAAAGCTGCAGAAATAGCTTGTAAGTTTCAAGCACAAATAGTTGCATGAACAGTAGCTTGTACAAACATGAGCCCAACATTGTGTCACGACACTAATGAATATGTAATCAGTAATGTTAAATAAAAGTATCCCATAGTATACAATCATAACAATTTACTAAAATTCCCGAATCCTGATTTGCCTAATATAGCAGTAATATGACAGCCTAAATTCGATTGCCAGTTCATTGCAGCTACTTAAGAAAAATTGTGGTAGGTTCTTGAAACAAACTTGTCGCTTGTTTCCTAATGTTCAGTGTTCACATTGAAAAACAATTATTTCCCACTGTAACATGAAATCAAATTTGTTGGTAATAAATATGCCATTGGAAATGGTTGAATAAATTAATTCATGCATACTACTCTCATACCAAAATAATTGTAGTTGCCATGCTTATTTATGTGTGAAATAATGTTCATTTAAGAAACGTTCATGCCCTAGCAAATAAAAACCTGCTTCCCCGTCTAAAATTTCTGAATTTGTCTGTAGGATAGCCGACAAGCCACAAAAACAAACTGCCATTTTGTTTTCCGTTACAGGTAACCTAGCCTCCGGGTAGGATGTTCTGCGTGATAATAACTTACTAAGCCTCAAACAAATTTGGCAAAATATCTTTCATAATCGGGGTAAGTTCTCTGCCATCTCCGCTTTCTAAATTTTGGATTTAGTGTCAGATTCTGTGGGAACGTCTTTCAATCTCTGTGGGCGTGAGTGTGAAGATGTGGCCTAGAAATGTGAAAACACTTCCACGGTAGCATACATTGATGTAGCCTTCGCCAGGAGGAGGTTAGGAGCCGAGTTTAAAACCAATTCGCTCATCTCCTCCAGTATTTGGACATATGACATTGGCACAGAGGAAACGAGGCGGTAAGGGAGGATACATTTTTTGGGTATTGGGACATAAGAGTCTTCATTCTCTAAACACAACACAGCACGGAACAAGGGCCTTTTTTCTGTGAGCAAAACATTGTTTACACCTTCACTCTTCACTCCTGTGGTCTAAACAATGCATACACTGCTGTGGCTTTGTTGAAACTGGAAAATGACATATTCACTAGTATTCACGTGGAGCGAAACAATACACTACAGATTGGAAATCTACTTAAAATGAATGTCAATATTAAGATTTCAATGCTCAGAACTGCATTTGAGAAATTCTGATGGCAGGATAGACACAATTACAGCCTTCTGACTGGAAAGGTCCAGGGGATTTCAATTATTTTCAATGCTGCCTCAGGGATGTGTGCTAAAAAAATGATGCAAAGAAAAGTAGTGGTTTAACGTGAGTAATTTCATCCAGGGTTTTGTTCAAGAATAAAGATGTCCATTCTTTCAGTTTACTAGTAACCATGGGATTTGAAGGGTGGGTTTTTTCATTTTTTTCTTCTTTCCTTCTGATGGATGGGGGGAATTGTTATTCGAGTTTAAGTATTGTATGCATACTTTTATTATGCAATAAAACAATTGTTCACAAAAAAGAAAACAATAAAGATAATACCACCATCAGAAACTACATTAGTACTAGAGCGTTTACTTACTACTACTGCTGCAATAAAAAATAAAACAAATAATAATAATAATAATAATAACTACCTTATTTTAGGACCATGCTACACTGTAGTTGATGACTCACTTTTACAGAAAGACAGAATGCGCTTTGTCAGCCCAGTTCACACAGTTTATATGCAGTCGACATACACTTATAGATCATCCATGCTCCAATACGACCATTTGGCGCCCCTCCTCTCCGCAGTCATGAATATTTAGGGAGGAGCTGCTCTGCGCAGGACAGCTGTGCCTTGTCTCCAGCTCTCAGATGCAGAGGCCGCTGTCTCCCACAGCTCGCCGCAAACGCATTTCCTTAAAAGTGCTGATTTGCGTGTCTTTGTTTCCTTCTCAGAGGATAGATAACATTTTTAGCTTGTTTCTGCATTTCTGCTCTCCTTGCCCTCTCTTCCCCTTCCTTTCCTTCTCTCTCTCTCTCTCTCTCTCTCTCTCCTTCTCTCTCTCTATTTCGACCTTATCATGCTCTCTCCTCCTCTCCCTTCTTCCTCCTTATCTGTCTTTTCTCGCTAACCCGAGCCACCCCTGGCCATCTAGTGTTCACTTCCTGTTCAGTCGTCATGGTGAAGCTCCGTCATACAGTGTCACCGCTTCCCGAAGCTCCCTGTGGCTGTCACCCCTGTACCCAACAGGACAGCACCCCGATGGCTGCCCATGCACTATCAGGACACCCCCCCCCCCCCACCCTAAAGATACACAAACACACCAACATTCTCTCTACAGACCCCTATGCTCCCTCTTACAGGCACCCTGTACCAATTCTGACAGCAAGGCTGCCCACCATTATTGTCAGAGAAGAAACCGAACAAAGAAAATGAGTCCCATTAGAATGTCGCCGCTCTAAACTAATACGCCTGCAAACATTCACACTCACACACACAACATGCATACACAAGCGTGTGCACACACACTCTATATTTAAGCTGCAGGTGACAGGGCTGTTCTGTGGGTGTGATGAGCTGGCGGGGATGAGGTGTAATGGCTTGGGTGTGATGCAGGAGTTGGGGTGATTTAGCGGCGCAAACTCAAGCGCTCTCATGTTCTTTACTGCTTGATGACAGCTCTCCAGACCCAGCTAGTAAATCCCCCGATCGCAAACGCGCAGCCATAACTCCTCAGACACGGCTCATTCATCTCCACGGAGGGTCGGATCACATGAGCTTCTCAATGAACTCCCTCAAATCTATCAATAATCTTAAAGCCGGGCACACAAGTGAAAATACACCGCTCGGTTGGAATGCTGTATTTTCGTGATTGGCGTCTGATAATTGGGTGCCTGTTGATTTATGGTTACTGGGAGATGTTTGCTAGCTCTGCATTTAGGTTGATAGTGATAACTGTAGTTGAGAGATGTTTGCTAGTAGTTCACTTTTGTTTAGTTACTAGCGATGTACTGTCATTAGCAGATGTTTGAAACTAGTGCTCTGTCGTTGGATTCTTAGCGATCTACTGTAGTTGGGAGATGTCTGCTAGTAATGTTCTGTAATTGTATTACTAGTGATTTATTGTAGTTGGGAGATGTCTGCTAGAAATGCTCTGTAGTAGGAATATTTGCAATTTACTGTAGTTGGGAGATGTCTGCCAGTAATGCCCTGTAGTTGGATTACTAGCGATTTACTGTAGTTGGGATAAGTCTGCTTGCACTGCCCTCCTCCTCTCTCACTCCATCTCTCACAACACAAGGACAGACAGTTGGGTTGGATGAATGGAGGGAGGGGTGGCACACAAATACATTGGAAGGATGAAGAGACAGACAGAAAAGAAGCGAAAGAATAGAGCGGCTCAAGCTCATTAACATACACTGTCGGTAGCATTTATTCCTCCTTCTCTTCCCATGCGTTTCAAGGCAAATGATCCGAAACCACGGAAATGTCAACACAACGCTCAGCCGACTCGTTAGAGGCGCGTTCCAAGGCCCGAGTGGCAGGCCGCCAGCCAGAGAGTGCCAGAATGCGTTTTCCCTTTGACCCCCCTAATTGCTCTCAGAGGGTCTGAATAACTAACAGCCATTTTAAACAGGGTCAAATGTTTTTCTCTTTTTTTTCTCTTAATGCTGAAGTCTATTTCCACAGCAATTAAATGAAGCAAGATCTCAGCATGAGACCATTAGCATCTTAAATGCATCCTCGATCTCCAGCGGAAATGCAGTTAAAACAGGGAGAAAGGGAGTTTCCACACCATTACACTGCCAGGAGCAGTCAGAGTTACCGTCGCCTAACCGACTTGCTAACTGCTGAAACTGCAACTGCTCACGCTTCACTTACAGCAGAAACGATAGGCTGACAACCTCAACTTACCTATGTAAATACTGCACTGCTAAACAAGAGAAAGCTAATACTGTTCTGTGCAGTATGCACAGACTGAGGGAAGGGATTTATTCACACACACACACACACACACACAGATATCTGCACCGTGTTCTTTCTATAATAGAGATAAAATGGAGCACAAGTCAAAGTTGGTCTTAGGGGCTGGGGCTCCTTCACACTTCATACTGACAGCTAAAATGCTGAATATGGTGTCCCCAGAACACTATCTTCCCCATGTATGTCACTTGCCTAACTGTAAACAGTGAGTGGTCGTGGAAGTTTTGGACTTTATAACTATTAAACGCTTTTGTTCAATGGATGATGTTTTTGTGTGCTGAAATGCCTGTTAGACTCTAGCCAGAATTCATTTGATCATTACTATTGGCTCACATTAATTTGAATTTGAGCCTGACACAATGTCCACGGTAAAAAGCTGGTCCACTAATGATTCCATTAGTTGGGGAGTTCAATACTGCAGTGATTTTATATTTTCCTTCTTCCCACCTTCATATTCATACATTTGTACATATGTTAGGCTCTATTCATGAACGCAATATTACAAATAAGGATCTGTGCCAGTACTTGCATAAAATGCTCCCTGGCAAAATGAGATGGATGCATACATATTTTCTTTTCTGTTGGGCCCTTTTACAGAGCGGGACCTGTTTATATTGAAAGTGGTCAAACAGCTAAATCTGCCTCCATTATAAATTCAACTCCCCCCCCCCCCCCCTTCCATTTAGCTGTAACACAGAGCGCCCCATTTCTCAATGTGACTCACGTGCAATTAAAAGCCATTCCCCAAGCAACTGGAGCTCTTATTACACAAGCCTTTAATTAATGAATATCCATTCGCTGTGGCTAGCAGGAAGCAGCACTATTCAGTTTTCAAGGCCTTCTCCTCTCTTAGGAAAATAACCCCATCAAAATGTTTATATATATACACACACACACAATAAGCTGGATAAGGTTTGGGACCAAGAGTTTTTTCCTGTATTTGGCTCAGTACTCCACAATTTTAGATCTGCAATCAAACAATGCACATGGGGTAAAATTGTGGCTACTCAGCTTTTATTAAAGGATATCTTAACACTTTCTGGTTTCCCAATGTAGAAATAATAGAACCTTTTATACATAGCCCACATATCTAAAGGCACCACAATGTTTTGGACAAATGGCTTCACAGGTGTTTCTGATTAGTCAGGTGTGTTCAATTGCTTCCTTATATTGCAAGTAAAAGGCAACTTTCAGTATCTATCCTTTATTCTAGATTTTTGATTGCCTTTGTAATCTGTTATTGGCATTTGTCAGCATAAGACCAGAGTTGTGCCTATGAAAGTCAAGGAAGCCATTATGAGGCAGAGAAATGTGCAAAAATGTCAGAGGGATAGGCCAAACCTTAGTCTTACAAAAATCAACTGAATTAAACATCAAAGAGAGAACTGGTGAGCTCAAAATCATGAAGGGCCTGGCAGGCCAAGGAAGCTAGTCTGTCTGAACACTTTACTTAAAACACCAGCACTTTTCCAAGCAGTGCAGAGCTGGCATTTGATAAGGCAGCAACTGCAGAGGATGAAAAGCAGTGAGACAAGTGTGACGCATGCTCAAGATTCCCCATCAAACAGCAGGATGGGAAGCTGATGCTCCTCCTTTCCTAGAACAGATGTGTTGCATCACTTCCTGTGAGGGTCATGATCTGAGTGGAGAATAACTCGTTGGAAATGGGCAGCAACCCAACCCCTCAAAATCAATTAAACCCTGCCAAAGTAGCTGCACATTTGAGCTGGCTCAGAAAACTTTAGCAAATACTGACTGCCATTTGCCACATGACCATTTCACAAATCAACAAGGCAGCAACAGTGACAGCGATGAATGACAGCCAATTAGATAGCAGCGCTAGAGAAGGCAGAGGAAAATGCTTTGTTTTTGAAAATCAATAAAATCAATTTATTTCAATGCAATTTCTAAAGAACCTGTGCCATCCATTATGGCTCCTGTTGCCTTCCAATAGTTTATCTCTCTCTGCTTTCACTCCTAGGTATTCAAATTTGGTCCTGAGGCCCCTGTCTATGCTGGTTTTCATTCCAACCACAATTTCAATCTCAGAATTGTAACAAGCTGTTATTTTCTTCTTAATTAGGTGCTTTTAATTTTTAGAAGGATTATTAATGCCCTTATGTCACATTATGTCAGAAATAGCTATGAATACCATGATGAATAAAAATCCCATGTTTACATTCTGTGCACACTGTGCTATATTGCAAGCAACTGCATAAAAAGAGGTTACAAAATTATTTAAAGGATCAAGTAAAAGACTGTTGTGAATCAACACTCCTAAATGGTGATGATTGACCAAAAAATGTATGATTTACTTAATACTTAAACACGTGTTCAACTACCTAATTAGGAACCAACTGACTCCCTCAGTCCTGAATTTGATCAGTTAAAAATTTTTTGTTACCCCTCTTCATGCAATTGTTTGCAATATAGCACAATGTGCACACGGGACATTTTTATCTTAATAGCACGCATAGCTATTTCTGAAATAATGTGGCTTAAGAGAGTAAATAATCCCTCCAAACATGAAAAGCATCTAATTAAGAAAAAATTAAATCTAGTTAAAATTCTGGCGTTGCAATTGTGGTTGGAACAAAAACCAGCATATACAGGGGGTCCCCAGGGCCGAGTTTGAACACCTAGGCTTTAATTACAGTAACTAGAAGATTGAGAGTTAAATGATCGAATCACGGTGCTTTCCTAATCATGACACAGTGTGAAAAATTATGATATATGAAGTGACATCACAATGACAGCGCCACATCCTAATCTGGCTCGTTCCAGTGTGAACACGGGGCCCATCCCAAGCATGACGCACTGAGGGAGGCTTGGCAGCAGTGCTCCTGTCATGTGACACATTGACAAAAGGCTTCTCTGCCAAAGCCATCTGCTTAAGCGCCATTCTTCTGTGAGATAAAAAGGAAAAACACAAATATCGCTTTTAAAAGTGTGTCAAGACTTTTGTACATCTTTCAGCGGTCGTCTTTCGCATAGCAGATTGGTATGCTGCGTGTTGCGTCTGTCGATCTGACGTTTGTGATCCCACAGGGCCGTCAGATGAAACGCAGATCCACACTGTCAGAACTGAGTCATTACCCAGGCTGAGCATCTGTCTTTCCCTCAGTGATGAAGACCATCCATCCATCATCACAGAGCACAGTGCTTTCCCCACTCTACAGGGACACAGTGCAACTTATCGCTCTGTGAAGACGATACAAATACATAAAAGATTGCTCCCGATGAACAGGGTGGCACTTAAAAAACTCCAAAATAGATAATAATCATACGACAATGTTCTCATGAATGTTTTCATAAATGGAGGCTTTCAAAACTTTGAAAAATCAATAAAAAAATCATCAACTGCAAAAAAGATACGAACAAAAAAGTGATAGATTGACACCATGCAAAAACGAAACAGCCTATCTCTAGGGCATTTGGGGCCTGTTTCATTTGAAGCTGTTTCAACGGACAGGGCACTCCTCTGGTCCCTGCTGGACTCGTGTAAAATCCGGTTGACTTGATTTTGCACTGAAATCTTTAGTCTGTGCAACACTGAGTTCACTAGGAGATACAAAACTGCAGTCTGCTCACAGACTCCAGTATGAGCAGCTGAGCGCCCTGCAGCAACAGCTGCCTATCTCACTGAACGCCGAGGGCCACAAACATGCGTCCAAACTCACTGCCCCTCCACGCTGTTTCGGTTCAAAATTATGAACTGAAGTGTTCAGCTCCAGGGGGAGGATTTGCTTTTGCTTGTCAGGAATCGAAAGGATGCGTGATAAGATACACCGCATTGAACCCCGTGGGGGTCATTTGTCCTCTGCATTTGACCCATCCTAGTTATTTAGGAGCAGTGGGCAGCCACAGTGCAGGGCCCAACTCCAGTTCCGAAGCCAGTGCCTCGGTCAAGGGCAATGGGAGGAGGATGACTAACCTGACATGCATGTCTTTTGGCGTGGGAGAAAACGTGAGTACAAACAAACTCCATGCAGAAGGCCATATCACATGTCCCTGCATCCACAGTGTGAAAGTATTTTGCTGATTGTATAACTTAGTGAAAGGAGATACAGTAGAAGAGAAAAAGCACTGTCCTTTAGATGAACCAGGGTGTACGTGACGTAAAATGTGTGAATAAGTTGTGTTTATTTTTTCCCTGATATGCGAAACATCTGTTATTTATCCACCTGCACTACAACTACACTACAAGCACCCTTGAACTGTTTACAACACCCTTTGTTTTTCTACTATCCCAACTCAGGTAGATTTTTTTTTTTCCTATACACAGAAAAACTTTTAAAAAGTGTATTGCCTTCTCCCTCAGAGATGTTTTGCACTTCTTAGTCTAGAGATCTGCCCATACTGCAATAAGGCCTTACAGCCCAAAACAGATAGTCACGACTTTCCACGACAACAGGAATCAATGCCGTTAAAACACAATCAAATTAGACTTTAGGGTCAGGATGTCTGCGTAATGAGAAAAGCATTATACGGGTCTGATGATATCCAGTTACACATTACTGTCCAGGTCTTATCTATCAGTCATCATCAAAAAATCAATTGGAAAAGAAATATATCTCTCATGGGGTTTTTAAAAAAGTATGTCTTCTTGACTTCCACGACCACAGCCCCTCTCACACATGCCAATATCGACCCGCACCAAGCACAACCCAATGGTCCAGCCTCAGCATGTGCTTTTTTAAACTGGTCTCAACCAGTTTCAGTGGGTTCTGGGGCATTTCCATGTCTGTCATGCAGGAGATTTTAAACGGTTTTGTTCATGCTTTGTTCAAGTGACCAGCTTGTTTGAAGCAACAGCTGAAAAGATAGTTAACTATAATTGTGACTGTGGACATGTGAATGTGAAATTGGAAAATGGGGTCACAGTGAATGTGCTTTAACCAATCATTGGGTAAGTAGACTATGCCAAGACAATTTTATGGCTCAAACCAAACAAAGAGCAGCCGTTTTAGAAAAGGAACAGAGATAGAATTATATTGATACATACTGATATATACTCTGTAAATTGAGAGAGAGAGAGAGAGAGAGAGAGAGAGAGAGAGATGAATAATCTCTGTTTTTATTTCTCTCTCCATTGGGGACCCCATCTTTCACCCTGGCAACCCGCATCTCTTGAGCGACTGTTGTGATGCTGTGACCCTTTTTTCATCCCAGAATTCCCCAGGTCTTCCTTTCAATACCTGCTCTCAGAGACCAGTGCCCATGTGAACAGTCCCCTTCTCTGCAGCTGCTCACTGCAACTCAGGCAACAGGACATCAGGGAAAACACTCAAATTGATGAAAACTGTCTTTTAAAAATGCCTATGTAGTTCTGAGGGGAGTTGGATACACCTCTTTTTGGACTTTTGGAAAACGAGGCTCACATTCTCTCTGATTGTAAATATCTGCGGACACACAACCATCGCATTACAAGTGGCAAGATAATACGAAAAAAAGGTACACTCATAAAACCATGCAGGCTCACTTTCCTACCTAAGTATAATATTACACATTTTATAGTGGCCTCATATTGACATTTATGATCCTTTCAATGTTATTGAGTTTGTTTACATGTTAATGGTTCTGAATTTTCGTACTTGCTTTTGTATATTGATCTTTTATTTTATTCTTTTTTTTTTTTTACCAGACGATGAACTTCATGTTTTTTTTTTTTTAAACAAATAAAGTTAATGGAACTGAATTGAACTGGTCTTAGAATGTTCTTGATGTCCTGAGAAACCAATTAAAAACAAAGAATTTGGTTTATCTTTATTATGAGCTGGACTCCTAGCCTCTTTTGCCTCTCTACTTTATGAACAGACAAATCACCTTTTGAGGAAACACTGGTTTTAATGTACATAACCTTTATTTGTCTATAGTTTATACTCAATATTTACCTTCATATTATTCTTCAGTTTATGCCATGCATTTTGTGTATCAATTGATTTTGATATGTGCCAACAACAAAAGTATTTTTTTTTTTGGGGAGCACGGTTTGGCATCCTTGTTTTATAGGTACTTTAAAAATTAAACCTGACTGGCCAAAATTTTATACAAATTGACCAACTGGACACCAGTGGACATCAGGGGACTCTAAAGAAGGTGTCCTCGCAAGTGTGACAAGGCAACGCCTTTAGGCTAGATCAAAGGTTAGTATGGAAACACCAGAGAATGGTAATACGCATGTTGAAACGACTGGTTTAAAAAAGACCCCAGGGTAATTACAGGATAGTTATATAAAAACTGGACCCACACAGTATTAAGTGACTATATTACCTGTGTAATTGCTCTGCAGTTACAGTGTAATTATTCCAAGTGCTCAATATTCAGTGGAACTAATTCATGTGAGAGGTGAGAGTTGGTATAAATATTGGCTCAAGCTCATAAAGTACTTCTGGAACATTCCTGCCTGTTGAAAGATAGATAAAAGATAGATAATATATATTGAGGGACACAGTCTAACATAAGCCTGCCTTAACCTTACAGTTTGTTCATAGAGTTGTGAAACCTTGGCTGTTTTCCCCCCGTGGGCATCGATTAGAGTTTAATTAATTTTAACTGCATGGGTCAGCTGCTCTGATACGACTAATAAAAATTAGTGAGCCAAAGAAAGTCTAGGAGGGTAGGGACCCCACCATTACCCTCGCTCACCTCTTTTCTGTCTCTCTGTCACTTTACCTCCCTCACACCATTTATAAGATGGACAAAACAGAGCTGGAACAGCAAGAACGTCAGGATTGCATAGCTACAAACAATTGTTACTCATGAAAAATTTTCTTTACATGTCTTTCAATGGAGTTATATTTTTTGTGTCTTTAGGTTGGTTTGGTCATTTGTGCTTTTTCCCTTCACATGGTCTGTTTTGCTAAGACCTTTAGCGCGTGAAAAAGCTTTTAGAATACACAACACCAATATCATGATTGGCCATGGCATTTGCTTTGCACCAATTACTGGGTGTGTTATTAGTTCTCTGCGTACGTCTTAGTAAATCAGGCCTACGGTATACGGTTTATAATCCTCTTCCCCTCCTACATGCTTGGTTTAATATAATGTAAAATAAAGGTCTTTATAAAGTCTCTCTTCTCTCTCCTCTCTCCGCTGTTTCACTTGCTCCTCTCTCTCTCGCTGCTCTGCCGAGTTCATAAATCAAATGAATCTGACTGAATTCCTTTTGCGTTCCTCACTGGCTATACCGGAGTGCGTCATACAGGGGGGCGGTGGAGGATCACCATGGTAAATCAAACATACGGGCGCAGCCATCCACCGTTTGCTTAATAAGTCTGACCATATTGGCAGTTTAACGGCATCATCGATATCAACCTTTACAATTCCCCGGCCGGCCACTCTGTCTTAAGGACAGGTCCAATTCATTATCAAAGTACAGGGGAAACCACCTCTCCCCCCGTTCGATAAAAAAAAAAAACCCTCTCTGAAAATCAATACAGTCTAAGACTCACCTTACTCACAATGGCCAGCAGAATCTCAAGCAGCACAATGCACATGAGTTTTTCCTCTGAATATAATCATTTCATCAGGTCAACCGCAGATACCCTCACAAATGCCTTCTCTTACTCCTAAGACAGCATACATTAGCCTGTGACCTCTTTCTCAGGGTTGATTTGAGCTATCATTAAACCACTGATAAGTAATCGGGAAGCTCCGGTGCTTTAAAACCAAAGGACTGGACTGTGGTTTTAAGGTGATAACCGGGATACCAGGATGGGAAACTAGAATTTTGTTTGACTGAAAATGAGTCAGAGGAAAGATAGACATATACAAAAAATGACCACAAAAAACAAAACAAAAAAAACAATGCATAAGCCTATTCTATGGCCCATTCAATGTGGTGTGTGGACAAAGCCCCACGTTTTCGGGTCAAAACCAGACTGTGCCAGTGTAGACTGTGGCCGGTAGCTCCATAGGGCATGCATAATTGGTTTTTCCATCACACAGGGTTCAGTTGATTAGGGGTCCTCATTTCATTGCTATCTAGCTGGTCAATCAGGCGCCCGTGGACTGCATGCTAAAGTCGCATATGAAAGAAAGGGCATTCTCCATTTGTGGAACTTTCACTCCACAAAAAAAGTCTTTGAAAACATTGTTTCCTGCTGTGCATGAGATTCTGACTTCAGACAACCTAAGCTTGACACAGTGTTTGAGACACAGCTTCAAAATTACTGAGCTTGAGAGAGTCAGAGACTGTTAGAGCTGTGGGATTCTCAAACTAAAGGGTGGCAAAGGTTGAGATTGTCTGAGATTGAAACTGTTTAAAATCGAGAGGTACAGAGAAGCAGTTAGGGCAGTGGGATTCTGGATCGGGGGGGTACACTGCATGTTCTTGTGTATGTGGGTTAGAGATTTTCATTCTAGTTCATTCCCTGTTGGAGAATTTAATGACTCCTCTATAATATTCTGCCATATATATATAAGCTGTATATTGGTCTCTGTTTCCGCCCACCATCATACAATGGCATATCATAATTTGGAGTCAGAGAGTTCAAGACCAGCCTTGAGATAATGATGTATACCCTCTAGATAGTAGAGAAAATGACAAGACTAAATGGGCTGAATGGCCTGGACTGCTGATTAAAATTTTATTCATATTATGTTTGTGTGGGTTAGGGATGTACTGTTCAGTTAATTTGTTGCCAAAATATTCTAGAATGAAGATTTTGTATCGAGAGTAAAATTGTTACAACTGACCAGATATCAGCATGGGTGTTAAATAACACACGCTACAAAACGGACTGCTTTTTAATATTTTATCTGTCACCCTGTGTGGCCCACTGTGGCTGACTATTATTATCGGTATTGATTGTAAGAAGTTGTTATGGTTAAGTTCATTAAGAATGTCAAAGTGATATACTTAGATGTTCAGGGATAACAAGATAAAGATACACTTTTGAATGCATCAAAAAGGGCTTAGTTTGCCAGCCAAAATAATGAAAAACTACGGCCCTGATGAATGGCGAGCAAGGCCACAGCGCATCCAACACGTTTTTATTTTTCTTTCCACGTTTCAATAAAAGCTTTTAACTTTACCATTAAGAGTGCCTTGGATTCCTTCTTGTTTTCCACTTGTACTTCAAAATTTTGAATGGCAAACTAAACCCTTTTTGATGCATTGATATTTTCTCCTCCTCCCCTTTCCAAAGATCACCTTCTTGGCCATTATCTTTGTCCATGTAGGGCTCCTTCTCTAACTTTAATCACTTTTTTAATTTTGCAGATTTGTGGGTGAGTGATGTTAGACAAAGGAAACCTCAGCTTTGTTGCAAATTAAAAATTACTGTTGTAAGACATGATGTTACAAAGAGCTATTCAAGACAACATCATAATAGCTCGATTCTACTGCTACTTCAGAGCCGTATCTTCTCAAAAGAGCATCATAATGGCTGGATTCTATGGTTACTTTAAAAGCTTGATGTACTCCAATCCAGTGGGACTGGATTTTCCTGGGACTTTCTTCATCTCTAAATCAGACAGCTTTTTCCCATTACTGAGCAACAATAGAATTTTTTATGTCATTTACATAACCTTTAGTGGCAAAATGACTATTTTTCAAAACTATTCTTGAATTAATTGATGACATTGAATATGATATTGAACCTGGCTCCAATAACCACGCTACTGTAGTAAACATCATTGATTTAAAATGGTCCAATTCCATGAATTGAATAAGTTGTACCAAGAAAAAAATGAAGAGGTCCATTTATTGGCCATTCAACCAATCTCATCTGCAGCTCAATGGTTCTTTTTTAGTTATTATAATTCCTGCACCATTATTTGCTTGCAAATTAAAATTGATCCCTTGTAAAATGACAGCCCTGTTTCTAATCAATGTCACTGAATCAGCTTGCTAAACTTAAAAAATACACGCAAGCAAAAGCAGCCTTTTAAGTTATTTAAAGTAAACCTTTGCATTTAAGACCTTGCATTGAGGGGTAGACTCAGATATAACTAAGGCAGTATAAAAAATATGAAAATTGCTGTGACCTTCACAAAAAATATATTTTATGGAGGTTGACCTTATGGCCGATATGTCACGTTTCACAACTGAAACTGAATCTGACATATTATTGCACATGTGAACTGTCCTCACTACTATTTGAGTGTGGTCCCTTGATTTGCATCAATAGTTGCATTGAATCAGTTGTTAACTTTGTGCAGATAGCAGATAGTGCAGCTTTTGCCTAAGAAGCAGCAGAAACTGTGCTTGGCATTTTCCCCTAGTATCTACAAAAGAGTAGGGATGTGAGAGAAGAATAACAGGATAAAAAGCTATCAATAACAGACCTCTGTCCCCAGCTTCCTTTATGGGAAAGCTGGATGATAAATGGGCTTGATTATCCCATTTCACCACTGACACTGGTTGGGAAAAAGCTATGGCTTGTTCATAGCTTTCATAGCTTGTCCCTTGGTCACTGTTACCTTTAAACTTTGGTCAGCCCATTTTAATATCTCGTCATTTCGTTTGCAAAACAGAATTTTTTCATGCCACAATAATGCTTCATTTATTCAATATTGTTAGCAATCTGTGTGTGTGCGTACGTGTGTGCGTGCGTGCGTGCGTGCGTGCGCGCGTGTGTAATAGATACAGGCCATAGTAGCTCAAATGTCCTTAGATTTGTTTATCAAACACTCAGAAAGAGATGATTCCTCACAGACAGCACAATGAAGCTCTGCAAAAATATAGAGATGAATACAAACAAACAACGGCAACTCTAATTACTGCACTGACAAGAGAGGGAGATTGGAAGAAGGGTAGTAATTACTTGGAGTAACTCATGCAGAAAGCAGTATTCTGAAGAATGTACGTGTATGTGTGTGTGTGTGTGTGTAGGGGGGGGGGGGGTGTGGGTGTAAACATGACACTATCACCATCCACCTCTTGATACTGATTAAACACTACCAAACTCAAATAACTAAAATCAGACAATATTCTTTAAAGGATATAAAGTTGTTTCAAGTCAAAAGGGGATTACTCTCTTTTGACTTAAAACTAAGGGTTCATTTGGAATTCTGATTTCCTAACCAGTAAACAGGAAGCCCTATGATCTTGAAGCAGCCGACCTGAACTGATAGAAAATAAATACATAAATAAATGAATTTAAATAATCATTGTCATTTCATGTGCGACAGTGTGTCA
Source organism: Anguilla anguilla (assembly GCF_013347855.1). Taxonomy (NCBI): domain Eukaryota; kingdom Metazoa; phylum Chordata; class Actinopteri; order Anguilliformes; family Anguillidae; genus Anguilla; species Anguilla anguilla. The sequence goes on from NC_049202.1 coordinate 20,680,991, forward strand.
GTGTATGATGCGTTTTGTGTGGGACGGTACGCTTTTGTGCGATGCGTTTTGCGCGAAACTGCGTGAGATTACGTCACTCTAATCCAAGCCCACAGGACAGAGTGAATGTGCTGGCCTTTTATTAGCAGAGTAATCCGCCTCTCTCCCTTACAATCTGAGTCACCGCGTAAGCAAGCCGGCGAAGCGCTCCTCTGTTATTCAGTTAACCGTGTGGCTGGAGGATGTATAAAGACGCAGAAAGACGGAGTGAAAAGACTGAGTGGCTGCAGCAGAGAAAGTGGAGGGGGGGTGGGGGGGGGGGTTGGTTTCGGGGGGGTGCTTATACACTCTCATCGGCCAATATCTAATGCATACGGTTCAAATGGCATACATAGGCTCATATACATGTGTGTGCGCAGCAATTCAACACAAGAATATTGAGGTAAAACACCCTGAGCTTATAAAGATGTTGTTTTGAGGGAGTACTAAAGCTGTCTGACTGCAATGCTCAGGAAACAGCCGGGTAGTCATCCTTTGAGTCTGGAACAGAGCACTGCCATGCTGGCACCGAGCTGCTTCCCTGCAGCTGTAGGGACTGTGCCTCAAGGGAACAGTCTGCTTATCAACAGCGCCACGCCGAATCTGGAGACAGGAGAGCGCTGGTGACATCACCAACTCTGTGTGCACTGTGTCTCAGGAGAGGATAGCAGGTATGGGAACGCCGGCTATCTATACGGTGCGTCAGGAGAACTCAACACTTACGACATCACCAGCTTTTCACACTGTATTTTGCAAGAGAATAGGACTCCAGACTCCAGAAATTCTCCACACTGCACTTCACGAGTAGTGAAGGACTGTATGTTATCATCAGCAAAAACACATCTGACCTTCTTATAAATGTCTCCTTCTTTCCACACAGGAAGAAACCAGTAATGACATCAACTTGTTCCAGCTCTCTCAGTCCTGGCCAATCCTGGCTAGTCCTTGCCTTTATGTACATATACAACTAAACTGTAAATGTGGATGTCTTAATCTGTTTCAGATTCTTATACGTGTACTTCTTCCACTGCAGTGCTGTTTTAAAGCGATTTGTGGAGCTATTCTACCTTTCTCTGGCAGAATAGAGAAAGCATTAGTCAAGCATTAGTCGATGGTAATGCTTGTCTACAGCTCTGTGATATTTTGCAGTTGTCTGTGCAATGAGGGGTTGGCACAGTAACATCCTAAAAAACTGCAATAGACTGAAGCAGAAGCAATTTACATGTGATGACTGCATTACACCACCAATACCCAGATGTGTCTTCTACCATTCCAACATGATACCATTTAAGAGCACCCAACAGCTCACAGGTGTAGTAGGATACCAAAACCACACATGCATGCATGCACACACATGCACACACACACACAGGCACACACATGCGCACACACACACACACGCACACACAAACGCACACACACACACATTAGTACAGAATTCTGAAGTTCATACACAGCTCGTCACCCTCCATCCTCTCTTGAAATCAGAGATGACCTGCAAACTGACCGGGCTTTCCAGCACTGACCGGAAAATGAATGTCTCTTTGCATCACATTCAAAAGCCCATCGGCAGCACACCCACACAGGGCTCACACTCCACATGCAGAGTGCATCCCTAAAGCTTTCCGGAAACCTGCATAACATCTTCAGTGCCATCATGTTTACAGAACCATTCATAGGAAATTGTTAGGGAGTGTTCAGGGCTAACCGACAAGTCAAGTGACTTACAGTATGGGTCATTTGACAAAGGCATTTCATCATACTGTATGTCATGTTATGCTGTTATTTTCTACAAAGCATGTACTCTTTCTGAGGAATGATACAGACACACACTCATAGACACCTAAAAACAGCCGAACGCTTGAACAGTGTGAGTGTGTGTGTGTGTGTTCAGGCGTGCATGCACGCCTGTGCGTGAGTGTGTGTGTGTGTGTGCGTGTGCAGGCGTGCATGCATGCCTGTGCGTGAGTGTGTGTGTGTGTGTGTGTGTGTGTGCAACTACACTAAAATTTTAATCTATCCCTCCCTGTTGTAGTTAAATACATAGAAAATGCATTGTCGGTAAACAAAGCAGGTAAAATTCAAAGCGTGTCTGATGGATTGACCTTTTTGCTGTCTTGCCATCCATTTATGTCTGTTCTCTCTGTCTCTCTCTGTCTCTCTCTCTCTCTCTCTCACTCTTTCAATGTCTCTCAAACTTAGACCTTGTAAGCCCTCTTTTGGGTGTGGTTTAATGTAGCTTCTGTAGTCTCATTTAACTCTTGTTGTTGCCACTGATGTTGGCTGCTTTTCCTTTTTCCAGAATTTTGGAGATGAACTTCACACAAACTGCCACGCATATGTCCTTACCTGTATTTTCATGCAGGTGAACGTGCACGTGTGCATGAATTAGTGTGTTCTCAGATTCACTAACGCACTAAAACCTAGTTCTTCGCCAGTGTATGCAAATGTGAGTTTCTCTGTCCCCTTCTAATTCACGTCTTACACCAACCACCTCCCTAATTACTGCACCTCTACACACGGCGGGACGCTTATTTGGCAGGTGACTGAAAACTAAGCACTTCCAGGTTTGCTGCTGTTAAAACACACCTCCCTAACACCGTGTGTCATGCACATCTCAGCTTGCAAACCTAGTGGCGAGCACCTGACGGAAGACAGTGGAGACAGGAAGCGACGTGCAGCCACTTCCCCTGAGATTCGCAGGAAGTTAATCCACGACCCGCTGACACGCGGGCCCCCTGCGCTTGTCGGCCAGCCTCGCTCCTCAGCCGTGCCTCGGCCCTGCGGGGGCCGTCCGCGGAAGACACCGCGAGAACCGACATCTGGTGGAAACGCAGACGTATTACGTTCATTAACTTCCTCGCCTTACGTAACGCCCGCTGCTACAGCGCGGGCGGGAGGGAGATAGAGGGAAAAGAGAGGGGAGGCAATCTGTTACAGTGACACAAATTGCCTTGCCCTCTGGACCTGCACGAGAAGCCGGGATGGGGACCACAAGCGCGCTATTATAAATGCACAGAGAGGCGGAAAACAGGGGGGGGGAGGGGGGGGGGGGGGATAAAAAGGTTGCCAGAGCATCACAGGAGCACTGGAGCTCACAGTCAATGTAGAGTACAGCTTCGGTCGTGATTTAAACACGCAAGCTTTCGAGAGGCCCTTTCAGAGGGTTACTCTTCTTTCTCAGCTGAATTTTTATTTAGTGCTTGAGCCTGTTTTCAGTTCATAGAGGGCTATTCAGCTTCGTGCAGATAGCATCCATTTAGGATTAATCAGATTTGTATATTCTAGCAAACAGCTAGGCCATGCCCTCTCCCAACCTTGAGAGTAGCGCTTGGATAGGGTTTTCAGTGCCCTAAACACTAGTTTCATAGCCATGAGCAAAGGAGTTTCAGTGCCCCAAAGAAACGATCTGCCTAAAGTACTGATGCTTTCAGATTTCCAGGGCATATGCTAATGGAAAGTTTATTGTTCTCACGCAGCGATGAGTGATTTATCCCCGCCTCGAACCCAAATGGCAAACTCCTAAGAAAACAAGCATCCCAACTCTTTTAATGAGCTTACACTCATTATTGCATCCTGCCTCCATAAATCAGCGAACGGTAACAGCATGGTGTTATCCACTGAGAGGCTGGTGCCCAACGTGCAAGGCGATAAAGAAAGATTTTAAACATCTGCGTTTTTGGCACGGAAGGATTTACGCATACGGCGACGCGGGCCGGGCGTTCTTTGATCAAGAAAACGGAGCATTTAAGATCAGATCACTTCCCTTCTCCTGTAAGCATCCTTGCCCTGTCACGACTCGTACTCTCTGATTATTCGTGCCTGCAAATATTCCACCATTCGGGTTCGTACTCCCCAATTAATAAGCGTAATTTAGGGAGTATGAATAACAGAATGATTAGTACCAATTCATCACATTCTGTTATTCACACTCGCCAAATTACGCTCCGCTACTCATGTGATTTGTAATTCCCAATTTAATTTCCAACATTCATATTCTCCCATCAATATCGCACTATGCATATTCTGCAATTCATAATCCACAGACGAATTTTGGAAGTCAGGCACTGCAATTCATATTTCACTTTTCCGGAAACATAATCTTTTAGCTTTATATTGCACAGGGGTATACAGTCTTATCCAAAAAATGGCCAATGTGGGAGAAAGTTTTCGTTTTAGTGCAGCACTAAAGCACCTGATAATACCTATCAAGGTCTGGACGATCAGGACTAGTCACTTAGTTAAATAAGGTGCTGTAGGGCTAGGCATATAAAAATAAAAATATAAATAAATAACTGCACCCACATCAACCTTTTTCAGATAAGATTGGACACCCCTGGTACAGAACACTGTCTACAAGATAACTTTTGAGTGGACTGAAGCAGTTTTGTCATAACTGGGCCCTAACAGTGAAACATAAAAGCCAAGATTTCAGCTTTGGTGCGATATTTTGGCCGGAACTGTCATCTCAGTAGGACATTAAACCTGCCTTCAGTACTGCAGCACACCGAGAATCAACCCACAAAATACCCATAATCCACCTGGATATGACATGGACAGAAAAATGCCACAGCACTCCTCTACTACTGTCTCACAGAAAAGCTCCATCGCTTTCTCTCTTTCTCTCTCTCTCAAACACACATGCACACACATGCACACACACACACACAAACACATAATCACAGATACACAACTTCTAAAACTCACATAATACACTATACATGACTTTAGGTAAGGCTGGAACAGCAAAGTAGTCAGTGAAAAAATAACTAACATTTTACCACATTCACAGAGTTTGCATAGCTGTTTCTATTTTCGCATCTCACAAGCTCCCTTTGGAAGATCCCCTGAGTGTGCAGGCAGGCACAGGAAAGGAGAGGACCGTAACAGGTCAGAGGAGATGGAGATCAGGTAAGATCAGGCAATGATCCAGCACAGGCCAGATCAGTACAAGGGCGAGAAGGGCACAGTAAGTGGGAAGAGGAATGAACAGATAAAACAAAACTGAGACAGGTACGTGGAGACACGTAAAGCGAGAAAGGTGGTAGAGAGGTACAGGACAGCTCTGGTACCCACCGTGTCCTGCCCTGAGGGACACAGGTAACCTGTGGACAGCGACGGGCACGGCGTGGTGAAGCTTGCTGTCGTAGGCGGGGCGTCCGCGCTGTTCCCCGAGCCCGGACACCCCCAGGGCGATCCCGAACGCGGCCCCCAGGGTCAGAGGGAGGGCCCAGAGGGCCAGACGCGCGGGCGGGGCCAGCCCGGCGGGGCCGAAGCCCGGGCTGAGCCGCGCTCTTTCACCGGCCATCGCCCCCCCCTCCGAGCAAACCAGGCGAGATATCGATCCGAACCGAAACCTCACAGCGACCAGCAGCCCATGTTCCGCCTCCCTCCCCCCCTTACCACCCCCCCATCACCCCTCCCCCTCCCTTACTTCCTGGTCGCGCAAAGGCACGAAAATGAAAGGCGAATTGAAATTGCTAAATGAGAGCGCACGTGCTCCGCTAATAAGAAAAAAGTGCACACAATCCACAGGGTAGGAGATGAAAGAACCGCAGCTGCAGAGGAGGGAAGTAAGCACTCCGAGTCAGGATATCCACCGCTACATCACAGACCCGAGACGGCGTGAGAGAAAGAACTGCAAAATGAAAAAGAAAAAGAAAGACCAAACATGCGCACAATCACAAAAATCAGGACGCACGCAAGGCGGACAGTCTTTAGTCCTCCGTCCACTCTCTTCTCTCTCTAAAATCTCACACCCTCCCTCTCTCTAAAATCTCCACGATGGAAAACCGGTTGCCCCGAAGATTTAGCGCACACACTCAAAAGGAAATATCCCAAAAAAAGACTACTCCGATGGGTAGGAAGTACAGGGATAAAAAATTTTTTAAAAAGCTGAAAAAAGAGAAGCAAGGAGGCAGTGAGATCTCCCAAAGTCTCTGGTCTCCTCCACGTTTTAAAAGACGTCTGGGGGGATCCACCAGAAACGCGTTGTTATCGTCCTGCAAGGCTGGTACCCCCTGAGAGGCGCGCTAGAGCTGATTCCGTCCCGCGATCCGTCCGCAGGCCCCCCTGTCCCAGCCGAAAAGCTGGTGACTGGGATCGGCGCGGAGATGGAGAAGGGGGCGGGGGGGGTGGGGGGTGGAGGAAGCCGGTGACACCAAAGGAAGAGAGAGAGAGAAGGAGCTATGCGGATTGGCAGTACGCAAGCTGTGAATCACCGGAGCCAGAGAGACAGCCTCGGGGGGAGAGGGAGAGAAAAAGAAATAAGAGCTTATCTGAGGGGGGGAAAAAATACACAGAATAGGATGAGAGATCCTCCTCTCTCTTTATCCCTCTCTCTACTTCTCCTACTCTTTCTCTCTCTCCCTCCTCTTTGTCGCACGCTCCGTTGAGCAAAGGGAACTGAGACGAAGGCAAAGCTGGGCTGCCTCCTCTCTTCCCCCTCCTCTCTCTCTCTCTCACTCTCTCTATCTCTCTCTCTCTCTCTCTCTCTCTCTCTCTGAGCACAGCCCTGTAGATTGTGTTCCTCCTCTCCTCTTTGTCCTCGTGCCCCAGGCTGTGCTGTGGACAGCGTCCTCACCTCAACCAATCACAGCCCTGTAATTACCGCCGAGAACCAGGACCACTTTTCAAAAGGAAGAAAGAAAGAAAGAAAGAAAGAAAGACAGAAAGAAAGAAGATTAAAAAATAAGCGTTCAGAGCCTCAGAGCTCTCCTCCCCTTTGGCCCCTCCTGGCCCGGTTTGGCACTTTCCAGGCACCTGCGAAACAGCAGCCACCGCGAGCGTGCCAGCCAGGTGTGAGTGTCGTGCGTGGGCGCATCTCACACACAACACACCTGTTTGGCACCTGCAGCCAGAGGAAAAAATAAAAACGGAGAGGGTGGGGGTGGAGGGAGACTAGTTCCGTCTGTGCTGCATTTATAAGAGCGTTGCTATGGAATCATTGGGATGTACAACTGGATTTCACTCTGCAGTAGGTCAGAGTAGGCAAGTTGATCAGTTTTAAAAAAAAAGAAATAAAAATTCACTTTTAATAGTGAATTAACCAAAAAAAAAGAAAACTAAAACTTTCAGGTAGGTAGCAGTCATTGTAAATTGTAAATTCTGCCTCATAGAAAAACTAAACTAAAAAACTAAAAAAACCAACTAAAAAAAAAAAGTGTCTCTGGCTGCTGTCAAATGGCCCCAGCCTTTTTGGGCCTTGAAGTCACGCTGCAAGGTTAAGTCACGATTTCAACAGCTAAAAAGCAAAAGATCTAACAGCTTCGCTCCAAATGGTGTTCTCTCGTGTCTCGTAATTTCAAACGTAATTTCAGCGTCCCGTAAATTGGAAAACCCAGTGGGCAAAATTAGACACGCTGTACTGCCTGTTACCGGTGCCTCAGAATATAAATGGAGGTCTGTGAGACCAAGCAGATTTTAGCGCGAGAAAAAAAAAAAAACAGCTGTTCCCCGGTCACCGCGAACGAATGGGACCGAGCCGCGTGGTGCCGTGGGTCAGGCCGACAGCCGCAGACAGAGGTCAGCCGGCCGGGGGCGGGTTCACATTTAATGAGCTACTCAGCAGCCCTTTGACTGAAGCTTTTCACTGACGTGTTCAGAGGGATTGACACAGGGGGACGGAGATGAAGCTGACTCGGCGGAAAGCAGCGAGCCCCTCTACAGACGCGGGTACTCCCGGGGTCAAAGGTCGCGATGTGTCTGTTCAAATTCTCTCATCTCAAAAACAAAACAGAAAATGACATGAATACTAAGGACAGATCCTATTCGTAACCTCAAAGAAGTTGCAAAAGGACTTTTGAAAGGATCAAACAGCAGCCAATCAGGTGGAAATGCTAAGAGCTGGGCATTAGATTGAAATTAATTAAATTTAATTGAAGATCTATGAAACTAAAGGACTTAAACTGGTGTCCTCTGATGTGTCCATTAAATTTCTTACAAAACCCATCTCTTTGTATTTCACAGAAACTACACAACAATGGCACAATTAACTAAATCGATGGCAACAAAAATCTGATTCAAGTCTCAAACTAATTCAGGTAACATTAGGCACTATCTTCTCAATTTTGAGTGAACTGAATTTCCATCCAACAGACTATGGCTTGGGTGCCCCCATGTGGCAAACGTTAGTTAATGCATCTGCTGTTCAATAATAGTAAGACCATTTCAACAGAGGACAAGCTGGTGCACCCTCCTTCATATGCAAACTGAATCCGTTTCATTACTACTATCAAAATCCCCATGCTCTATTCTTGCTACCAGCAGCTGTTGTTCCCAAAAATACCTTAACAAAACAAAGGATGAAATTTGTGCTGAGCTGCAGTATCATGTCTATAAAACACACATGCATGCCAGCACATAGACACACAGACAGACAGACAGACAAACAGACAGACAGACACACACACACACGCACACACACACAGAAATGCACACACACACACATACACAAGCAAGCCATACACCCATGCAAGCGAAGTAAAAAAAACTTCTGAGGTAATAGAGGACAACATAAACATTGTTTAACCATTTTTTTAGACAAAGAACCTACAACCAAAGAAAAGAAAGTGAGAAACACTACATTCTTAAACCTAACACAAGCGCCTACAGCAGACTATACAATGAGGAAAACCATCATCTGGCTTTGAGCATTTAGAGGATGCACATGCTGGCGTGTACCTTCAAGATGGAGGACATTACACTATGTGATAAAACAGACCCACAAATACAATTGAGTATTCTAAATCTGGAGACAAAAAAAGAAGATACAGGACACAGGAAAGGGATTCTGACAAAGACTGTCAAAAAAGTGCCTTAGATTTCAGTAAATCTGGATGTTCTCGAAGAGAGGAACTTGATTTCTTTCTCATTTTTTCCCTGCTATCTGTCTATCTTTCTGTTCCTCCCTATGTTAATGCTTCAGGCTTTGACAGGCAGCAATGTAGAGTATTGCAAATGACTACCTTTTCATTGTTTTTCAGAAGGTGTTTCTGATAAGAGAATAGAGCAGGCTTTTCTTCTTTTCAATACATTTCACAATGTAGAAAGAAGTACATCTCTGTCTCAACCATTCATTACATAATTCTTCTTGGGAAACCATGAAAATTTGTATCAGCAAATTTCCCTAAGGTGTTGTCACTGAGTCTGTAGTTTGTCAGAATCTGGCGTTTCTTAACATTTCTATAGGTGGAGAGATTCTCACATGTGATGGCCATTGTACAGGGTCAGACAATTAATTGAAGCTTTGTTTTGTGTGTGTGTGTGTGTGCACATTTAGTTAGTTCATTTACAAATTGGGATAATATGATGGACAGCAATTTTCAACAGGGTGTCATTTAGCTTTGGAATACTGATTTAGTAAGCATCAGCATCAGCAGAGGGTGACAGAGGGCACATATTTCAGGGTTTAACTTTTGTCTTTGCAAAAGAGAAAAAAAGGTTGGGGACATGACCTGAATCTAAGATTCTAATCTCCGACATTTTAAAATTCACTGAAAGGGCCCAATTTTGGTAATCCAAGTTCTAGCGCAGATGGTTCAGTGGTTCTATACATGACAGCAGAAATCTTTCTATCCCTCCCTTTTGCTCTCTCTCCCCTCCCTCAGAGGCAGTTCTGTTTCCTCTCCCTCAGTAATTCCGCAGCACACAGCAATACACAATTACACATTCAAAAAATGAGAGCTGATAACACAGAAAGCTAATTAAAGATAACATATCGCTTTGTGGAAATAAGGAGTAATATCTCGCCAAAGACAAAGAGAGAGAGAGAGAGAGAGAGAGAGATATTCTGTGAGAGCTTTCGTCTGTAAAGGACAGCTTATCAGATTTCATCTTGTACTTCTCATGAACGAACCTTATTTACACGCTTCCTAGGGACAGATTCCATCATCAAACAACCTATTACCCTCTTTCAACTTATCTTCTACTGCTCTTCTGATGTACATATTTTGATAAAAATGTTTTATAACTAGTTTAATTTCACACAATTCTAAGAAATACAAATTATATTATGATAAGACCACTTTAAAAAATAAATAAATAAAATATATGCATGTACTGAATATTCAATAATCATTAATACATACCCTCTACTCTGCTGCCCGTGCTGCTCGTTGTGGTATTGTTCACAGGTGCCTGAAGGGCGGAGCAGAGGGTCATTGGTGCACTTGAGAGCAGCTGTGTCCAGGGCTCCCAGAGAGATTAAGATGCCTGTCTCCAGTTTGAGGGGGAGCTCTCTCCCTACTGTTTGGTTTCTGTTTAGGTGTTGGCTGTCTTTTTGGTTTCATACCATACAACATTGCTTCAGCATACCTTTCACACATCCACTCACCTACACTACTGATAATTCTGACTTTCACACCCCATGTTGGTCTTGTTTTTGGTATACTTAAATTATTTTAAATAAATGTGATCTTGTTTTTTAAAATGCGTCAGTGTGCGTCTCCCTTTTTGTCATGGCCCTTCAGCCTGGTCGTGACAATACCATATTCCATTCTTCATATATGATATTACTAAATATGATTATATTTGATTATGTTTCTATGTTCACAATATTGTTCTATATTATTATATGTTATTAAGATCATCTGTACACACCCACGAACAGTACACACGCGCACACGCACATGCACACACAGACGCAGAATGCTATCTCTGTGGCAGGTATGGTGACGTGATCGTGGACAATATGTACACTATTCCTGAACCACATGATGGTTAATATAATATAGCTGTGGTTCTGGGAGAGCTGGCTGTCCTGTCACTGGAAGTGAGATAAAGTGAGCCTGGGTTTGAGGAACTGCATTGCGTTTCGCAAATGCGTAGAGAACACTCACACCTGCACAACAGTGCTGGCTATTATTCATACCCACCCACCCCAATACAACTGCAACTACCACACAGCATACACCTCTCCCTAACTCACCTACAACTACCACACACTATACACCTCTCCCTAACTCACCTACAACTACCACACACTATACACCTCTCCCTAACTCACCTACAACTACCACACACCATATACCTCTCCCTAACTCACCTACAACAACTCCCCACACCATATACCTCTCCCTAACTCACCTACAACAACTCCCCACACCAAATACCTCTCCCTAACTCACCTACAACACCTCCATACACCACATACCTCTCCCTAACTCACCTACAACTCCACACAGCATACACCTCTCCCTAACTCACCTACAACAATTCCACACACCATACACCTCTCCCTAACTCACTTACAGCTACCCCACACTCCCAACACCTGTCAATAACTCACTTAAACAACGCCACACAGCATACTCCTGTACCTAACCCACCTCTGCCTTTCAACTCCACCCTAACTCCCATACAACTACTCTACACATCTACACCAGTCAGTATTACTACACACGGAGTAATCATAACTTCCACCTCAAACAGAGCCGTTCGCTTTATCATTACCTGTGAACCCTTCATGCCTTGGTGTTGCCCTCTCCTGAGGTGAGTTCAAATTCAGCGAACAAGGCGAACGTTTGCAAACTATTTCAAACTTTTTTCCATTAGCTTTGTGTTCACCGCAAACGTTTGCAAACATAAGCGAACGGTCTGAAAAGGTAGTTTGCGGCAAACAAAAATGGACACTGGACTGAGGGAAATGTTCCCAGATGGGTATTTCAATTGAAGATGCCGTTAAGTGTGATCAGTTTTTTCAATAATGTTATTGCTAACGCTAGCCAATGTTATTATTGTTTGCTAGCTAGCTATTGTTTTTTATCATCGATGGTCACAGAAACGGCTGTGAGTACAAACGCTCTCGTCGTCATGTCTGTTTATGTTTAATGCAAACAATTTGGAACGTTCTTAAAAAGCTGTTCAAATTTAACTGTTCAAAGAAAACATGTTCGTCACGAACATTCACCTCTGTTCGCTGAATTTGAACGCACCTCTGGACTGAAACAGAATAACATCGGGTCGGCACTTTCTTGCTGAAAGCACGCCTTTAAATCAAACCACGGATCAGGCATCAAGCAATGACAAGCACTCTGAGCTCTGAGTGTTAAGATCACTGGACTTCAAACAGATCAGTCAATCAACAGAGATTCCCGTCGCCTTTCCAATATACTCAGGTAACAGGAAAAGGCCAGGTTGAGTGTGTAGTGTGAGTGTGGGTGCTGCTCTCTTCATAACCTCAGAATCTTATACAGTGCAGCCTGAGACACTTAACTGTCTCTTAATGGCTTGTCTGCAATCAATCTCTTCACGGTTTGAATAAAGGCTGTAACCTCTGTTCCTTATAAGGACCAGCAAAAAGTCATGCTTTTACTAACGGTTATGACATACGTACAAACAGGTATACACACATGCACGCACGCATGAATGCACCCAGTGATACTGACAAACAAGCATAGTCTAAAATAATGAATACCATGTGCTGTGACAACCCCCCCCCCCCCCCTCCCCCCCGGCAAAATAAAAGAATAAATACATTTCCGCAGGACTTTACTGGGAAAACACAGGATAGAAGGATATAAAAATGACATTGATGGCATTCGCAGTGCATCAGGACAGAGGCCAATGAGGCATACCGTGTACTGCTTCTCACTGAAGGGCTAATGACCACTTCTTCCCAAGTCCTCCCCTCACTCTCAGAATCGAGACAGGACTGCTATTACAGGAGATACACATGGCTAAATTATCTCCCTCACCTCCAAAATTCAGCCTTTATCTCAGAACACTGCCTTCCACCAATGACTACATGCAGCAATGTTTCCATGGAGACTCATTGCACGTTGCTATTCCACCTCATCCATACAACCATCTACATACCTGCAGTTCTATTTCAAATGTACATTTTTATTACTTGTGGAAGTGTTAAAGTCTTCAGGGAAGGTGATAGCAGCAGTGGAAAAAAAATATTGTGTGAGAATACTAGAAAAGCGACAACAGACCGTGTAATGACAATATAAAAGACACAAATAAAATAAAACTAATTGGAATTACATTGCTGTTTCAGGTGAACCCAAATCAAACACAGCTCTTTTCTTTCCCGAGGTGGTACAACATATGTCTCTATGTCTCTAAACCTAAAGAAGATTCTAGTGGAATCCACAAAAGAACTGTGATGCTCTTCAGACCAGTAAAACTGTCCCATCCATAAAAGAAAATTCATAATGCACCTGCAACAAGTGCACGCACCAGCCCTACCAGGCAAATAGCAGCACAGTGGACCATCTGGATTGTGCATATTAAAACTATGCCACATAAATTTAAGTGTCAAAATGACAAGCTTTTATGCAAATGGAACTCTCAGAGCACAGAGCATGTCAGATTCACAAAGATGATTGCAATTTACTACTCACATTTAGCATGGACTTTTTAAGATGACCTGAAACCTACGAGTAATGCAGTAGCATCCATTTAAAACCCACTCAACGTGTAACGTTGTCAATGACCGTGGCAGCTGTCACAGTTACAAGAAGAGGACACCACATGTTAAGCATGCAACACTAGAACACAGCCCTGCCATTTATTTGATTCTGTAATTCAAGTAGGCTATGTCATTGTACAGAAATACTTATACAATTCTAATAACCATCTTACTTTAATAAAAATCATTCATTCAAAATGGTCCAATTCTATGAATTGAGACAGTAAGTTGTTCCAAAAAATACAGTTAATTTTCAACTGATCTCATTTTTTGCAGGTCATTAGTTCCTTTTTTAGTCTTTATTATTCTTGCACAATTATCTGTATGCCAAATTAAATTCAATCCCCCACAAAATGGCATAAAAGCTTCCAATTACAGCTATTGCATTGGCGCTTGGTCAGCTTCAAAGGTAGGTGTGTGCAAAAGCAGCCTTTTACATTATTAATGCAATCGAAGATAAGTTGAAATCAAGACCCAATTTTTAGTTTAAAAAATTCATAATTTTCTAGATGAAAATTGCCATGATCCTCGCTCAAAAAATGATCTAATGAAGGCTGATCTGATGACGGGAACTTCATGCTTCACAGCTTAATATGTGACATATTACAGTACAGTATATTACAGAGAATCGGTCGTTAAAATGGCGCGGATATCGCTAGCAGCTGTTGGGAGCACCAACTGTGCCTATTACGTTTTTTTAGTGGAAATATCCTGCTGTATTTGCATTAAGGCACACATTTTTGTCTTTTTTCCCCCAGCTCTTCAGTACATTAAATTCTCAGAGCATAATCCATTATCATGTGAATAAAGCACTCAAGGGAAAACGCACTGCAGGTGAACTATTGCACATGCCAGCTTTTTTCGTTGATCTAATTCTCTCACTTTCCCTCACTCACTTTTAATGAAAAGCTAAATGTGCATTAATAGGCATGAACACATAAAGACAGACAGACAGACAGACAGACAAACACACACACACACACACATTTTCCTAAGTGAAATCCATAGCACTCTTGCCGTTTTTGCCATTGAATCCCCTCAGATGAACATGCACCCACTTTCCTGATCATTTATTTGAAGAAAATAAATGTTTTTTATATGAAGAGAGACTGGAATTATCAATGATACTCCCATGTGACTTTTTACTCACCATTGTAACACCTCCTATTCACAGGCAAACAATAAAAGTATATTTTTATTTCACGGTCTCAGAATGATCATAAAAGGAAAGGGTTACTTTCGACTGTCATTTTCAGTAAAAAATCACATATAGCTTGGTATTCCCGAGGCATTGATGAATTGCAAGGAATCAATTACTGAGTTCTACTTCAGATTTCACCTCGTGAGAATCTTCCCTCTGTCTAATTAGTCACTGCACACAAGCAATTTATTTTAATCCCTGATCAACATCTCCACGTACTTTATCTTAAAGGCAGTGGTAATTATTTTGCCTGTCAGCTGAGAGGGTTTCTGCATAGTAGGGCATTTGAAAAGCGGAATTAATCAGAATTATGAGAAGAACAGCGGTTTCCTGTAGGTTTTTCAGGCGATGGTATTTTTCAGGGGTTTTTGTTAGTCTACGCTTTCGCCCGTTTCTGTCACACGCACCATTAAGAAGGAGGAGTAAAGGCACTGACTATCCTAAATCCCGCTGAGCAGCGTTGTTTTTCCTCAGCTGTCTGATAGTTCATCACGTTCACTCTTGAGAGGGAGCCCAAACAGTGTGAAATAGAACAGTGTAAAAACTGCGGTGGAAGCAATAAGCGAAGCATGGACAACACTGAGGAGAGAATGTTTCGGTGTCCATATTGTACCATTTTTTATGTGTGCATGTGTGTGTGTGTGTGTGTGTTTGTGTCTGTGTGTGATTGCGTGTGTCAGTCTGAGTGCACCTTTGTCTGTGTGTGTGCATGCAAACGTGTGTGTGTGTGTGCTTGTATTTGTGTCTATGTGCACATGTGAGCACAAACATATCTCTGAGTGTACATGTGAGCAATGTTGATCAAACCCTGTTCACTCAGGTATGTGGATTGGCTGGATGAGTCCCCAGAAGCTTTAAAGATCTGTAAAACTTCATAGGCTTCAGCAGGAATCACACTCACCGTCGTTGCAAAGGGGCCCTCCAAACGATGTCATACTGCAGTCACAGCTGAAGCCCTCCCACTGCTGCAGGCACACGCCCTGATTGGAGCAGGAATCCTCCTGACAGGTAGTGCTAGGCCCTGACAGGGAGACAGCATTTTCAGTCAAGAATATAACACTCACCTGTATGTTTCCAGCATTTCAATACCCCCACACATTTCTTCATAATAACCCAATCCTGTCAAACCCCACCAATCTACTTAAACTGGCTCCACCCACACACAAAACCACAGTGCATCTTTATACTCGTTCCTGCTTGTGCTTTCTGCAGAGATGATTGAATTTGGGGGTCTGTTAGATTAGCACTGCAGAGAGGCACCAGCTCTGATTCTGTGAGGGGGGAAATCCTGGGGTCATTCCAGGAACATTCCACACATACAGTTTTACTTACTGTCACACAGTGTCACAACTCCCCTCCACCCCCCCATCATAGTTCACCACCATGTTCTCCCGATTTGGAATCACAAATTGCACTATGCTCTTGTGTCACCATTGTGTCTCCAGAACCTACAGACTGCACTGAACTGGCCATGTGCGGCACTGCAAATTGTATTGTTTCTCCAAGACACTTTTTTTTTTTTACACTACAGGCCACATATTATGCTGTAGGAAAACTAGTCCATTCAGAGGAGAGTTCCATCTCTCACTAATTCCAACTCATAAATTGCATTTGTCAGGCCAGCAGCTAGGGGGAACCATTGCAATGAAACAAAAACTAAAACTGATTTTTCCCCTGGTGGAACAAAGTCAATTGTGCCCATACCCTGAATATATAGCCTCGGCTATAACCAGCAGTGTCTTGAGCCATGATCTTTTGCTTACTGACACAATCAGCTGTGCCTTGTTTTGCTGGTTTTATTTTTTTTGCTGGTTCTGTTTGCATTGCTCAGAAGCTGCTCTGACTTCTTTTCAGATGGATCTCTGTCAGTCTGTCTCTGATGGGAGTCTCAAAATGTCAGTGATACTACGTCCATGAGAGAGGGGAAATAGTGTGGATGTTAAAAGCATACTGTTACGTTAGACCATGTTGTGTTATGATAGTAGTAGTAAAAGTAAGAGCAGTATTACAATTTATTAAAAACCAATATATTTCAAAAATATTAACATTAACATATTTGAAAAACCAATCCAACTGTAAATTATTATAAAATCATCAATGACTGATACTATTTAATTTTAGATTTAACAGGCTAAAAACTACAAAAAAGATGGGCTACATGAAAGGTGTATATGCTAATTTCTAATCCCCGTCCCCAGTTACACTTTTGTATTGCGATAAAATATAATGCCACTAAAAGCCTTGTTACAAGTGCATTGATGGGGATTAAACTATAACACATCATTGCAAATACAAGTAACAGCCTGACTGAGAAAACTGTGAAATCCTGTTTAGATGATCATGATCTAGTGCAGTATTTCTAAAAATGGAAACCCTGGCCTCATTTGTCAAAAAAATAAATAAAATAAAATTACTAATACTCAAAATTCTAACTATGTGTAATTAATGGGAGATTACAGTATATAAAGACCAATTTTAGGTGTCACAAAAAAATAATAACTAAATATATTTAGAAAGATGGAAATCATCATCAATCATCATCTGAAATGCAAAAGTACAATGGAGGGAAAAATAAGAGAGAGTGATATAATTCTCTTATTCACTTCCAAGGCCTGTGATTAAGCTGAAGTCAGTTTCCTTCATGGTCTTTATCAACTAAATCCCTTTCTCCCTGTCCTGCACTAATTCCAAATCTGACCTTTTCAGTGTCATTAAACTGACCATCCATCTACCTTGCTCTTTATTTATCTTTCTCTCCACCTCACCCGATACATGCTGATCCAAAACTTTAAGAAATAATTGTAAGTATAGACTAACAACCCGTATCAAAAATGTTTTGATTTTATAGAGAAAATATGTATTTCTCATTAGGAAGGACAATGCTTCAGTGCACTACATACAATAACATCTGGACCGTGTGCAAGGTCACTTTCTGCTCACAAAAAGAGATTCTCAGAAAACCAGGGCATTGCAGGCATGCAGTGGACAGGTATTACAAAGAAAATTGCATGCTTTCAAACAGACATGTAAAAGGCTGTGTGTGAGGACAACAATTGAAATTTGAATGAGAAAAAAACTTAGCAGGTGTATATAAACACAGTAAAGGCCAAGACTGGAAGCTCCATAGTCTTAAATACAAGACTGCTCTACAGTACGTGCTCTATGCTTGTATTCACTATGGTACGGGTCCTTCATTCACAGTGTGGACGTAGTGATTTGCAGGCCTAATAGTAATAACAATACTGAAGCGGAGGGGAGGGAGGCAGGGAGGGAAGGGAGACGGAGAAAGTGTTGGCGTGAGCAGGGTTTCATACTCGGATCAAATGAACAGGGTCTAAGTACCTTGCAAGTCAGCTTTCGTCAATGCAACTTTTGTCAGCCAAATAAAAGAAAAGCAAAATATTTTAAATGTTAGTAAAAAAGCAATTGAAATGTCAGCAGCTGTAGTAAAATCAAAGAGACAGAGAAAGTGTGTGCAAGAGAGAGGAATAGAGACAATAAAGGGAGGAGAACAAGAAAGACAGCGATACAGAGAGAGAGAGAGAGAGAGAGAGAGAGAGAGAGAGAGAGAGAAAGGACATGAATTTGATAGAGAGAATGGTTAGTAGTTAAATGGAGTTAAACTGGACACGACAGAACTGCAAGCTGGAACCACCACAAGGTTGATGAGAAGAAGAAGAGCAAGAAAAGGGAGATACGTGAACAAGACATGATGCTGGTGGATAAAGGTTAGTAGTGTGCCTTTCTGGGGATAAGAACACAAATAAGAAGCTACCGGTCTGCAGGAAGACACTTCACGTGCAGCTCAACAGGGCTGCGTTGCAAGTACCGGATCAACCAACAGGTGTCGCCAGTGAGCGATGAAACCTTCCATTCCCTACGTAACGTCAGTGCCAATTGTCGCCCCACAGGGCTTGCCACAGTTGGAACTAGCACAGACAGCCCTATCCGTACACGATAACACAGGCATAATATCAGTAATCATGGTCCCTTGTTACTGTAATGAATTAGGTAATGAAAGTCAGATAATATTATTATTCAAAAATATACAATAGCATCGTGTTCTATTGTTCTATTGTTCCTATTGCCATATTGTAGATATCATTACTAAACATTGGTGAGAGGGTGAATACCCTTCGAATGAATCATATTCAAATATACAAGTATTTTTTTCATATTTGTGAAAGCTTAAGAAACCATTTAACTAAATTCAGAATTGTTTAGTGAGGTAGCAATCACATTTTTTTTTTTTTGTCTTGTGTGAATATCAATGAACAGAAATAGCTATCATCTGAAAAACGAAATGTCTACTGTGCTTTGAAGTTAAATCTAGAGACTGAAAGAGGCAATGGACTGTGCAGTACCGCAAAATAAACACTCTCATTCAGCTAAGCACCAGGGGTGACTAGGGATTAATTTAAAACAGAACAAATTAGATTTAAAAGTTCTGACAATTAAATTGCTTAAACAAAAGAGCACTTCTTTTGTAGATATAATTAGGAAAATGAAAGAAACATAAGACAACAAACTTAAATGATTAAACTTATCAGCATGCAAACACCACAAAATGCCTTACTAAGAATTTACTAAGAAGGTAATCTCAAAACTATTTTTCTTTCGACCCGAAAATCTATAAAACTTAATAATTTTAAAAGGTTTATAAAGACAAGAATATTGTGTGTCCTACAGATATAGAGTGCAGAGGGCATCACGGGTTGCAGTACACACACGAGACTAATGGGGGCGCTCAATCTCTTTCTCTCTCTCTCTCACCTTCGCAGCCCCTCTCAATCTGGCCCACCAAGTTGATGGCGTCTAGCAGC
Source organism: Anguilla anguilla (assembly GCF_013347855.1). NCBI lineage: Eukaryota > Metazoa > Chordata > Actinopteri > Anguilliformes > Anguillidae > Anguilla > Anguilla anguilla. The sequence continues at coordinate 20,700,450 of NC_049202.1, forward strand.
AGGTCCGGGAGGCGGCCGTTCAGGTCCATGGAGGCCAGGCAGCCCTGGAAGCCCTCCTTGGCGTGGACCAGCTTAGGCAGTTCCTTGTACATGTCCCTGGCGAGGCCTCCAACGTAAAGGTTGCCTGCAGCGGCGAGGGGGGTAGGACGGTTGGACTGTTAGCTGCCGAGTCATACAGCGCCCTCAGTGAGTTATCCAGCAATGGATATTTTTTTTAAGGAATAAACGGTACACTCTTCTCAGGTACTGACACCCTTCACTATATTCAAGCTTATGAAAAGCAGACAAGAACATTAGGGATAGAGATAACAATATGGGAAGTTTCATCGTGGGGAATCAAACTCCCAGCCGTACTAGCAAGATTTATATTTTGGCAGACAGTCCCTCACCAATTGGGCTGCACCACACAGTAGTAACGTCATCATACGTACCACCAAAAGGCAGCTTATACTCAGTGCATGTTTTTGCTTCCAGGAACATTTAGATGGGCTCCCACTGCCATTAATCAAGGATATCTTTTCCATTCGTGGCTGTGGTTTATAAAAATCAAAATTCCAGAGGGAGTGAGCAAATTTCAGAGTTTTACAACAGAGCACAAATGTGATGAAACACTGCCCTCTCCTGGTTAAGTTCTGCCATTGCTGAGGACAACAGCCCTTTTCCAGAGTGTGTGGGGCTTGTGGCCTTGACATGAATTACATGGAATTACATTACAGAACGTAACTTATTTCTCACAGAAGGTCAGTGCAACAGTTTCATGGAGGGAAATTTCCCACATATTGTAAAATAAGTTTTTTTTTTTTTCTTATTGAGGCTTACTGATTCAGAACCGTGGGTCTTTACCTTTCAGGTCCAAGTTCTTGGCTCCCATGGTGGTCTGGGTGGTGACTTTGGTGTCGATTTTGACGGTGTGCAGATTGTTGGTGTCGCGTGAGATCATCACATTGTGCCAGTGGTTGTCATTGAGTGGTTTGTTGGAGTTTCCTTTGATCAGGTGTGCACCATTTCCCAGGTCTGACACATAATGCAAATACCTACGGTAGACAGACAGGTATCCACAACAATCAATAACTGGGCACATGAACAACTGAAAAGATATCAATTTTATTTTTACTGTTCTGTATTGACGGGTGTCCTGTGTGCGTGTGTGTGTGTGTGCCTGTACTGGTTCAAACTTACACATACATATTGAAACAACCAAAATCTTTTCTAGTATCATAATGCACTCTTGCGCAAATAAACCTTTTGTGTACCACCCTGGCGATTAGTTCGATTCAGCTACGGTGCTTCACAAACATATTCACATAACCTATTAGACAAAAATGTAAAGGTGTGTACATAGCAAATAATACAAATACTGAGCTGTATTTTAATTCTCAAATGTGGAAAATATTCTAATTTAATAATTCAACAGAATATACCTAAATAATCCCCAAACTATACATTTATTCCCCCCTAAAATAAGGGTCACAAATATTCATAGCCCTGTTTTACTGGTCTGCGCATCCTCGATTTGCAAGAACAATACTACTGAGTTGTCTTCTGTTGTGATTTATGACATAAGGGGGATCCTTAACATTCTTCCATACAAAATGCAAACACATTTTCAATTTGGCTTTCGACAGTGAATAATGTTGACATTGTAACAACTGGCAAAACCATACACTGTCACAATGTCCATTTTGATGGGGAAATAAATAACAACCAACCATGTATAAACACTCTTCCCCTCTGAAAAGTTTGAAAAGTGTTCAGTTTGTTGAGCCTGAACTTTGGGTATAGTGGACAAGGACTGAACGCCTTGGCAACCACAGGGGCCCAAACCGTGTCACCTACCCCTTGACCAGCTCCACCACGATGAAGTCGTTGCCATCGCCACTGTTGAAGAGGACAAGGCCATCAGAAGAGGTGGTCTTAAACTGGAAGAAAAGGTGCATGGAGTAATAGGCCTGCAGGGTGACCAGGGTGACGTAGCTGGAGCGGGATTTGAAGGTCACGGGGTCGGCGATGATGTTCTTGAAGCCAATCATGGCGTTGAGCTCGCAGTAGTCGATATCACCGTTCTTGCAGAGGTCAATGTAGGTCATGCCGTTGAAGGACAGGCTCTGGAGGTGGCCGATGAAGTTGGATGGCACGCCAGGAATGTGCCGCTTCTCTGTCACGATGCCCGTCTCCACATTGTGGAACTCCAGCTGGGTGTGGTCGCCCGCCATTTGACCTTTTTGGATGAAGGGAGTAGGGGGAGAGTATTGACATCAAGATTCCCTTATGAAAAAATCACAAAAAATCTAAACCACGTGTCCAAAAACCACATGTGGACACCAAACATGCGAAGACTACATATGTGCACACCAAAAATAATCCCACTTATAAGATTACAGCAGGAAAAAAAAACTTATTCAAGTCACATGTTTTATTTTCACATGTGAATATTTTAATTCATATGTGAAAATGTTATAGTAAAATCACACAAAATTGTGATTTTCACATGTGCATTTTTCTCAATGGTTATACCCACATGGTTCAAGTCGAAACAATTTCACAGTCCACACCCATGGCAGATGTTGGCAGAAATCAGAACTACATGAAACTGAGTATATCTAACGATTGGAATGTACTTGTTTATTTTGAACACATCACATTATATTTCAGCAGCATGTAATGTCAAGAAAGCTAAATATAAAATTATATATGTATTTATGTTCAGCTAGCAACATAAAAATGTATGTTACCATCTAATTTAGTACAGTGCAAATTCCTGGCCAAAATTTCACTGCTGCTGTTGTGGCAGATGTTTTACTTCTTTGATCTACTTGAGATCTCTGACTAATGAGTACAAGACCTTGGTGAATTTTGCAGTGCAGTGGGTTGAGCACTCAGCTCATACTTGTACGTGTTATGCATATACAGTAGGCTAAATAATGTTTGGGACACAGGCAGATTTTTTCTTGATTTAGCTCTGTACTCAAGAATTTTATATTTGCAATTAAACAATTCATGTGGTAAAAGGTCACATTCTCAGCTTTTAATTGTATTTCATTTAGGGCATTTCAGGGCACCATAGTTTTTGGGATATATTAATGCTATGTAAATGAGAATAGTCAGCCAGTACCTGTAGCAGCTATACATGCCCAAACCATAACACCCCTGTCACCAAGTTTCACAGATGAGAGAGGGGTGTGTGTGCTTTGGATCTTGGGCAGTTCCTTTTGGGCTCCATACTTTGCTCTTGCTATCACTCTGATACAAGTGAATCTTGCTCATATTTGTCCACAAGACCTTTTTCCAGAAATCTGTAGACTATTTTACGTACTTTAACTGTAACCTGGCCATCCTGTTTTTGTGGCTTGCTAGTGGTTTGCATCTTGCAGAGTAGCCTCTATAGATCTGTTCGTGAAATCTTCTGTGGACAGTAGTCACATCCACGCCTGCCTCCTTAAGAGTATTTATGATCTGTTGGACAGGTGTTTGGGGCTTTTTCTTCATTATGGTGAGAATTCATTGATCATCAACAGTAGAGGTCTTCCTTAGCCTACCAGGCCCTTTGTGATTCCTGAGCTCACCAGCGCTCTCTTTCTTTTTAATTATGTTTCTTAATAATGTTTATTATTTCTCAGCCTCACAATGGCTTCCTTGACATTAATTGGCATAATAGACTCAATCAAAATCAATCAAAAGCCTAGAATCAAGACTAGACACTGATAGCTCTCTTGTACCTGCACTAAGGAAGCAATTAAACATGCCAGACTATTTTTCCCAAACATTGTGGTGCCCTGAAATGGGGGGCTACATATACAAAGGGCTGTAACGTCTACATGGTGAAAATGTATAAAAATTACCCTTTAATGAAGGCTCAGAATCTGCACTTTAACCACATGTGAATTGTTTGATTACAAATATTAAAGTACAGAGCCAAATCAAGAAAAAAAATGTCTTTTGCTCCAATCATTATGGAGCTCACTGTATATGCCTGATCCATGAGCACCCATTTGTGCAGATTTTCCCTGAACAGCCATGAGTCAAAGGTACGTAGTGTCGAATCAACCACACGTAGAGTCATGTAAGCACAGAGATGAATTAGCACTTAATACCCAGACAGCTAAATAGCCTATTCTCTTCACATAGAGAAATGAAGTGTGCTTAACTCTCAACGGAACATTCTGATTCTATTTCAAGGGTGTTTGAGGCTCAAAAATAATCAAACATTGAGATCAAATACAAATGGCCGGCACTAACTTAATACATATCTCACAAGTAAATAAATATATTCTAAGCAAAACATTCTGGAAATGCCTTCATGAGAATGAAAGAGGTTCACAGCAACACGCATGCACAAAATACAGGGAACACTAGTTAGTAAATGAGGGATATAAACTGTATTTAAAGCAAGCACTTCCACGGGGTGTCTGAGTCTCGTGGCAAGTGCATCCCCACTGATGTGGGTCTTGAATTAAACTATGGATATCGTAACATGCTTGCAGCTGTGTATGAAAATGCTGGACAGTCCCAGCTGACAACAGCCAATGAACAGATCTTAGTGCCATATTTGTTGGGACACCATTGGCTGGATTGTTGAATCCTGCCAATAGTGACTAAGTGACTAAGACTGTTGAACTTGCTGATGTTTCATGAGGAACAGTGTCTAAGCTGTTGGCATGAACGTTTGAGGGTTATTACTCCTCAACCATGATGTCCGCATAGGTGTAAGGCAAAACATATGAGTGACTCCGAATCAGCTGACTGCAAATATTTCTGCAGGCTGTGGGAACTGTATCCTCCAAAAAATAATTATGTTCACTGTAGGGGACATAAGTATTTGTTCTTAATCTCAATAATTTGTTCTTAATCTCTGAAACCTACACTACAAGGGACAAAAATGGTTCTTAAAATTGAGGAATATATTCAATCAGTATAAGATGGATTACATTGTTTCCTCTGTGTCTGTTAGGTTAAAAAAGGCTTTGAGCGAGAGTGATGGAGTGAGAGAACGATGTAGTACCTTCCACGGGCTGCAGCTCGTCGACCATCAGCTTCAAGCTCTTCCCCCTCCTGACCACTCGAACCGTGTGCCACTCGTTATCATTCACACCGTGGCCAGCGAAAATGGTCTCTGGCCCCTTACCTGTGGGATGGCCCAGACGGGGGTTAAAACCACACAGGGAAACAGAGAGAGAGAGCCATACAGAGCAGAGAGAGAAAGAAATAAAGAATGAAAGAAAGAAAGAAAGAAAGAAAGAAAGAAAGATCTCACGTGGTCAACAAATTACCTGAAGTGGATTTTGTGCAGTTGTCTAGTACATACTGTATGGTTTTCCCTCACACTACTTAACATCAGTCATAAGACTTTTGGATAGAGTCAAGTCAGCTGACATAAACTATGACCTACATAACTAGCCTATGACCAGATACAGTAAATATTTAAAACATACCCCTCATCCTCAGACAAACTCTTCAACTCAAAGAGCCTTGAATGATGAACAGATACAGAAATGGACCTACTGAAACCACATAAGTATTTCAGCAGCGACTGAACCAGAACGACCTGAGGAAATGAATTCACCCAAAAACGCCAGCACATTGCAATAACAGAGAGAGAGAGAGAGAGAGAGAGAGAGAGAGAGAGAGAGAGAGAGAGAGAGAGAGAGAGAGAGAGAGAGAGAGAGAGAGAGAGAGAGAGAGAGAGAGAGAGAGAGAGAGAGAGAGAGAGAGAGAGAGAGAGAGAGATTCCTGCTGTCATGTATAATAGAACCTGGATCTGCTGAAACAGCTGAGTCTGTGAATTGCCCTGGCTGTGAAGTTTTAGAAAACGCTGTCAGTTTTCCCACTCTTGCAGCCATTGCGTTTCATGTGCAACTCCACCTGGAAATCATGATCAAACATGATCTAATCAGGTCTAATCAACTAACCTTTCTTTGAGAGGTAAGTCATAAGATCTCACCATTTAAAATTACTCTGGGGCCTGACTTGAAGTAATATTAATATAGGAAGAGGACTGATGAATCTTAACACATGCTAATGTATCCTCTAGAAAAAAAAAATGCTGATATTCTGATCTTATTCCAAAATGCATACATGATTTATGAACATATACATCTGGATTTGGTGGCAGTGTAACATACTGGTTAAGAAAGTGTGCTTATAATTCTGGGGCACTGCTGCAGAACCCTAGAGTGGGGTACTTAACTTGAATTGCTTCAGTAAATATCCAACTCTATAAATGGATTGTATGTAGAATGTAAGCTATGTAAATTGCTCTGGATAAGAGGGTCCGCCAACTGCTTAAACTGTAAAATGTAAATGACTTCCTTTCATGTCAAGTTATGACACTGTTGGCAATGAGCTGCTGGAAGAATTATGAAATTAATCTGATACCATTTTTAACGATGTAGTAACAACGATAATGAGATTCAACGGTCTCAACCTGGAGCATAGGAGTGGAATACAGGACAGCAGTGCAGTATAAAGGTTCGTTAACTGTCATAGTATCTCCGATGTTGCAAGTTTGATTTATGGGTGGGACACTGTTGTTGTACCCTTCAGCAAGGTACACTACATGGCCAAAAGTATACGGAAACCTGACAGCCAACATTTTATCCAAAGCTACGTGCATTAATATGGAGTTGGTCCACCCTTTGCTGCTATAACAACCTCCACTCTTCTGGGAAGGCTTTATCCTAGATGTTGGAGCATTGCTGAAGGGATTTGCTTCCATTCAGCCAGAAGAGCATTGGTGAGGTCAGGCACTGCTTGGGCGATTACTCCTGGGCTCACAGTTGGCTTTCCAAATGATCCCAAAGGTGTTGGATGGGGATGATGTCAGGGCTCTGTGCAGGACATTCAAGTTCTATCACGCTGTTCTCGACAAAACCATTTCTATATGAACCGAATCGTCTTGAATGTGATTGTATGCTGTAGTATTAAGATTTGACTTCACTGGAACTAAGGGGCCTAGCCAAAACCATGAAATATAGCCCCAGACCAAGGGATGTACAGATACCTTTAGTCATATAGTGTATTTAACCTGAATTTCTCCAGTTAACATGCAGCTGTATAAACTGAATCTATGTTAAAATTGTAATGTGCAAATTGTTCTGGATAAGGATGCCTGCTAAATGTATTAGAATATTTATATAGTGGTCTATTTGAAATCACCACTAGATGGAAACAGAGAACCAGGAAGGTTAATACCAGTAAGACTACAGCGATGGAGGGGGGGGGAGTTGTGCTTGTGTCAGCCATTCAATATCAGGTACCCTTAATACAGTAGTGGAAGCTTTAGGCAGCATATTCAAAACCCACAGTCAATTTCCATATTGTAAAAGCAAACCACAACTCCCCCAACCCAACCCCCTCCACCCAGTATAGGCTCCTCAGTCATGGAGGTTGTGCATCTGGCTTTCTGACCAGACCGTGCATCTGATGTATATGAGGGATTTAGTGCCCTCTGTGGGTACAATAAGGGGTTGCTGTGACTCAGACACAATGACATCAGAGCTCTTGATATCCTTCTCCTCAACCTATCAACTTCCACTACAACATTGATGGTGCTCTACTAAAGCAAATCAGGAGGGAAACAGCAGTCTTTTATGGATAAAATAATCTAATGCAAGGGGTCTCCATGTTTAGGATGGGGTCTGCTACTGGAATTGTTTTTTCATTTTGTGTGACATTGTTTGGGTAGCATGAGAGTGTGAGACAGAGCCTGGAAGCCCAAACCATGTAGGACCCACAAAATGCTACACCAATAGAATGCTACACTGGGGTTCTTCCATGCCACCTGGCAGAGTGCCACTGCCAGGCTCAAAAGGGGGATGTGTAGCAGGGCGCCGACGTGATCTTCAAAGGAAAACCTCAATTCTCTTTAATCACCCATCAGCTCCACCCCCCACTGTGACCTGCATATTGACAGCTGTGATTTTCCTCTAAAATGAAATATCTTAAATTGTGGGCCTCAATGTCAGTCTTGAGTTCTGGTTTGGGAAGTAGGTGGGGAGACCGTGAAACAGCCCTAATTATTGTCACTTTTATCACGCGATCGTTAAGGACCACAGTGAGTCAGGATCAGGGTACACCAGCTCATCCAAAGACATCTCTGCACTGCACTGCCCCATCCTATTCCATTTTGGCCATATTGGTCCACTGGCTACACTCCAAGCAGCAATTTCTCCCAGTACCTTTCCCTAATACTGAGGAAGCTTCATCCATTGAGCAGGCAGGGCAATGGGAATTGTGTCTGCTGAAAACCTGATGTTTAATCATAATGGTTCCTGCCAAGAAACCGTTAAGCATGGCGAAATGAAATTACCGTGCCGTGGAAAATGGTAAACAAGCTAAGCTTCCGGTGGGAGAGCAGTCCCTCGGCTGCAACTACGACAGAAAGGAAAGCTGTCCTAAGTTAGTGTGATTCTGCAGTCCCCGTAACAGGACTGCAAACCAATCTGTGTCTTCAGCGTGGATGTTCCCGCCAAGCGGTGAGTCAGCAGGGATTAGAATGTTGCGACGGAATCGGCAATGCCTTCTCCTAGCAGCCCCCGGTTCCTGATTGACAACAGCATGCTGGGACTGAGACAGGATGCCCTTCAGAGCATTAGCCTTTTCAAACAGACGCTGACTCGAGGGCTCATCCTGCTCAGACACTGGGCTCCGGTTTGTGGATGCACCCCAAGGTCTGACAGTGGCTTAAGAACTTAACTTGAGCTAGTGTGAACTAAGCTAGATTCACATGAGCTTTTTTTCCCTCGCTATTTTTGTCGTCCGAACACGTCACGCTTATTTTTAAACGTTCCCTATTTATTAGCTAGCTCGTTGGTGAGCTGACATTCAGACTTGTGGCCCCACAAGGAAATGCAGGGAGGGAGGGTTGCCAATGAAACCTCTGGTCACCGCAGACTGGCTGTGCTGTGCCTAGCTGTCTGCAAACTGCACTGCTCCAACATAGTGACAGAGCAGCTTAGCTGGTGGACTCAGAGTAAAGAGGAGGGGTAGAGCTTGTCTGCACTCACCCAGATTAATTGATGGGCCTACAAATACAGTCAGACAACACAAATTGGGATAAAAACTTGAGCAAAAATGCTTAAAAAGACACACTGACTCTGCATCTGCCTCCGCAATTATTATTTATTTAAGCCGCATTTCCACCGCAGGAACTTTACCCCGGAACTAGGAACCTTTTGAGGAACTCAGTGCGTTTCGACCGCAAAAACTAGGGTCTAAATTAATTTCCGGGGACTTTATTTTACCCCCAAAAAAGTCCCTGCTCGGGGGGTAGTACTTTCCAAAAGTACCGGAACTTTTGGGGTGGGGTGCAAGCGCTGAATATTTCTGATTGGTGGACTACTCGCAGTATTTTATTTCAACCGCCATTTTTAAAAATCTGCAGCCGCAAACCGATTTATTTTCATAATAACTTGAAATCAAACGTCTATGTTATGCGGCTCAGTAGCCTACTTTTGGTTATAGCAAACCAACGTCTTGAAATTATAACGTGTGCTCTTCTGTTCTTTTTCGTGCTTTAGTATTCGTTTTCTAAAATGTTAAGCATTTGTGCTGGGACAGCATATTACGTACCAAAACATTCAAACGGTTTAATTCGGTTGCTGAGTATTTTCTTCCGGATTTTCTTTGTTAGCCCGTTGTAATTGACTCAAAACGCTTGATACAGTTATGTGAAGTATGCGGTAGTTCTGCATAATTTACATCCACACTTTTTGTCAGGTTAAAATAACAGGTTAATTCTAGTAATCGTCCCTTTTGCTTTTTCAGACTGCCGTAATTTTACTCTGCCATTCTTCAATTCCACAAAAAGACCAGGAAGACTATGGACTAATTTATGGTGCATGGTTCGCATCTGGAGGGCACACTTCGCTGCTCGGCTTGCAGTAAATTTGAAGGAAAGCAAACGGTGGCTGTACCACCAATTTTCACGCAAGTCCGGGTTTCGTTCTATTCTTGTCATTTTGCGATTAGCCTATATGGAATTGACGATGAGAAAGTAATCAATTCAACAGCAAATTGTTTACAACGTGTGCATGTTTTCTGCTGTTGTTGCCAGTTATTTGTGGAATGTGAATGTATTCTGTCGCCTCGGATGTCAAGACATGAAAGTGAATGTTTGCATAAAAACATAATGAGAGTGTTTGAGAGGATATATAAAACAGTTACAATCTGACTATTGGCCTGTTATATCCTATTTGTTGCATAACAACGGTCCAAGTCCAACTACCAACGACAGTTTTGCTTGACAACGGTAAAATATGCCCAAACGGCCGCGGAAGAATATTTCAATTTCAGGTAATTAAATCGATAAAAATCAATAAATACAAAAGTAACCATATATAGTCATTGTTGGTAACCCTTTTGTATGTAAGTGGAATGAACCCCTCCGGGCTGTCCCGGTTATTAGAAAATAATGTAGGCTACTTCGGTGGTAGTATGGGGTTACAGAAGAAATCATAGGACAGATGGACTGACGACAACGTCGCTTTTTCATACGTCAGTGGGCTAATTTGCCTAATCATCGCGGGACTTTAGACCACGGTGGAAACGCAGAGAACAATGGGCTGAAGGAACCTTTTAGTTCCTTGAAAAGTAATTCCTGGGACTAAAAGTTCTGGGTACTTTTGATGGAAATGCGGCTTTAGTTACTTTCATAATCGATTTTGATTGATTCATTTTTTGAAGCTTAAAATGTAGGTGTGACCCTACTGCTTGGACCAAACAACATTTCAATGCCAAGGTTTGACTTCCAAGGTTTTACATTGTCCAAGTTAATCATGCACAAATGTTAAATTTTTAGTATTGCCTGGCAGGGGGCATCAATAGAAGCATATTGATGTCGATGTGAGCATGCAACAAGCTTTAGCAGCCATACTGTGTTGGGGTATGCAATACGGCATCGATGTTATAGTAGTATGTGTGGGTTCAGGGCATATTAAATAGTACCAGTGTCATGATAATATGTGCTTTTGAAAGTATTTCCTTAAGTATAACATTAAGTCTTAATATATGGTGGTTGGGATACAGTACTTACTATTACTGCTATCTTAATACTATGCTGTATTTGCTAATAATAATAGTGCATTTGCTGTTAGGGAAATGTCATTCATACTATTCTCTCTCTATTCATAGTATTAGTGTTGTAATAATATTGGGTGGGGGAAAAAGAGAGACAGAGAGAGAAACCAAGTGAGAGAAACAGGGGGAGAGAGAGAGGAAAGAGATATAGAGAGCTCCATTGTCAAAGTGTGTTAAGTGTTGCCGTATGTGGAGCCGCCTTGTTATAAGATGCCCCACCCCCCCAGCGAACAACATGGTGTACGCTTCTCTCTCATCTTGTGCAGCCCGGCTCTGTAATTATTTTCCCAGAATGCCCCGCTAGGCAGGTAAGGGTCCGACTGCGCAGAGACATGCAGACGCTGATGGATCCCCCATGGCGCCCGAGTCCTCATCCTCGTCTCCATGGGAGCGGCGGCGGACCAGAAATGCAGAAAAAACCCCGGCGCTTCTCCGCTCCCGGTACCGCACAGCAGGGTTCTGCAGAACCGGTCCGGAACATCCCGTGGCCCATTCTCCAACATATGCTCACAATAAAATTCTGATTATAATAATGTCATTTACACTTCGCCATTTTGAAATGAGGAGATGGCAACAGCTGTCTTCAGCCAATTATGCCATTTAATACTGCAGATAAAAGAAAACCGGGCCTCAAATTTAATTTAAGATGGCAGCGGGATAAATGCAAGCGCTTAATGTGCTAAATTTTTTGATTACTTATGTAAAGCTATTTAAGTTTATTTTCACATTTCTCATACAGATTTGCTTTTAATGCTCCATGGGGCAATGAGCCGTTGACTAGCCACTATATATTTTATACTATATATTATATGTGATCCATTGTTTATTTTTTATGACCTTCTTCAGTAAACCTCTAATGTAGTGCAGGGGAAATGAGCATTGGACTGGTCAAATAATGAGAGAAGTAATTCAGTATCTCATGGCTGAAATGCCTCTTAATGTTCTGTGAAAAAATAAGCCAGTAATTACATTCATAAAATACCTTTTTTCTGTTAAGACGTTGATGACAGTTTTTTTTTTACAGCATAACTTCAAAAGATCACCTCCGGTGAACAGTTTAATGAAAGAGGAATCGCCAATCCTGCGTTCATTAAACAATCCCTCATACAGCCATTAGCTTTAAAAAAACAGGTGGATCGTGCCAAAATGTTTTGCCTTATCACCCCTCTTTACACACACACACACACACACACGCACACACACACAGGACTGCTAGTACACACATTTTTCCTCTTGCAGTTTCAGTAGGTCACGTTCCCCTCCTTGTCAGTCTTCTGTGTGATCTGCATTACAAATGACACTAGAATGTCTGCTGCTGTGAATATTTATGCAAAGCATCGCTCCGGTAAATGTAGCCTGGCTTGCATATTTATAATGGCGGTTGTTAGAGGAAATGAGGTCCTCAAATTCACAGGAATCTGGTGATTTGGGATCGCTGTTTCAAATGGTCAGCTTGTTATTCCTAACGTGTCTGCTCGAAGATGGCATGTTCCTTGGTAGTGCTATTGTTATTAAATCCTCACAATGCTAGCTCACTAAAGCCTTCCAAAGAACACAGCATGCGCATGATTGTGAGTGTGTGTGTTCGTGCGCATTTGTGTTTTTTTCTGTAAACACGGCTCATTGAGCCGTTCTTAAATCTTAAATGATCCGGGGCAGTTAGTGTGGGGGGTCACAGCTGCTGAGTGGTTGTAGTGGGAATAGCAGACTCACTGTCCTACTGCCACTGCTGCAGACAGTCAGTTTGTCTCTTCCTTCATTCCTGCTCATATTCAGCTGTTACAAATACAGTATGGCATGATGATGAACAGGGCTGAGACTCTGCATATTAATCCAGTGCTCATTTAATTTTGCCTAAGGGTGACTTGCTCAGTTAAGAAAAGAAACTACAGCTGGGCTACTCAACTATTTTCCTGGCTGGGCACAGTGCCTGCACGGCTACTCAACCCTAGTCCTGGAGAGCCATGAGGCCTGCTGGGCTACTCAACCCTAGTCCTGGAGAGCCATGAGGCCTGCTGGGCTACTCAACCCTAGTCCTGGAGAGCCATGAGGCCTGCTGGGCTACTCAACCCTGGTCTTGGAGAGCTCTGGAACCTGCAGGCACTTCAGCGCCTGATTCAGTTCATCGCCATCTTGACTGAATCAGTTCAGCGTGGGCGGATTACTTTAGCGGACTGAGGTTCTCCGTGGTGTGAGTTCAGGATTCAAAGGGCTCTTAGCATCCTGCTATTATGTGCCTCTGTAAATGTCAGGGTTTCTCTGTATTTTCTCCTCCTAAAACCTTAATAATATATCATAAATGCAATTTTCAGAAAAGCACATATTCATTGTACAGGTCATAGTTTCTAGTTTGTACACTACAGTGTTTGACTGAAGAGTACCTTCCAGTAAGGACGGACCAGTGACCGCAGGTTGTCCGAGCACTTGGAAAAGGTCAGAGGTTAAGAGGGCCCAGCTGCTCCCCTGTGATGGTGAATCACCCAAAGCAAAGGAACGACATTCAAATCTGAGGCCCAGCCAGTAATGTCACAGGATCCCCATGGCAAAAAAAGAAATAAAAATCTTACATGTTTCTTCCAGATTCCCTCTCTTTCTCTGTATCTCACTCTCTCTCTCTCTCTCTTTGTTTATTTTTTTTTTCAATTTCACAGTTCTTATTAACACATCACAGTGTTACCAAAGTAAAGGTGACAGGAAAATCTGATAAAATACTTACAAAACCATACACCCACAGACAGACAGACACACACACACACATACATTATATTCAAGGGTCCAAGAACAAAAAAAACAAAAACATATTGGTCCCAAACCAAATGACCAAAAAAAAAGAGTTTTTTTTTTCCTGTTCTCTTGGTGAAGACAAATACATTCATACAGGCCACACCAATTTACTCCTGATGAAATTTTCAAAAAATAATTTTGATATCTCCTACCATGTATTTGGTCCAATCTTCACCAAATTTGGCTTACACAATCTCAGAAGTGTCATGGTAATAACTATCCAACAACGTTTTGATATTCCAAATCGTTCTCTTGTAAAAAGCTAATGAATCTTAATAGTGGGACATTTCTGAACACATGACTGCCCATGAAACTCCACACCTTTCATCAAAACAAGACACTGATTTGCTATACCATGTTTGGCAAAATTTAACTAATATATAGGGCTATATTACATTACATTACAGGCATTTAGCAGACGCTCTTATCCAGAGCGACTTACACAACTTTTTTACATAGCATTTTACATTGTATCCATTTATACAGCTGGATATATACTGAAGCAATTTCGGTTAAGTACCTTGTTCAAGGGTACAACGGCAGTGTCCTACCCAGGAATCGAACCTACGACCTTTCGGTTACAAGTCCAGTTCCTTACCCACTGTGCTACACTCCTCCGCAATAACAAAATTGCTATAACAAGCAATTTTGTTTTATTAGCTTATAAATCTTTAGCTGTATGCTTCAGAACAAAAAATCTTTCATAATATGAGTTGTTGGTCGAAGGAACATCTATATACGTCACTCTACTCCTATGACAAACTACTATTCCTATATCCCTATCCTAAAACTAAATTTCTCTATCGCCTTCCACAAATTTCATCCAGTCATCACCAAAATTAAAACACATGATCTCTATTATCTACTGGCAATAGGTACTCAGCATATTTCAGATATTCCAAACCATCTTGCCAAGCCGATCATTGTGCTGTACTAAATTTGGTGCAAACACATGCAGACAGACTACACTAGCAAAATGTCTGTAAATTCACAGTTCCTTCATGAATGAAATTCAAGCTCAAACCAATTTGATAGGGTGGCCTCAAACACATGAAAAAATTCTGTTGTCAGCCCATGTGGTTTCACTATTCTCTATGCACAATTCTGTGTCTATGGTTTATTCTGTGTCAAGCCATGTTTATTGCATTTCACTCCTGAATGTTGTTCCCTAGAGACAAAATACTCTTTGTTTAGGACTACTCTTCGAAACATACCCATAATTATGTGCATGGATTTTCTTTTTGAATTATATTCACAAGCAAGCTTCTTCAGTTTATCTCAGTGTGCTTAATCCAGCCATTTTCACTGATTTATATACAGTGTATATTAAATGGTTTTAACAATGTTTTACTATTTAAATGAGCAGTGGTCCAAATTGAGATACAAAATGATTTAGTGGCAACACATGCTTATGCACCATGCCTAGTTTGTTTTTGTTTTTATTTGAATCCGGTTTCTAATTGATGTTATTTGGTTTTTTAATCTTATATTTTTTAATCATTTGCCTGTCTGTTCCCATACCTCTGATACACTGCACACTTGTTATACTGTACACTTTTACTGTGTATATTAAGTGATACAAAAATGATAATCACCTTCTCACAAAGAACAAATTTACCATGTGGACCTTTACAATGCACTTTAGTTCATTTTACAATCTTGCATTAATGAAAAACACTAAAACAACATTGCCTTCTAGTCATGGACCTCTTCACATGCAACTTGGACTAAGATGGTAAGTGCACTTTTCTCTTTAAAAGTTAAAGATAGTTTCTATGTTAAATGTTTTTCTAAGTGTTAAACTCAAATATGGTATTTATGCATAAATGATGGAAATTATTGTAATCTACAACATACTTGCTTCATTAGCTTGATACCTTCAAAAGGTTTTAGAGCACATGTTTCTAAACATAACTATGTTATTGGTCTGCTTGCATCCCACAATTGCTGCTTGCAGTTACATTTTGTGTTGGTCAGCTTTCCATTATCAAACAGAGATTTTGGACCTCAGTATCTTTGTCAATTCAAAACCAATCTCAATGCCATTTCACAGGTGGACTGCAATCGTCATGGGCTTGCCAAATACGGACTTAGGTACAGATATGTCACTCTATTACTATGTTAAATGCTTTTCTAAGTGTTAAACTCAAATATGGTATTTATGCATAAATGATGGACATTATTGTAATTTACAACATACTTGCTACATTAGCTTGATACTTTCAAACCGTTTTAGAGTGCCTAATTTTTATCTTGATTTTAGTTTTGTCCTTAGGTCTTAAATGTTTTTTTATATACTTCAATCACTCTGTTTTTTTTTTTTTTGTCTTTTTATGTACAGCACATTGAGTTGCACCCGCTGTCGGAAATGTGCTTTATAAATAAAGTTTGATTGACTGATAGAATGATTTGGTGGACACCCTCTAAAATGTGCATAAAAAACTATTTTTCACAGACATAACTCAATCTAAATCCAGAGTAACTAACGCCATCATTTCAGTAGGATCTTTGTGGCTAACTCTCATGTTCAGCAAGCCAGGCTATTAATCTAATATGCCTAGCACTAATGGTGAATTAATAAATTCCCTTTCATGTGTACTGAAATTCTGTCAAATTGGTCTGCCTTTGTTCAACAACTAGCAAGCCAATACCGATATATTTCATTTATTTTTATGAGTAAGAGCATTGCTGCCCTAGGCATTAGCCTACAAACAGTTGTATTTTATCA
This sequence comes from Anguilla anguilla, assembly GCF_013347855.1. NCBI lineage: Eukaryota > Metazoa > Chordata > Actinopteri > Anguilliformes > Anguillidae > Anguilla > Anguilla anguilla. The sequence continues at coordinate 20,717,035 of NC_049202.1, forward strand.
TGTCAATAAGTTAAACTGAATTGCACCTCTATAGAAAGTAGCTAACCTTAGCTATGGTTAGTGATCTAATTTAGCCATTCTATATCTCCCAAATGCATGGTGTTTAACTTACATGCTGGCTAAAATATTTCAGATGCGTACTGATAGCTAGCTAGTAGGGGTGGAGGGAGAGCCACTATTTGTATTTTTATCTGTGTTTGTTCAACCAGCAACATTATTTCTATTTGTATTCGGAAAAAAATGGAGATGGGTGTGGCGTGAACCGGAAATGGGTGGAGATTAACACGGAAGCTGTATAAAATTCCAAAAATCCCAGATTGTTACCATTATAATCACTGGCACTATTGTTGAGATATTAAAGCATTAAAGTCATGGTTTTACAATAACATCAATAATAATCCAGTTTAACAACAGGTAATTAGATTTTTAAAACTGTATTTAACAAACAATTACATTTATGTTATATAGCCATAACAGGCTTTTATAAGACTGGGGTAAACAAACAAGTTGAATCAAGTTTTAAACATAGACAAAACATTTTTAGAAATCAAAGTGCTACGTACAAACTGCATTAACCCCACCACCGCTACCTGAGGGGCACTGAAGTCAATTATAAACTGAAATAATGCTTTTAAATTAATAAAATAGTTCCTTGTCTACATTATGAACTACTGTATGCAATAATAATAAATAAAAAAACTACAGAATATAAGGCTAAATGTTTTGTTGATTTTGTTTATTAATACTTTTCTTCCCTCTTTATTCAAGCCCCACTTTACCTGTATGTTTGATTTGCATAAGCTTGGGTAAATTAATGGAAAAAATGTAAAAGCTTCCTTGGGTGTAATACATATTCAGCTATTATGTTTTTATTCAAAGTTCCCCAATTTATATTTTGTAAAAACAAGCTCCTGCACATGAGCTGGGAGCAGTCCAGCGCGATGAGGAGACACTACATCCCTTGTTATACCGAAAAGTTGTTTGGAGGGCAGATCAGATAGTTTACAGCCACATGAGCCAGTGCTGGGTGTGTCATTAGCCAACAACCTATATCTGTAATGTTTAACTCTAGTTTAACTTTATTACATACTACCACTACGCTGATGGTCGGCTGTGTCAGACGTATCCAACATTACAGCATCAATTTCTGAACCAGCAATGACCTCATTTTAATCAAGATTAAGAAACCTTATTTTTCAAAACTATTTCCTTGAAATAAAGGACACAGCTGGTTTCACAATTTCAATGTTTGTATTTCTAAATTATAGCGATTTTGTTATCTAGACTAAGGGAAACTGTATTGAGGCATATTACGGTAACACTGAAAAAAGCGCTAAAATGTGCATGAGAAAACATAAAATGGAAAAGTAGTTAAAGAAATACAAACAGTGCAATATTTTTAAAAAGTAATTCCATCGGCCGTTCAGCACATCTCTTCCTTCCTTCTCCTTGGAGTGCGCTTTTACATAGCCTATGCGCCAATGCGCAGCTTTGGTGGTTTGCTGGGACAGATGCGCAAAAATGCGTTATATTTCACACAGTTGCTGCGTAGCTATTCTATTTAGTTTGTTCAAAGTCTCAGTTTCAGTGAAAACCTGAAAATATATTGGTGGTGTTTTCTTTGCACAGTTCTATGCCTATCATTTCTATAACCACAGCATCCACAATTATTCATCCCCACCCTAAAGGCTTTTATCAACTTCATCACAATTGCTGTTAATTAATTTCCTGTTATTATATGAGCAAACTAGGTTTTGATACCGCTTTATTGGGGAATTTGTATCAAAGCAACGTTCATTCAAGTACTGAATAGCGTTCCGGAGTAGACAGCGACACGTTCGCACTTGGATAAAAGCACCTGTTGTTGTCTATTGTCTGGCAGGGGGGGTTTGTGAAGAAAATGACTCCAAAGCCTGATGGTGTCACTCTGGCCTATCTAGTGCTAAGAGAAACTCTCACTTGCTGTCTCTCTGCTGGTGTGTGTGTATGTCCAATTGAGAAACGTGGTTCTGACTCCTGAGCGAATGGGAAGAAAAGATCCAAATCAGATAATATTTTGCCATAATAGTGGCCAAATTCGAGAGGAAAAAACATTCAGAGGGACATTTGGAGTGTCACCGAATATGGTGTTTGTATTCGGCACCATCCCTATTAGCTAGCTGGATGTAAATGTATATATTACATATATGCCGTTTTTTTATGTCTTATAAGCATGGCACTTCAATCCTCCCCCAGCTAGAGGTCACAATAGCCTCTTTGTCAAACCACTTCTAAAACAATTATCCGATTTGTACCACCTCAGTAATCTAAGTTGATAAAATAATTGCCACTAATTAAGCACACTCAAGTAGTGAATGACCATTAAAATATAAGTTTAAATTCCTGCAGGTCACATGGTGGAAACAAACTGGTGGCCCTTCTTATAAGCACAGTGTAGGTGGGATATGTATCACAATATGGTGCTATACTCAATATAGTCAATGTGTAGTGCAGTGTTATATTACATTACACTACAGGCATTTAGCAGATGCTCTTATCCAGAGAAACTTTTACACAACTTTTACATAGCATTTTACAGCTGGATATATACTGAAGCAATTCAGGTTAAGTACGTTGCTCAAGGGTACAACGCCAGTTTCCTACCCAGGAATCGAACCTATGACCTTTCGGTCACAAGCCCAGTCTTATAGAAAGTATGATTAAGGATTTAATACAGTACTATGTGTATGATCTAATACTCGTTTTAAGATAATGTGTTGAATTACATTTTTTAAGTGAAGTTTACAAGCATAATAATACCAAGTATTAATTAAACCTCCCTGCATAAAAACTAAGGAAATGAATCACAAAAAAAGTTTAATGTTTGTGCCAAAAACCTCAGAAGGCAGGAAATGAAACTTATCAGCCTGAACACTAACATCAGCCTGCTGCTGCTGTATCAGCACAGAGCATCTGGAGTTATGAGCTGAAAAATAGATTCATATCCTTAACAGATCATAGCAATATATGCGCTATACTCTCATAGCAATAACATACACTATAATACAGAATATATGAATTAATCACACTAGTTTAAAGATTGTATGCTATGTACCAACACCGTTTGTGGACAAACTCTGCTGGAAGACTGATATAAGATATGTGGTGCTAAAGAGGACACATGGGCATGCTGGAAATGCTTAAAAAAGTGTCTTTTTATTTAAAAACAAAACAAAACATGAAAGCATGCTTATAAAAGTGCAAAATCGATTGCCAATACACCGAACAGAGCGTCTACTCTAAGAGTATGAATTAGGCTCTTTGAGAGGAGGTTTGAATCTTCAGAAATTTGCCCAGTGGTGAATGCATGTTGTTTGAAGTGCAGTAGACAGGGCCTTAGCGGCTGTCAAAGCTCTGTGCTGATACACTTTGATGGAAGGCAGGCTTTCGCTAGCATTAGGGCTGATCAATTTAATTTTCTGCCTTTTGATGCTTTTGGCAAATGCAAACACTTCACTTAAAACATAGTTTGTGATGTATACGGTGCAGTCCTTTTTATACACAGTCACGGGGGACCAAAAGTAATTGGACAACTGGCCACTCGGCTGTTTCTTGGCCAGCTGTGTGTTGCTGCCTCATTAGTTCATGCACTGTCCTCCATCTTTGCATTTGATCATCTATCTTTCTCCAGCTGCCTTTTCTGTCCAGCAAGATGTAGAAACCACATCACTGACTACAGGCCCTCATTTTGTGAATCCATGGCACCTCACCAACAGTGAGGAATGGTGACTGTAGGCTCTGATGAAACCAAAAAAATAGTACCCCCAGAAGTATCTGTTTCAGGCTCTCTGAGTTGAATTCTGAGGTAAAATAAGAAGAAATGCGCATTTCAGGCTGTCCAAGTTGTAGACTGAGGTTTAATAATAACAATTGTGTGTTTCAGGTTCTTTGAGTTGAAGGCTGAGGTTTGTGTTTGATTATAAGAAATGACAAGGTGTAAAGAATAATCTGTGAACAAGATATTTTTGCCCATCATTAACACCTCTTCACTTCTTCTCTTTTCCCCTCCCATCATTCCCTCCTCCCCCACCACCACTACCACCAGCACTCTCTCAGTCATGTCTCACACTATCTCTCCAGGACAGATGCCCTGGTTTGGAGGCAGTCCTCCATCTTTCACCCAACCAGGACACTTTATACTGAAGGTTAATGGATCTGACATCTGTTGTGTAAATTACCCTGTTAATATGTACAAACCCATGCGCTCTGGCACAGAGTTGACCATTATAATGGATAAGCCCTAAACGAGACACAGTGCACCATTCACGCACACACAGAGCAGTTGAGAGACAGAAATCAGAGCAAAAGAGAAGGAATGCGAACGTTCACTTACTGGATGTACAGTTAATCCTGATACAGTCTAGATGGGGAAGAATAGATGACATGTAAATTCATCCTTCAAGGTAACAGCTGCATACAACCATCAAAATACAGAATCCACTACTCTGGGGACAGACACACAGACACTCTGGCTAAAGACGCTCCGTCCATCCCGCAAGATGGCATGCCCTGCAGCACTTCCTGTCTCCACTGAAGAGTTCCAGGAAAGAGAGACATCCTAAACCAATCTCCTTCCTCATGAAACATTCATTAGCAGTATGGCTTTCAATGGGGTGTATGCTTTCAACTGAATAAGTGACCATTACACAGATTAACACTGTGCGCAGACTGAGGCCTCCAATAATAAAAAAAGCTGCCTTACTGCTCATGAATATTCAGGGAATCTGCCTTGAACAGGAACTCTCCAGCAAGGGGAGGAAACTCTGTCCTCCCAGCCAGGAGCGGACGATGACCATCTCGCCGATGATCTGAGCATCTTTGCTATGGCTCACTCTCACGCTCTGGTCCATACACACAGTAGGTGGACCTCATCTGCAGACCCCACCCCACCATATAAAGGGAGGGGCTGGGAGGAGTCTGGATCAGGTGTGTGCCGGACCAGAGCGCCAGACAAAAGCCACAGCCAAGCCCGGCCGCACGGGAAGCCAGCTGGGGGTTTTCTGTTCCCGCCCATTAGTCTGGCTAAATAAGAAGAGCCCTCAAAGGCGCATGGTCCCCGACTGGCCTGCCTCCTCCTACACACAGGTAAGAGAGCTCCAAAAAATTCAATGTCATTCTGTAGGTTTATATAGAGACAGATTTAGGGAGGCTCTCCTTCACAGTGGAGTATGGAACAGGGCCAGACTGGCCCAGGACACCTTCGGTCACAGGGCGGTCTTGGTCTCTCACAGTAATCCTCCAAGGGCCCACTGGTCAACACTAATAGAAATTCTCCAGCTGGCAGCAAGCTGCTAATTCAATTCAGTCACAATTAATGTATTCCAATTATGCCATGCTTTACCTTATTGTTACATGGAATTATATGAAAGGATATTCTTAAAAAGGTGATTAGATTTTTGTGAGATTGACTCAGCCAGCAGTAGGCAGGGCCACAATGACAAAGCAGGCCAATGGGATTTAGGCAGGACTGCAGGAGGACAACTGTGAGGAACCTAGTAACCACGCATGTCCAGCTCTCCTTCCCGTGCGACCGCAGCCGGTCTCGTGCCGTCAACCGCAGCAGAAAAGTGGTCGCAAACAGCCAAAGACCATCGCAGACTCGCCCTTACAGGGAATGCTGTTCTCTTTAGGAAGGAGGGAGGAGGGAGAGGGAGGAGTGTGGGTGGTTGGGTGGTTTAGTGGGACTTGGCCTACTAGCTTTCAAATACCAAAATAAATAAACAAAAGTTTGTGCTCAATTTTGACCAATTATTTGTGGTGACTGAGTTTGTTGATGCAGCTTGGTTGTCATGGATGCAGTTGCCATGGTACCACTGGCTCTGCACTACTTGAGGTAACATGAACACTGTCGAAGGAGCATCTTGGGGGGGGGGGGGGGGGGGGGAGGGGGTTAGCCACATTAATAATAAGAGACAGTTGGCAGTTTTCTAACACTTATATAGTGTTCCTCTGGTCTCCAGGCCTCTACTGGGCAGTGGCCTCTGACAACTAATTCTGTGCCAGATTAAATGCCTTTACATGTAATCAAATCCTGTGTGTGCAGGTCTAGGTCTGGTCTGTTTACATGTTGGATTACACATCTCTTCACTCGTTAGGCTTGACTGATGTATTTTGATATCTAAATCTTAACATCCCTTAACTGCATTCTCTCCATTAACATCCTCTACAAGACCTTTGTGAAGATGACAGGCTGTCACCGTGGTATTGAATGCATCTCAAACTGACCTTTATATTGGTCTTTGCGCCAGTATACAGTAAAGTCTTGTGGAAGAGATATGCACAGAGCAGAATAGAGGTGTAAGCAGCGCTCCGTTATGTGGGCAGAAGGGTAAAGCTCAGTGTATAATTACATCTGGCTGTGGAGTTTATTAAGCCCATCCCGCAGGCTGTGTATCCTGGCTGGTAGCAGGACAGGATAATCAGCGTGCCACACTGCCTCAGACAGCAGGGGCTGATTAGACCAGGGAAAACTGGGAAATGCAGGGACTGTGGCTGAGAGAAAGATGAATTTTGCGTATGTATGAGTATGTATGTGCATTTGACGGCCGGGGTACGTGTTTTTGTAGGCGTAGTGTGGGTGTGTGTGTGCGTGTGTGTGTGTGTATGTGTGCTTGCAAGCATGTATGCGTGCATGAGTGTGTGTGTGCGTGTGTGCGTGTGCTTGCATGCATTTGTGCATGCTTGTGTATGTGTGTGTGTGCGTGTGTTTGGGTGTAGGGTGTGTGTGTGTGTGTGTGTGTGTTTGTGCATGTGTGTGTGTTTGGGGGTAGTGTGTTTGTGTGTGTGTGCGTGCGTGTGTGTGTGTTTGGGGGTAGTGTGTGTGTATGTGTGTGTGTGTGTTTGGGGGTAGTGTGTTTGTGTATGTGTGTGTGTGTGTGTGTGTGTGTGTGCTTGCGTGAATTTGTGTGTGTGTGCGCGTGTGCATGCATGCGTGTGTGTGTGTATTTGGGGGTAGTGTGTTTGTGTACTTCTGGGGGTAGTGTGTTTGTGTATGCGTGTGTGTGCGTGTGTTTGGGTGTAGTGTGTGTGTGTGTTTGTGCGTGTGTGTGTGTTTGGGGGTAGTGTGTTTGTGTATGTGTGTGTGTGTGTGTGCGTGCGTGTGTGTTTGGGGGTAGTGTGTGTGTATGTGTGTGTGTGTTTGTGCATGTGTGTGTGTTTGGGGGTAGTGTGTTTGTGTACGTCTGGGGGTAGTGTGTTTGTGTATGCGTAGGATCAGGAAAGGACGTAGAAAGCATTCCCTTGGTTCATAAGGGCGGCAGCGTGCTCTATTGGCAGTGAGCGCTGGGCAGCAGGCTCTGGCCATTGAAGGTCGACATATAGAGATATTACACATGTGTGTGCGTGTGTGTGTTTTGTGTGTGTGAGACAGCAATCCTAAAAGGGTATATATGCTTTTATACTATGAATATTCAGGTATGTAAAAATATATGCCCATATTGCACTAAATACACAGTAAAATGTTCGGTGTTCAACCAGTGTTTAATCAAGTCTTACAGAGTGCATATGGTCCCTGTGGGGGGGAACACTAGACACTGGGCACAGGGCATTTTACTGTGTACATGGGTGTCATCATGTGTGACTGTGCAGAAATGTATGCTTAAAGAAATCTATTACCGATGTTTATTAATTGGGTGAGAACCAGTGTTTATGAGGAATGCAACTTGTGATGTTTTGCATACTTTGGGTTGCAGTGTATGATTAGGGTGTGGATGTGGCTGTAGCCACAGCACTACAAGCACAGCATCACATATAGTTTTGTGAATAATTAATTAGACCTGTATCATTTAATTAGTCCTGTAATGTATCATTTGGCATGTTGTGTATTAGGTGTACTGTGGAGTGTGGCAGATCTGGATAGGGACTACCTAGGTTGTCTATGATATTAGAAAACAGTATTTTATGTAGACAACCGCCTTCTCTGTAGTTGTAACTGTAGCCTGTTGTGTGTAATTAGGCTTTTGTATATAACATGGTCTGTTGTGCATAACCGGACATGTCGTGTACGGTGAATAATTCAGACGCGCTGCAGGAGTGGGTGTGGCTGCAGCTGGTGGGCGTGTCCAGGCGGGGGTTACCTAGATTGACAGTGAGCCGGACGCGCCCGGCGTCCAGCTCCAGCCGCAGGGTGTCGGCCGAGTCGCGGGACGTGGTGGCCATCAGGATCCCGTACGCCCGCTGGGAGCGGAACCTGAGGGACACGTCCTCGGCCTCCGTGTGCATCGCCACCGGCAACTGGATCTTCATGAACTTGCTGCCGTCAAAGCTCAGGATGGTGGCATCTGTGTGAGGAGAGAGAGAGATGGGGCGGGATAAGAGTTTAAGTTTAAGATTCACATGCGCATGTTCATTGGCATACGTACATTGCATCGTGTTCTCAAAGGAAACTATTAAAGTAAAAGACTGACTTTGACTTTTTCACTGTTCATTGTAACAAACTGTGACAATAGTAGTAATTAATCTAAGCCTATTATTGATTTTTTTAATTCAATATAAATTGATATATATATATATATATATATATATATATAACACTATATCATTGATAAACTATTAAAAAGTAACATAATAATAATAATAATAATAAGCAGACAATGAAAAACTGCAATTACTGGGCACTCAGCGGTGTTATGTGTTCCAGCGACAGTTAAAGTTAATTATTTATGCATTTTCATGTTGGTAATCTAGATTTCTTTTGGTGATATTCATCCCATACACAGCATAGTGCATACAATACAATCAGATGATCACCACTATAGATGCAAAAAATTAATTAATAAAAATTTTTTTTAATTTCAACACCAAGCATAATACTTTAAGAATTCAGTAATTATTGTTAATGACCTGACTAGCTATACAAAGCAGGCTCTGTGGACACTGCAAGCTAGCCGAGGGGGAGACAGAGACTCACTTTTTCATTACCGACCCCAAGTACCTCTTCATCAAAGGCTAATTTTCACCAAAATTCTCTCATTTCAAGATCTACACAAACCAGATACAATAAAAATTCTTCTGGGTGAACAGGCTGTAGAAATAGAGGTGGCGACCCTATACTTTGGATATGGGCTAAACAATGATTTGAGTGTGTATTTCCATTTATATAATCTGTCCTTCTCATTAATTTTAAAACAGGGGTGTTATATTTTCTTAATTAAAAACACCATTTTTCAAGATGGGGTCAGTGTGTTCCTGTTTGGAGGGTTGGGGTGCAGGCAATGTTATCTGCTATCTTCTGTCATGCAAATAAAGCAGATTTAAATTTGAAATAGAATTTGACAGTGAGTGAGAGAGAAGGAGAGAGAGAGAGAGAGAGAGAGTTCTGCTGTGAATGTGCTGATGTGAGGGACAGAGGCATTTTCCTGCTTTGCCGAGGAGTCGAGAACCTTCTCTGCAGATCTCACGCAGAGCCTGTACCACGCAAGTCTAGGTGCCAAACAGTCGCAAGAGTGACATATCTTGGCGAGTGTTGAGGCGCAGACACTTGAATCACAGGTAACAGCCTGTTCCTTCATCTTATCCGGGTGCGTAGCACAGCTTGCACTCCACATGCTGCCCATTTGCAGAGCTGAACGTAACTAAGGCACATTACCCCACCCCGCCACCACTCAAGGTCTGAACGGCAATACTGCGTTCAGGATTCAAACCTGCAACCGCCTTGTGAAAAGCTTTGTGTCCCAGTCGCCACCTCCGACCATCAACAAAAATTAGAGACCAAGTAAGAGGATTTAAAAACAAACTTGCACAACAGAGGCATCTTTGAGAAGACAGAGCAGCTTAGAGAGAAATATTTGGAATGGGGGAGGGGTTGGATATCAGAGAATGTGAAGTACAGTGCAGTGTGATTCAAAAGCATGAGTTGGCTCAAGGTGCAATGCACAATATAGTATATGTAGAGTATATATACAGAAAGAGAGAGAGAAAGAGAGTGTGTGTGAGAGAGAGAGAGAGAGATGAGGATAGAACAGTCTGGAAGTCTCAAGCAGCAATGTATGTTACAAGATAAATAAGAAAAGCTGTACTTCCTGTACCCACATTTGACAGCTCTCTCCTGCAGAGTGTAAGAGCTTATGATCCGCAGTATGCGAGATCCATTTTAAAGAGCTCATCAGATCTTTTCTCACACCTGTGCCCGTTAATTGGCGGGAGAGAGAGGTCGGAGACGCGTCTGCCAGACGGACCCTGGCTCCCTTTGATGGTGCTTGGCGCGGCTTTGATGCCGGGGGACAGGCGTGCAGCTGTGTACAGAACTGCGCGCCCACTGAGCCACCAAGTCAAACCCAGCCCTGCGATCATTAGCTCGGCTGTGATTACAGTTTAACTCACAGTGCAGGCGCTTCGCACAATGCCTCGGAAACCCTGATCAAATGCAGTACCCCACCGATGTAGCCAAAACATCTCGTGACTATCGCAAAATCGTCGTATGGTCTTAGAGATCTGACGACAAAGGGGAAAAAATAATAGACGCGATTAAGAGTTTCAAATTCTTCCCATCTCAATATTATGTTGGCAGAGCACAAAATGTCACGTGCTAACCGTTTAAAGCGAGGGGTCAGATGTAATGTAACGTGATACTGCGGACAGACGACGACAGTCCTGTAGGCTCTGTAAGTCACATGACCCATGGGGAGAGGGTGTGACAGAATGCGGCAGACATGAGCACTGGGGAACAAGATGCACAGTATCTCAACCCCAACAAAACCCCTGCAGCAAGACTCTCACCCACAATCCAATATCAATTCCCCATACCTAGAGCCACCAGTTTGTTTTCTCACATAGTAATTCAGTCGTCCACCAGCTGGGGGCACAATAGCCTCTTTGTCAAGCCACTTCTCAAACAATTATCCCATTTGCACCACCTCAATCATTAAGTTGATAAAGTAATTGGCACTAGTTAAGCACAGACAATGATTAATGGTGATGTTTACAAGAAATACACACATGTTAAATTGACTCTGATTACTTTGGCCTTCTACCATGGGCCTGCTACAGTATTTTTAAGTGTTGTTAGCAAAAGAAAATGCTTGGTAGAAGCAGTAGAAAATGCTCACATTAAAAATGAGTTATATTACAGTTATATTAACTTGCACAAAAAAGTTATATTAAAAATAAATCAAATTGGTAATAAGAAAATAGTTTGCAGTTGAGGTAAAATGATAAATTAAATAAAAGTGGTGAACATCACGTAGCTGACAGAGTTCAAATGAAAACTGTGATTGTATTTTATGATGGGCAGTTGTTTAACAGTCTCTTCTGTCATTGATTCACGATGCTTGTTGAAAATGTTTCCATAGGAAGACACACATCTTTCTGCCTCGACTAAGTTTGTTTCCACAGCAAAATCTTGTTTTGTATTTTGAGTTAGGTTTGGAAATATTTCTTCAGCTGTATCCCAAAATTCACCCAGTAGCATTGCAGTGAATTTTTCTTGCGCAAATCATTTTTAATTGCCCAGCTCAGGTCAAGAGGCTTTGTCAAAGCTTAGAATCGAGTTTAATGGGTAGAGGGTAGACAGGTTGAGTCTGCACACTCGCAAAAATCTTGACAGCCTAAATAAATTGATATAAAAGTGGTTTACTTTTGAGTTGATCAAGGTTGCAATACGTTGTGAGTTCCTCTGCAATTTCATTAAAAGTTTTGACACATTGGTGGTTCATTGTCTGTGCTGTGTGCCTGCTGAGCAGGGGCACAATATTCATCTATAAGCTGTTCAATTTTATCATAGGTTTCGTGGATTCTGATGTCAGGACAACCGGATCATGTCAAAGAGACTCTTGCAATTTTCAACGATTAACAAGAGCAGCGCCTCCAAACCCTTATCCCTCAATAATGCCTCGAGCTCTGTCAGCACAGTGGTGTCTGGCGTCATATTGATCTCCGTTTCCACAAATCTGGGATAAAAATGGATGTACTTTGAATGGTACTCAGCAGCATAATAGCAACTTCCCCATCTGTCTGGTTTTTTTTTTGTGGTTCAGGGGGAGTTTTATTGACCGAGAAGAGCCTTGCTCTGTAATCGAACTTCTAATATGCTCCATATAAGGCATTTTCCAGCTTGAATAATGTTTAAAAACTTGGTCACTGTCAAGAAGTTTTTCGACAAAAACAGTTTTACGGAACGTAGTTGACTAAATAATAGTTGCTCGTGCCACAATTTAGGCATTGCAAGTTAAATGCACTGAATTTGGCAACAAGCTTTTAAGGATGTCTTCATATGACATCCTTAAAAATGCAGTCCATCTTCATATGCTTGTAACATATAACTAATTTGCTCAAAAACATGCTCTTCAGCTATCGTAAACCTTATGAACACTGCACATCTAAAATGTCTTGCTATAAAATAAAGATCACGTAAATCCAGAAGTGCGTGGCCACAGATGGTTGTGGCCCTAAAGGACTACATAGAGCCTTTATGCCAGCAGCCGGCTCTGCAATGCTCCGCCCTGTAGGCTCAGACAGGTACATATTGCATATAGCAGCCTGGTGGGCTGTACTAATGAGCGCTTGACCAGGGACCTGAGAACTAACAGGTAATTAAGTGACCGTTTAAGAGTCAGCTGATGGTGAACTGATGAAAAAAGAGAGACGAGGGTGAACAACAATGGAAGCAAGAGAGGAGGGAAATTACCTGATCCCCCCGGGGCTCACAAGCTGAACAATATTTATCTTATCACATTCTCTGAGATTATTAAAAACTCACTGTATACCCCAACAGAAAAAGAATAAAGTGCACTGTCAAGGTAACAGCAACACAAAATACATGTGCAAATATTGCCACTTTCAGATATAGTCATACATTTCGCTGGTGTAAAATATATTTATCATTACATTTAAACAAATGGCCACATATCTATGATAAACTGTAATATATTTCATTTCTTTCGGGATATAGGAGTATTCCCTGTGGTACTTTTAAGGTTTTTTCTAACATACGATGTTAGAGAAAATCTAATCAAAAGCAAACGTAACACAGCACCTACAGCGGCAAATCAGTCAGGTCGCAATCCAACGTGGCTATTGAGCTATCTATCTGCTTTGTAGGTGTGCAGGCCAAAGTACAGGAAACACTTAGGCAAGCAAACCCCAAATTTGTCGCAAATGCAGAATGGGAACCAGGATGCCGTGCACTACAGTAAATACGAGCAATAAATCAGATAGTAAAAAATAATGAGGGGCCTGCTTCAAACGAGAGAGGATACGAAACTGAATCCTTAGCAAATGGAAGGGGGCAGAATGCTTGAGGAAGGTAACGCAGCGCTGGCAGCCCCCGCCTTGCGAAACAGCGACTCCTCTGGTTGACCCGGGCATCTACAGAAACCGCTGAGCAAGCCGAAGTGGTAACTGTCAGCACATTCTGCAGAGCTCTCCTATAAATTGATGGAGGAGGTTGTTTCGATTGATGTTACAATGTGTTCCACAGAATGACCATAATGCACTTCTATTGTCTTGATATTCTATGAGCACAGCAGCAGGGAATGTGATCGGAACACCAGTGTAGGTTCAAAGGTGTTATGCATAATGCAGTCCTCCACATATGTACAGCATAGCACTGCATGGAAATCTAATCTGATCCACCTATGTTCGGGTTAGCCTACACACTAAAAACCTTAGGAGCTGTTTGTTGTGCTGTTTGATTCATATGCATGTATGTATGTAAGTATGTATGCATGTATGTATGAATGTATGCATGTATGTATGCATGCATGCATGCATGTATGTATGAACGTATTGTCAGGTCTGTGTTTCATTTACTTAAATGCCTCTTGATATAATATGTAAAGCCATTTCCAAGCACAAAATGCGAAGGGAGATTTGGAGCATATTTAAAATGTTACGTCGTGCATGGCGGGGCCCTTGCGTGCGACCGGAGCTTGTGCACAGCATGTCAACATGGCTCTTGTCACATTTCATTAGGGAATGCGTGTCAACGCAATACCCTGCAATGGCCAACGGGTTCCCATCCCCCATTTGCGAAAGCACCAATAAACGGCAGTCGCAGGGATGAGCAAGGTGTTCGGGACACAGAGGGGGGGGGGGGGGAGGGGACGCGCTCGTGTGCTTAATTAGGCTTCCTCTACTGCCGCGTGCAGTGCCTGCGTTCTGCCACAGGGAGGTACAGCGGGAACACATGAGCGAGCGCCCGACTAATCATCCTGACAGCTTCCCAGAGACCGGTGCCTGCTCCGCCCCGCCAGCGAAGAAGCAATCTGGAGACGCTGGAACGGCTGGATGCGCGCCAGGACACGGATGTGCTCCGCCGTCTCCCTGCCTTTCAGGAAAACGCGAGGCCTCTTTCTGACCGCGGGGCCCGCTCCGAGGAAGACCATTCCGGCCTTCCTCGAGAGCGAGGGCTTCGAGACGACTTTCTTGTCGTGGCTCCAAAATCGGAAGGCGGCCGAGTCGCACTCAACAGATGCGCACGCTGCCGCAACCTGCGTTATCGGCAGGGGAGGGAACAGACACGTACGCTCTCTCTTCTGAAGAGCATGATGTCACCCCGCCGCTCCTTTCTGCAGTCTAAAAGCTGAGCGTGCTCAGAGAAGACTTGAAGGACAGTTTGTGTGCAGCTTGAGCAAGCTGACAGCGGCCACCTAATTGAACTGAATTCACGGGTCGCTGGTGAGCGATGAGTCACACTCGAGTTCAGCTGAATGAAACCCGACTCTCTGTCCGACACTATGGCCAAATATGCTCCACGTCCTGGAACAATGCTTTAACAGGGGCTTTAACTCAGCAGCCTCTAAGATCGAGAATTTAACATTCTCTGAGTGAGAACAATTCCGCTTCTCTTAGTGAGAGCACTTACATTTCTCTGAGTGAGAACATTTCAGCTTTTCAGATTGAATACAATTTAGTTTTATCGAAGTACAAGCAATTCAGTTTACAAGTAAGAGAATTTCTGTTTCTATTATTAAAAGTGAGCTACCTTCTCAGAGTGAGAGCTTGCAGGTTCTCTGTGTTAGAGTACTCAGGAGCTCGGAATGAGTGACAGTATATCAGCTTCTCTGTCTTATCCACCCGTCTGCTTCTCTGTGTTCTTTTTTTTCTTCTTTTCTTATGATAGGCAGTGAAATACCACATCAGGGTGTATTTTTTTCTGTGTCAGGGAAATGTGATTAGTAGGCATATGGACATAGGCTCAACTTTAGTTTTAATATTGGGGGGAAGAAAAGCAAGCCCCCCGGAATAATATACATATATATATACACATTTTAAGAACAGCCTTGAAATGATCATTTCTGGTGAATGAGCATGCTGAATTTGCATTACTAAAATAAAACAACTATCATGTCTCTGTTTTTATTTCTTGAACGTTTGTTTTGGTACAAAACATTGTGAGGATTGCGTCTTTTATGAGTGCCTGTTGTCATTGATGTTAGTATCAGTATATCCCAATCACATCAGGATAACCCCTTCTTTATAATATAAAATTATTTTTCTCATTGTCATGCTATATTATTGGGGGGGTTAGCCTGTAACCTTGTCTATGGGATACTGACCCAGAGGGATCAGTATTTCATCTTATCTGACATCTGAAATGTGTGTGTGGGCGTGGGTTTTGATGTTCCTTTATTGAAACACTGAATTTTCCACAACTACCTTAAAACATAACCCAGCCCCTTATTTACAAACCCACAACCCAGCCCCCCACAACCCCAAAAAACAAATACAACAAAAAAGTAACCCAATACAATGCCAAACCACCACAGAGAAAGAGAGAGAGAGAGAGAGAGAGAGAGAGAGAGAGAGCAAAAAGTTGATTCCCATATAAAAGAAACCCAAGGTGTAATTTTCCTTGGAAGCATGGGCAGTAAGCCTATGTAGGGGACAACCGAGACAGAGAGACAGAATACAGAGAGTGAAAAGCCTTGCTGTGTGTGAAGTTGAACAAGGTTGTACTTTCATTCTGGCTCTACTTCAAAATGCTCATCATCGCCTGCAGTGGACGGCAGTTGGCTCTAAATGAAGCTCTTGTTACTGTGCTTCAGGAGGTTCAAACGCACACGGCGGAGGGCAAAGAGCGTTGTGCTTTGGTGGCGAGTGGTGAAATGGTGGGCGGGCTGTGTTAGAGTGTAGTATTTCAGTCCCTGCTGAGAGACAAAGTGCACAGTGTTTACATTTTTGGAGCCTCCTGGTCGTGTAAGGACGTGTAGCCTGCATCAAAGCCATGGGCAGAGTGGTGCCAGCTCATTTATTTCCTGGTTTATAAAGGAAAAGCATCATGGGAACCTCCCTCCCCTCTCCAGCAGACCATGTGCCACTCCTCCGTGTAGAAAAGATGTGAAATATCCTTATTGTTCTGTTAGCCCTACAGTCGGTGCACAGCAGCGTTAAGGCTCATTATCTTTCTCCAGTGCAATGTAAACAGTTGTTCTGAAAAATGATAATTTGCATCTTTCAAAGCGTTTAGCATCCATGCCAACAATCACTTCAATCACAACATAGCTCTGCAACATCGTGCCAAGAGAGACCAATCACGGCTCGTGTTTTCAACAGAGCTCGCTTTACCATGAGTCAAAATGACAGATCATGAGCTTGCATATTTAACAGTCATACAACCAACTAGAGATCACAGATCCAAGCACAGCTAGACTCACGTAGACTTCATCAGAGCTCTTCAACTTCTCATTTGTTAACTGGACATGATGTTGGTCCTGACATACCTTCACAATATGTCAGCAACAGGGTTATGGATTCATGCAATGTTTTATTGCTTTGATACGTGGATTCCAGCTACCAAAACATTATACAATGTATGTAGAAATGGTATAACATTGTTATAACATGGTATAACATTGACAATTGTGAAAACATTTTGTGTTAGCTGGATGGCAACCAATATTATTTGAACAATACGCACGCATTTCTAATAGCTTAATTGCCCAGATGATTTCCTCTGTTTTCTGGGCAGTTCCCGCAATACGCGTGTGATTAATTGCGTGTGTGATTAATTGTGCTGTGAGTAGTTGTGTTTGTGATTAATTATGACAGGGCTTAATTGTGTTTCCTAAAGGAGGATGCGGCTTGTGTTCTGCCAGGGCGGGCACGCCCCGGACGAGGTGCGGTGCGCCGTGCGTCTCCGCTACTGTCAGCTCCAGCCAAATTTCCACCGGGGAGGTCACCGAGGCTAATCCTGGCCTGAGCAGTAGAAAATGGCTTGCGTTCTCTCTCTGTCCATCCTAATGCCTGGGCGCATGTGAGCACGCTCCAGTCCCTCCAGCTCCACATGGTGAGAATGGAGCGAATAATCCTGCACGCCTTCCTCATTATCTGCCTGCATTTTTATCTGCCACCGGTAGAGCCTGTTGTGAAACAGCAGTTGGCAGCATGGTTGGATGTGGGACCAGCACCTCTGTGGTTTTCTCAGCCAACAGCGGTGAAAAGCCTTTAGGGTGAATGTTTCTGAATCCTCCTTTTTTTTGTTTTTTTGTTGCGTGTGGACATAGGGCTACATCTTCAGTGATTTTTTAAAATGCTACCAAGTCATCTATCTCCCTCTCTGCCTCCTTCTCTCACATCTCTCTCTCTCTCTCTCTCTCTCTCTCCCTCTCTCTCCCTCTCTCTCTCTTTCTCTCACACATGCACACACACACATACACAAGCACACATACTGTATAAGCTCACTTAAACACCCTCTCTCCCTTATTCTGTTACATACCCTCACTGTACTCTGGATTCAATTAATGTTTGTCCTTCATTTTGACTTGTTAATAAATTAAAATGTTACTTTTTTCAGTGCAAACACAATTTTCTTTGTCATTAATTTTTATGATCAGTGAAGCCAATGTTACACTGAAAGTCAAATACCCTCTCTTAAACATTCTTTCAGGTTCTTTTATTAGTTTTTCTCAGTCTCCCAATTCCCAGTCTCCCCCTCTTCAATCTACCTTTCTCTCTCTCTTTCTCTGACACACTCGTCTTTGTGTCAAATTAACTTTAAGTTTATTTAAGGGCAAATCCAATTCAACCAAACATTACTCAGACACAATCAAAACATGGTCATTACAATATCTGGCGCTATCAATTTGCAGGCAAGCGTGTGACTTACCAGCAGTACATGTATGATTCTTCCAAAAAATAATCAACAAATATTTCATATAATTTCCAACTTGAAAAAAGATTCAGGACTGTGTTTTAATATTTCAAAGATGTAATTTTTTTTTAAAATGCTTATTTTCATTTGTTCATTCAGTCATTCACAAATACGTTCATTCATATCAAACTGTGGTATCATACTAATGCTGTGCTGTGGAGATATAAGCATTGAGCTGGATTCAGCAAGATAGGAACTATTAGCACAAAAACGTAGGTAGGCCTATGTCTGTCTGACCAAATACAACTCATGGGTCCATCACTCTAATTGTATCATTTTCATTGGCTAGAACCTCTGATATCCTCAGCACTAAGGATGAGAAAAGCAAACTGTTTTGCTCTACTTTTTGTGATATGAATTCCAGGATGATTCATTCATAAAGGTTTGTTTTTTGTTTGATTTGATCTCTTTTGGTTTTTGACAAACCCAAAAGCTGTTCTGAAAACTTGCTGTTGAAGCTTGTTTTGGAAGTTTGTGGTGGAAGCTAGTTGTGGAAGTTTATTTCAGACATTTGTTGTGGAAGTTTTTTCTGGATGCTGTGATCCCACCTTCATGTGGTAGATCCTGTCTGGGGATGACTCCCAAAGGGAAATTAATTTACACTGGACTGACTGATAGACCTTCTCTGTAGTGTAAATTTGTTTAGTTTGGAACCTCCTACTTTTTTCATAAGTGTGAAACTGCCTTGCAGTGAGCCTAATCTGTTTTAATACTCTACTGTTACATATAAATAACAAGACCAGGTTAAAACCTAGTATATGGCTGGACATAACACACGTGATCCGGGCGACCAATGGTGTAACTTCATAACTCAGACGACCAATGGGGTAACTTCATCACTCACTCAGCCAGTCACTCACAGACATTCGCGTTTGTAGGGCTGGCCCCGCAGTTGCGGTCCAGCCAAAAATGGTGACGTGATATTTCCCTGAAGCAATGTACTTAGTCATATTGAAATAAATTAATATCATTCAGCTACCAAGCACAGCCTGGCACCGCACTGGACCTCCAATCGAAGCCCAGAACCACACCAAATCACCGATCGTGGCCCAGAACCACGCTGGGCCACAAATCGGGATCGCCGCGTGACCCACCTCTCTCACAGGAGCGTCCCAGGTACCCGGTCCCGGAGCAGTCGCAGACGTAGCGGTTCCAGCCCTCCCGGCACACGCCGGTGTTCTGGCAGGGGTTGCTGAGGCACTGTTTGGGCGGCTCCTTGGAGCAGGACGGCTTGACCCCCGTGGCCTTCTGGGCCTCGGCCAGGCGGCGCACGTCCTTGCTCTGGCCGTCAACGAACAGGTCGCGCACGCAGCCCACGTAGCCGTAGTTGAGCAGCGCCGTCCACACCTCCGTGGGGAACACCAGCCCCGCCTTGTCCTCCGGCAGACCCCCCAGGTACAGGTTGTCGTCCAGGTCCAGGATCTCGCTGTCGCCCGGTGCCGTGTACGCGGTTCGGACTGTGTTGATGGAGATGGTACCTGAGGGACACAATGAGTGAAACTAGTCAGGCGCCTTTAAAATCTTTCCTCAATATAATCGACCACTTCAACAGGGATTACTGTGGATCCAGACAAGGACATTTAGGTGGGGTCCCAGGATCTCATGTGAGGCAGATCACATGATTGGAGCATGGAACTGTGCCTTTCCTGGGACCCAGAACAGGGTTATGGGGTATATGTTCTGAGCAGATTCTTTCCCTCTATGTACACTCAAAACAACAGAATGAGATCAATTCATTTTTTGCGCACACATTTATGCGGCAGTTGTGTATGGTCTGTATGAGTATGCCCACAGTGCACTTTACAGTAAGTGTGGCTGGCTCCACTGAGGTACGTGTGGGAACACACACACACACACACACACACAGCAAACATACCTGGGTAAATAATGCAATTGAAATGCTTTAGCTCTTTAGATACCAGTCCTGAATAACTGCCAAGGAAACAAGCCACTATCCAAAATGTCGAATAGCATGAAAGTTTTCTTCATTTGGAAAATTGCTGAAAATAGGTGTGTCTTTGAAAACTGTCAACCATTTGCAAAAAAATTTAGTATTTGAAGTAAAGCACTTGACCCACTTCTGATAAACATAGAGAAACCAAAAGTGCATTCCCCAAGGGACTGGATCTCCACTGCGACCACGCGCCGCAGTCGAAGCGCACACACGAGCACGAAACAAGGGTGGCCCGCTTCTGTCATACCGACAGGCTGTGGGAAAGAGGCTGTTTGTTTTAAAACAAAGAAGAAGTAGATGAAAATGAAGAAGAAGAAGAAGAAGAAGAAGAAACAGAGGAAGTTGAAGAAGAAGAAAAAGTAGAAGTAGGATGAGTATGAATCACCAAATGAGGTAGACACAAATGAGCACGTTTTTACGCGGCTCTTGTCGGCCGAAGCATTGGCGTTAGAAGGCGTGGGCGGCGAGCAGAAAAGGCTCGGAGAATGACGCACCGTTCCCCTGCCCGTCGCTCAGCGGACGGCGAGGGCCCCATCTGTCGCGGCGAAGCCGAGACGGTCGGGATCCCACGCGCCGCCAATGAGCGGCGAGCCTCTCTGTTTTTCAAATTAATTTATCTTTTCCCATCTGCGAGTCCCGGCCCACCCCCCGATTCGAAAGGACACAGAGGGAGAATCGAGTCAAAGCCTACCGCCGAATCTCTGAGCTCTTAATGGGCCGTGACTGGACGCTCCCCGCCCGCGCGGGGGAGATTGGCGGTGGTGGGCGGCGGTGGGGATGAAGCGGGGACGGGGGGTGGTCTGGCATCACACCGGGCAGTTTCCCTGCTGAGTGATTACGAGCAGCTTTGCCTCGTAACGCGCGCGCGCCACGTCTCTTATGCCCGCTCCACTGATGCGAGCCAGCCTCTCCCGCGTCACTGGCTGCCAAGCCACAGCCTACTGGGGCATCACCTCATCAACAGCATTCAGGGCAATCAGGAGCGGGTTTACAGTACCTGCACACATACACGCACACACATGCAGGCACGCACACGCAGACATCTGCGCCATGTTCTTTCTGTGATGGAGATAAAATGGAGCACAAGTCAAAGCTGGATTTAGTGATGGGGCTCCTTCAAAGCTTCACGCCTCACATTGTGTTAAATTGCTGAATACGGTGACCCCAGAAAACTAGCTCCAATATCCCCATTCTCTTCACTCACAGGGATAGCGGAGCTAGTTTTCACACACATATGCACACACATACACTCTCTCTCACACACACACACACACGCATGCACACACACATACGCACACACCCTAGATACACACGTGCATTTGCTGAATGTTACACACACGCCAAAGCATGTGCACACACGTACACATGCCTGCGGATAAAAAATTCCAGAACACCGCATTCTGCATGACTCGCTCTCTCTTTTGATGTAGCAATCACTTTCCAATAACGTGAGCCTGATAAATTATTCAACCCGCCAGACCATCCCAAAGTCAAGCTGCTGGGGGCCGAAGATGTTCCCATCTGGAGGGGAAACATTGAGCTCTGTCACATACTGCGCCACCGAATTGCCAACATGCAGCCAGTGCTTACTGAGGGGATATTATATTATTGCTTCTTGGCTTGGAAGGTACCATTGTACAGGGCAAACCACAAAAGCCAACTAATACAGCTGGACAATTCCACTGTACACAGAATTAATGACAGCTGCAATTTGGACTTGAACTTGCAAGCTTCTGGTTTAAAAAAGCATGTGTGTCACAGGCTACCAGTAGATAGCAGCAATGCTGTTACCTGGCAACTTCTGGAAAAACATTAAAACCTCTTCTTGCAATGAATCCCGTTTCAATGAAATACTATGTTCAAGGTATATCCATAAGTTCACACTTATGCTTATTGGCAAGTTGCTCAGGTTAAGATGCTTAAATGTAAATGGTGTGCAGAATATTCTAAACAGAATATTGGGAAAAACAGATGCATGTGCTACTGGAAGCCACACACCAGATTCCACAATGCATTATTTTTTATCTTTATTTAGTATTAGAATATTGGTCATTATTGTACTCTCAATCCAGTATTCAAGGAAAGAAGGTAGGAGATCGAAGGACCAAAGTTCTAGTCCATCATGAGTTGGACGGATGAAAGTGGCAAAGTTTTAAGCCCCCTTTGCCCTTTTAGCTGTAAGACCTGTGGCCCCAGAGGCACTAGGGGGGTTATTACAGTTCTGCACAAACTAGCTCAGGGACTGACCCAGAATCCCTATGTAGATTTGTGAGCACAAATAACAGTCACATTTGCCCTTACATACAGCAGCGCATTGCTTACTGCAAGACACATATCCTGAGCTTCCCGAAGGCCACTTCCTTGACCTTACTGTTTGGATGTGCATGTGCACACGACGCACTGCACAAATCAAAGATGTCCCAACTCTAAATGCTCAAATATTAGCTTAGCGGCTAGTTCTGTTCTTGGATATGCTCATAGACTGAGCTCACAATTTTGCAGACTCAAGAGTAAAATTATATCCCCAGATCCCTTTCTTCATGCGTCGTACCCATGCACCGGTTAAAAAAAGAGAAGAGGGGGCTTCGTCTTAAGGGTGCTGACAGCAGTGGCTGAGTCGTGTCCATGCTCAAGGACAGAAACAAAGGAATGTGCTGAACAGAGCGCGAGCAGAAATCTGCGGCAAGTTGGGGGGAACAAAGGAGCAGGTCATCACCAGGCGCTATCATCATGTCAATGAAATGCTTTTGGGTTCCGCTATGTAATATACTGCAGATGTACATTCACCAGATGCTCAGCTCTCTGTGCTTAACGTTAAAATTCCGTCTCCCCTCCCGCTGATGCCAAAGCATTCCAATGAGAACCGTCTTCTGAAATGTAATTAAAGGGTGGGACTAAGTGCAAAACAATGGATGTTCGGAAGTACGGCAAACTCCTGTTACCGACCAAAACCTCCCACAGTTAAGACAAAGGGAAGACAGAAGGAATCCAGGAGCTGACCATCTGGGTAGTTTATACAATCTGTGGTGGTAAAATACACTTAGGGCTTGATTTAAAAAGACCTTTAGCATGTGCAAAACCAATAACATGACAGTCATGGTATTTATTTTGCACCAATCATTGGTTGTGTTATTAGATTTGTGTGCAAAAAGGTTTTGTACACAATACAGGTTTTAGTAAATCAGGCCCTTAGGCTGCTTTCTGATTCTCTGAATGTGTTCCTCGTTTCTTCTTGCCACCTTTATTTGATTCCCTCTGAACACTCCAAAGGAAAAAAAGTGAGGAGAAGAGACAAGGAAATGAGAACAGAAAAGTGTTCTTAAGAATATGGACATCCTCATTCACTCCAGTATCATTTTGTGGTTTCACATCCCTCGAGTGAAACCCAGCACATATGCACCTGATTTCAGTTATAAATATCACTTTGTAACAAATCCATTATATAAATTATTGTATATTATTTTAAATGTGGTGTATCAAATTAGATCTTTTTCAAAGCTTCATTTAATTAGCATTGTTTGGCTTTAACTTACTTACTTGATATTGTCTTCCTGTCCTCACATTTATTTTTGTGTTATTGCAATTTACATTACAAAATGTATTTTTCCTGTATTATTTGCCTCCTTAGTTATACTTATGCAAAAACCATTCTGTTACACTTGCAATTACTTATCTGAAGAAAAGAATTGTGGGTCTTGCATGTATCGGCTGAATCACTTCTGCAAAGGATACATCATTGTATCCATCCCTAAAGGAGTGAATGTTTCCTGTTTTTGTCTATTAATCAATTTGAATGTTCATTGCCATGGCAGCCAGTTAGCCCCTTTTGAGTCAAAAGGAAGGAAGAGAATGCATTTATTCAAATATTCAAGTATTCAAATTTAGCCTTAAGAGAAGATTCACAGTCTTTAATTCAGCCCCTGGAAACAAGACCCCCTCTGTCTCATAAAAGAGAATTTACAGCATGATTGCAGTTAACACTATATTAATATATGCTAATGGTGTTATAATTATTGTACAGGCATTTTAAAGCTAATGTAGCATTTGTGTAATTATCAGCATGCAATTAATTATTGAAACGGGGCTGCAGTTAATAGAATTTAAGAATCAACCTATGGGATTAATAGGTTGGCACTCTGATATCATACTGTACATCCTATTACAGTTAACTGGCTCCTCAGCAGGAGGTCAAAAGGTAAAACTATGTGACAAGACTTGCCAATATAGCTGTTCCTGTCCTAAATCCCTGGATTATCCATCTATGCAAGCCCTTTTTCGGGAACATATGGATTTTGTACATTTTTAATTTATGTGCTGGATGTAGGGACACATGTTTCATGCATTTTAAATCTGTGCATTTAAATCTATGTGATGCATAAAAAATACATTACCGTATGCCGCATTTGAAAAGCACACTTCCTACTGCTAATTCCCATAATGCATCTGTGTGTAAGCTCAGCAATCCAAGCCATGCTCAACGGAAGCACATGCCTAAGGTCTTTTTCTCCCAGGAAATCTTGAAAGCTTTAAAATTTCCAAAGTTTCTTAATGCCCTGCGAAATAGACTTTTCCACTGCAAGGCCTCTTCACAATAAATTTGTTTGGAATGTTTTCATGTGATATGGGAAGATAAATTGTTTAACACCTTATTTCAGTGTACCTGAAACTTCTGATGGTCTAAACCTGTGACTGAGGCTAGTAGCACACCTGCTGGTGATTGAATTAACTTGTCTAGAGGAGCAGAAGGCAGGACATTTTGTAAGTAAGGCTGAAGCATGTTCTGTGAAAAAACATGCAAGGTCTCTGTTGTATTTTTTAATTTTTAAAAAAATATATGCCTTTTTGTAAATCTCAGATGGTTTTAAATTATTCCGTATGGAAAAGTAGTGGTCAGCTTTGTCACATCCATTTGTAATAGCTTAATTTTCACCTACATATTATATATTGAAATTACAGAATTTATTTTCTCTGTGAAACAGGCATTGTGGAGGACCAAAGGTTTCTTTCACTAAGCTACACAATTCTGTACAGGGCTGCCAAGTATCTCATCATCATAAGTCACTGTTATGCGTATATATAGGCCCTAACAATCTATCATTAAATATTGAGTTGCTTTTGTGGTAGGTCTCCGTGTTCGACAGCTTCGCTGGGGAAATACGTAATTCCCACAGTATGGATGAGCATTTCTCTTTTCTCACTAGTGACCCTTGTAGGGCAGTTAGTCACCTGCAGTCTGCTTGCTCAAGCTGCACACATTGGGTCAGAAGTACTAAGCCTTTTGAAACTAGTCAAAAGGCAGCCTGAAGCATGCTCAAATTGCATTGATAATAAAATAATAAACAGTGCCACTGTGTGTTTACTTCTAAACTTTTAGATTTGGTACATGAAGCCTACATTGCAAGGTCTGAGTCTTAGATGGAGCATCTGTCGTCATTGACAATTTAAACGTTACCATGGCTACAGGAGAAGGACTGAGCATCATCAAAACTGTTGACAGGTGACAGGGGATCAAGCATTTGGTTACAATAACTGACTTCAGGCTGCATTGTAGTTATCATACAAAACTTCAGAAAAATCATGGAATGTACTAAAAATGTGGAATTTCCAAAAAAAGAGAAAAATCATGGAAATCAATAATACCTGTGACTTCTGTGACAAACACCCAGCCATAGAAATAATTACACTTTTGGAAGAAATAAAGAATGGCCTAGAACCTCCCACACAATCTTCTAATTCCATCCCGGCAATAGGCACATCCCTTGCAAAGTTCCACTTTCTCACATCTGGATTCATTCAATCGACAATTGCTGCCACAGCTAGAATATGACAGTCCACATTTTAGGCAGTCCAATGCCGTCCACTTATTAGGATGTCCAGTGCTGATTGCATAATTAGCTGTAGCCTTAGTAAATAAGTTGTTCATTTCAGGTTATTTTTCATTTCATACATACTGCCAATGCACCAACATACCCTCATCTGCCCGCAATTTGCACTGTGAGTTTTACATACATAGATCTGACCCAAAGTGTCTTCCTCCTACTCATATCTGTGGACTGCGAAAACGAGCGGCGGCGAACAACATGTTTCGAAAAACAGCATATGCATGTCTGCGCTCCCTACAATGTGTGCCCTGCAATAAACAGTGAAGGCTGCAGGGACGAAGGCTTGAGAATCCAATGAGGTAAAATCTTTAAAAAAAACATCATTAGCCCAGCCATTTCATAGCTGAACAGGCACATGTTAAGGCCTGGATGCATACCACATTATTCAAATACTTCATTTTTATTTCAAACCTGGTGTAATTAATTGGTTGGTGAGACAGTTAACATCTCCTTGCAGTGTGTGGGTATGACTGCGTAACTTGTGTGCTTCTGTCTCGGTGGAAGAGAAATTGAAAGAGAGAGAGAGGGAGGGAGGGAGAGAGAGAGTGAGAGAGAGAGAACCTTTTCACCTCTGGTTTTGGATAGACTGGACACAATGTCCAAGGTGCCCATGTTCATTTCTAGGAGGAAGTAGGGTGGCTTGAATGGGGGGCTGAAATGTCATTAAGCCACAGAACTGCAGAGCTTTTTGTAATAAATACTCCGGTCCTGAGGGACACAGACTCCAGTTTCCTTGGCAACCCAGGAAGAACATACAGAAGAAAGAGACAGGGGAAAAGAAGGAGTGAGAGAGAGTGAGAAAAAGAGAGTGGGAGATGAGAAACGACAAATATATTCAAATATTTTGTCCAAAGAAGATAGGAGGTAGCGAGAGTGGGAGTGTGAGAATCGAGACAGGAAAGGCAAGAGGCGAGGGAGAAAAACAGGAATGTTCAGACAAAGAAGAGAGGCAGAAGTGAGAGGGAAAGAAAGCAATGGGGATGGCAAACTGAAATGTGAGTGATCCATGATCAGGAGCCAACCATTGTTCAGTACCAAATGTTATGATCAATCACAACCCACCATCACACTAGACCACCAACTAATGACCAGAAAAAATGAACCACCAATAACAGACCAACTACAATGAACCACCAATTACAAACCAGAACCACAACTATATTGGACCTGCAATTACATACCCGAGCCTTGTTTCATGAAAGCAATTTGTAAGAATTTTCATTTGCAGATCAATATCTTGTCAAAAAGTTTGACAAAAATGCATCGTTTGCAAATCGCAAATCAAAGTATGCTTAAAGTATTTCCTGGAACTATCCTTTATGTACACCATGTATGAACTACTAGTAGTAAGAACTATTACAATTGTATACGTCAAGAATTTTAAAACCGTAAAATCACAGACTGAGTATGAACACACTTTGATAACACTAAATAAACAAGTTGCACGTGATCTAATACTCTGTTTATTAGATGCTGTGGTTAAATACTCTGGGAGCACACACAACAGCTACTTTTGTAGTAACTGTTCATGTCAGTGCTTCGTCACAGGTGATATTACTGGTGGTTGGTGTCTATTTGACAGTGGGTAGGTTTAATTTCAATGTAACAAATAGCAAAATGCCTAAAGTCACTCTAAAGTATAGGCTATATCAGGCCTTCTGGAGAGACCAAATAATTCAAATAAAATAAATAGCTCAATTGACATTTTTATATTACAATGTGTAATTCCAATTTAATATGAACGCAAGCACAGAGCAGAGGAACACCACAATGTTGCATACCAATAAAAATGTTTGATTAAAAATAAAAATGAGAATGAGATGAGAATGATTACCAATTTATAGATTGTCTACATGAACACGTTTTGCGGGCTTGCAATTGCGATTCCTTTGTGAAACACTCCGAAAAGAGCAGGAAAAAGTCTATTGTTTCTCACAGATCTCAGCTCGGTGTCACAAACTATGTGAAATGAGCCCCGGGATCACAATAAGCTTCTAATAAGAGACTAAAACCACTGGACAACCAATAGCATACCACAAACCCACAATTAACTCCCGCCATAAAGCAGACATCCTCTGGACCTTTACTGATCAAGACAATGCATCAGAAACCCGATCACATAGCAGAAAAAAACTAAAGAAACAGGTAATAACAAACCAGAAGCACGTCGCCTTCAATCTCCTATGACGCAGAACTACAGTTACTTTAATCTTAAAATTCTAAAATCCCCTCCTGCTGCCAGATACAGATGGCCACTGGGAATTCAAACATTAAACATACCATCATCCATGGAAAATCTTGCAAGAGCGCGACAAAGGCACATGAAGATATTAAAGGTCTTTGAGTCGAGAATGAAAGGTATAGTGTTATTTTCATGGCATAATTACAATAAAACGAGACCCTTTCACAGCCATTATAAATTTCACAGCACTTCATGGCGAATATAATGTGTCAGTATGTTATTATTTTATGGATTTATTTATTTTATTATCCTTTTTTTAAATAACAGTGCTAATACTGGGTACTGAACATTTTATGTCTCTGCCTTAAACCAGTTAATGTAATTGTCAGTGTCTAAGACATGTGACAAGGGGTGAGATATCTTATTTGGCCCCATGACATCACAAAGCCCCTGAGTCCACCAGGAAGGGTTGCTGGAGGAGGTTTGGGGGATTACATGCCAGGAGGGAGACTGGATCAGGCTCTTTCACAGCAGCTGCAATTGGTTTTATCTCTCTGTACCAGGCAGTCAGCCATAGCATGGCAGGGGAACCGCATTGTTGTGGGGTCAGACCCCGGCAGGAAACTCATTCTAAAGAGCCCAGACGAGTAAAAGGACTTCAGGTTGTGCAATGGAAAATGTGACAGATGCATTTTTATGGATGCAGTATGTCAATCCACCAGGTAATTCTCCAGGCACAACCCCCTGAGACCCAGCAGAAATGAAGTAAATTAAGTTTTTTGTTTGTTCAAAATACAAGTGTCTTGGGTGACAAAAACATGTCACAGTGAAAACATTTTCAAAAAGAGTATTTATTTTTTATTGAATAAATATATTGGTCTTGAGATTAAGATCAGAAACTCAGGATATAACCTGACACACACATGCATCAACACACATAAAATAAAACTGCTTTCTCATGCTTTAGCCTGATTTTTCAGATTTGCTTGTCTGTTTTGCCTTGTATCTTCGTAAACAAATGTAAGGACATCATGGTCGAGGAATATACACAATTCCTCCTAGCTGATTATGTCGTAGATATTAATGCCAGCAGGAACATATCCGCTGTTCATCATTTAAGGACAGCAAGTTCAGCAGTCTGAGACACTGACACTCCTGCCAAACATTCCAAAACAACAACCCCTCTTTCAAATCTCCTCTTCCAGCCCTGGTAGTTAAAGTAATGTGCAACTTTCCCAGCATTCCCAGCATTTTTACACACAATTGTGAGCATAGTGGGATGTTAATCACGTGATTAACTCAGGAACCACGCATGTGTGGAAGGTCCTGCTTTCAATAAACTTTGCATGCCTCTTCTAATCACGTGTTTATTTTGGCAGTAACATTAAAGTTCACTGTACTTTCATGTTAATGTTTGCTTGTTCAGACAGTCAGTGGAGCCACAAGATGGCTGAAAATATCTGTCTCAATTGTTACATTTCAATTTAGGTATTTATAGTCGCATCACATCATGCTGTCCTTCTAGCAAACGAAACTGTAAACAATATAAAAGCGTCCGTAATTGTTAAAGATAAGTAAAGGGGCTGGTACTGTACCTGATCTCCCGTCCCTCTGGAAGTCCACATGGTACCACTCCCCATCATTGACCTTCCGGTTCACGGCCCGGGTCTTGGTGGTGCCGGAGCCCATGTCCAGCAGGAGGTAGAGGTGCCCGTCCAGCATCTCGATGGCAAAGAAGTCCACCTTGAGAATCTGTGGGCCCTTGGAGTCCTTCTGTTGCTTGGGTTTGCCGTGGCTGAAGAGGAGCAAGCCGTTGGGTTCAGTGGTGCGGAAGTCGAAAGAGATGGAGCCCGTCTTCTTGGCGTTCCACTTGCTGAGCGTGATGTAGGACTCGGGCGTCTCGAAGGTGATGGGGTCCAGGGTTGCGACATTCTCGCACTTGAAGGCCACCATCCCGTGCACCTTCATTTTCACGTCTCCCTGCTTAGCCAGCCGGGACAGCTCCAGCCGCACATCGTTGTTCTTATACACAACCTGTTTTCAAGTTTTAGGGGGAGCAGGAGGGGGGTTAAGGAAACATATGAAAGAAGCAGAGTTATTGGGGGTTTTGGTTTTGGATTTCTTTTTGTTTTGTGGGGTGGGGAAGGGAGGGGAAAAAGGCTAAGAGAGAGTAATAGGACTGAGGTCTGGATTCAAATAATGTTTGTACTTGATATTGACTTATTATTATTATTATTATTACCCACTATTACTTAAAGATTTAATTTTATTTGCATGCGAATGCATGTTGATTGAATTCAGGCCTGAGTGGTAGTTTAGCCTGGCATACTATGTTCATGTGGGATTCAAGAATTCTTTGCAGAACACAGAGGAAAAATTTTTTAGATGGAAACCTACCACAAAAGCAATTTCTTGAGTGTAAACTGTACATCTCCCAACTCTTGCATCACCAGACCTACAGTACGATACAGACCTCCTAAAAATAGCCTGTAACCACACTGTAACAAACTTGTTGGCGCAGACGATGAACAACCGACACTGCAGTCATTCCAGGACTAGCAGATTTTTCACAGATACACAACAGCTAGTTTCGACCGTGCATTGTGATTAGCCTATTCGATGAGTGCTGATATACAGTATAAGATTCCTTGGACCTCATCACTGGCCGAGCTAAATACACATTATTTACGTTAGATTTATACGTCACCAGAATTGGAAAAAGACAATAGTAGAATATTTGGACAGTGATTATCTTACTGATCCTGCTGTTGTTGCCTGAGCCCGATGCTTGAGCCATCACTGGAGTCTAGGAAGAGATACAGCAACATCCTAACGAGCTGTAGCAAGTCTAGCACATCGCCAGTCAAACCCAGCAAGTTAATAATTGTATTTCTGATTCTTTGCCACAACTCAACGACTTTGTCTTCTTTCTGTCTTGTCAACAGATGTTTTGAAGCCACACTAGTACAAACTAGTACAGTTCAGATCAGATACAGTCAGCAGAGCACCGCAGGCAAAACGTTATACACAGAGCCACTTTCTGATTAGTGAATGGGAATTAAACACAGAATCCACTTACTATGATCTCTCATACCTGATGATTTCAAGCCGGCAGTGCCCACATTTTTTGACGTCAATAAACAATTGGGATTCCGTAAACAAATCGGATGAGTTTGGAAGGGTATCTCATACCATGCAAGTTGCAACATTAAGGCCTGCAACTCGTATAATGTATGCCCGTCCTAAATGATAAAATCATAATCTATTGTCTCAAATTATTGTATGAAATTACCATTACTTAATAAATAGGTGTGTTTATAGAAATGTTGTATAAAAGCAATATCACAATCGAGGTTGTGTTGTCATACTGTATATCAGCATGGCGGTGATTATCTTCAGCACTCAGCCTTCGGCCTTGTGCCTATGACCAAGTAACAGCCATGCTGATATACAGTATAACAGCACTCCCTCTCCTGTGATATCGCTTAAATAGTAAGCACAGTCTGCCCAGCAACAGAACACACATTTCAGGTTCAGGGCCACTGATGTGAGCTCACTTTGGACAACCGTATGCACGACTCACTCTCTCCTTGTCCCGGTTTCACTGCAGGCCAAACAGATAAAGGTTACACGTGATTATCTTGTTGCCTACAGCTGTGACTGTGGCCCAATTTAACAACTCCCCCCTGCTCTCCGCCTGCAGCGAGCACCGTATCCACACCTCCCCTCCACACACATTGTTCACTGATGACATCACAAGCACTTCCAAAGCTTTTTGGCAGGTCTAAGAATTTAGAGCAGGGACCATGGAAATACAAATGTTTTGTGCACAAACAGGTGGAAATTCAGCCTTTTCAGCGTTTGGGGAGTACGAGAGCTGAAATATCCATCCATCCATCCATTATCTAACCTGCTCATTCCTGGCCAGGGTTGTGGGGGGAGCTGGAGCCTATCCCAGCATGCGCACGTTGAGAGGCAGGGATATACCATACCCAATAGTCGCCAGTCCATCATAGGGCACACACCATTCATTCACACACTCATACCTAGGGGCAATTTAGACTCTCTAATTAACCTAACCTGCATGTCAGTGCTACCCACTGCATCACGATGCCATTGTAAATATTTTCTCTTTTAAGAATGTTTTGTTAGTATTTCAATATTTCATACAATACATATTTTGGACTTTCAGAGAAAATAAACTTTATCTGATAGTCACATCCATCAATGTTATAATTCATTTCATTGTTGTAATAAAATGCTACACCATTTAGACATGCTTCCATTCAGAAGAATATGAATAGCTGCCAAACTGAAAAGCTACTTTCAGCGGACGCTAGACAAAAGTGTAGTAAAAGTATGTAGTAAAAGTAAAATGTTTTATTGCGGTTGGGGTCCTCAGCTGCAAGGCTGTCATTTTAGGAGATGCTGAGGTGAAAATGTTGGTATCTAGCTCACTTAGACTGTCGAAAGCTGTGTCCTCCCTCTACTTCAAGTGTAAAGCAAAGAGCTAATTAGGCTCTTCCTGAGGAGGGGATGCGGGGGAGGACAGAGGGTTTTTAAAGAGGCTGCTTAGCTGGGTGAGCTACCCACAACACCTCAGAGAGTGGATGATCCATGCATTTATGAAATTACAACAAAGGCAATGTTCCTCTCTCCTCTCTGCATGCGCCATAAATTGTACGTCAAAATTTAATTGAACGTTTCTGAGTTTGAGTGGAAAAGCAGAAGAGCGGCCGTCCTCCCACACAAAATGGTGCTCCTGTTCAAATGCACTCCCGTCTCTTTGCAAAAACACGGCCATTGGAGGGGTAAACGACAGGAAGTTTCCACATTTGGTGGCATTCCAGTAGACATGGAGTCACTGGATTACAATTCCTGTCTAATTTTCCTCATCCCGCCTGACTCCATCCTGAACGGAATCACAAACAAGCCATAGCTACCCAGGCGCTGAATCAACTGTTTTGGATTATATTTTCCATTACAAGTTACTTTTTAAATCAGAGAAGTCTCTGATTTGTAATCTAATATCCAATATGGCAGCCAACATCCTGTCTGCAGTCGAGGCATGTGACGATTCAACGGGAGAAGAAATTACATTGCTGAGGCTATCATGCTGTCCTTCAAATGCCGTAGTCAGCCTCTCAGTGGATGATGTGCTACTGCCCTGTCTGCTGCCACTGTCCATTGGGGGACCAGTCTGTCACACAAGCCCTGGCCTAATCCAGAAGGGTCATGCATTGCTAGGGGGTGGGACCGCCTGGCTCTAGCCCCAGTTAGTTTACAGCAGAAAGAACGGACAGCGCGAATGACAGCACAGGGACCACAGGGAATATTTGTGTTTATAGTTTGTGTCCAGGGCAGGCTAGAACAGCCTGTACTCTAGACAGTGGAAGACTGCAAAGCGTTCAATAAAAACCTGTTCTAATTCATTTTCGATTGGGATTGAAACCCCTACAGGACGAAGATAATGATATGCAGATGCAATAAAAGCATATCGATGATGTTTCAGAAATGCCAATCCGCTCCGCTGTAGCCTGACATTCTCAGCAACTAATGAGCTGAGAATGGTATTTATTTATTTATTTATTTTATTTATTCAGTTTTAGCAGTGTTTCTTTTCTTTTCTCTAAAAGTCTGTGGATAATAGCACTCTCTCTCTCTCTCTCGCACACACACACACAGCTGAGTGGGACAACAGTTTGTAGGGCTGACCTTTCTGATCTCCGTCTATGTAACTATAAGAGCGGCATGTCAGTCATCCAACACCAGTAAGAAAATCACCAGAGACATGACCACAGCAATGTAACCTTTACCTTTCCCCATGCAGGCTGAAAACAAATGCTGAGCGCAAACTTAGCAAAGAACAAAAAATAAATAAATTTAAAACTTTTCAGGATTCAAAACAACAATATTGGGGAATATTAAACAAGTGTATTAAAAATGCATATGATGTTTCACGCACCAGTAATTATACATTAATAATTAATTGCACAGTTTGTGTACCTGATTTGACTCATTAATCATCTCCATTGATTTGAATAGCCTACAGGCTGATATACCAATAGATTTTATTGCATATTTAAGCACACAGAATATCTAATGTCTCTAAAAAATATATACAGTATATCTATAAAGTGATAACAGCTCAGTACAACACTCATTCCCTCAAAGGGTTGATCTCATTACCTGAAAATATTTACAACAAATTTGCAAATGTGTGAGAACTTTACCCACGTCAAACATCTGAGAAGAGCCCTGCAGTAGCTTTCACTGGACCCCACTAACTGCTGTTTTTTTTTTTTTTTTTTTTTTAAGAGAATTTTACTCAAGGAGAATAAAAATGTACATTTGCTGTGAATGAAATTGAACTGCAAAACAGTCCTGTGCCATTTTGCTATGCATATCTGTGGTGTGTCTGTGTATATTCCAAGCCAAAGCTTGAAACAGAAGGAAACTAAGTTTGTAGCTTGATTCAATATAAAAAAAGTTATGATATGCTTTAATATGCATTAATAAGATAATATAATATTAGCTTTAATAGCTGACAAAGCCCAGGTGACCTGCTGACACACAGCACAGAGATTTTCAGCATACTCTGTGTCATATTAACTAGCAAGCTTTACTAATTGGAAATGTGCAACCTTGGTCATTTTAAACTGACACCATTTACGACACCAATTTTGTAGCCATCAAGCAAGCTTGAGTGCAAATGGTTATGAAGCGAATAAACATGGGTAAGTTGTTTCTGAAGGTTCAAAAAACTGTTGCATTATAAATATCTAATTACAAAAAAGAAAAAAGAATCAATTTTGACACATCTCATACATCCAACCTTTGTCTGCTCCACCCCAAGAACACTTGGTAAGCACCACTCATGAGAATGGGCCTGAACAGCATACTTCTATTTCAAGATTTATTTACATGATTTGTACAGCAGGCTTTTTTAAATGGATGCTGTTATGGTCTGCAGGAGGATGACATGATTCTCTCTGGCTTCCATCCACAGCTTGCAAGTTTGGGGCTTTTATTGTGATTTTATGTCAAAACAAGTGTGTGGGTGTGGGGGGGGGGGCATTCATTTCCAAATTTTTAAAACGCTTTACAGCTCATTCTAAGCAATGAGGAACCCTGTGACAAAAAATGTCAATAAATAAATTCCCCATCCTGGTTCAAAACATGAACAAATGGTCCAATATAGTCCTATATATACATCAATGTGTGTGACGGGTCATTTCCTAGCACTGACCCTGGAGGGACTCCCTGTGTCCTGGTCCTCTTTCCAGTTGAGAACTTAACTAATATCCTAATCAAGAACTCAGCATGCTCAGATTGCCCCCAGGACTAGACTTGGGAAAGAGAACAAAAAATTACTATTTTTGCATACATTAAGTCCAAGTGCTATTAATATTTAATTATGTCAGAGCCACCATCTGCTTTCTTTCTTTTATTTCTTTTTTTAGTCCTCGCTGGTACATCTTTCAAACAGCAGAAGTGTAGAACACACCAGCAAACGTCAGTGTGCAACGCAGGGAACTCAATGGGGTGAAAACAAACTCATCTGGTATTCGGAGCGGAGTGCTGTTCTTGCTGTCAGGGCACAGGACATCAGGGCCTGTCAACCGCACTAACTGTAAAGTCTGTCCTTGTACAGCTTCTCCTTTTAAAGGTGAGGGACACCAATCTGGCCAGCGCCCCCTGCACCACTCCCACCAGCCGTGACTCACGCTCGTCCCACAGCACCGAGGCGGCACAGCCGTGGTGCCTGCTAGGCCCCCGCTGAACGTGTCATCAGCCGGCGCCCACTGTACAGATGCACGTGTCATCAACATGCAGCCACAGCAAACTTGGTGCTGGCACGTCACCTTTCAGAGCTGGTGACGCATGGGTTTGGTACAATGTGTCATCTACGCAAACCCACTGCACAGAGGCAGTCGCCATATCAATGTGTCATCAGGCAATGCTCACGACACCTCAAATGCATCCAGTCCACAGAAAGGGGGACAGATCTACGCAGCGAGCTACAATATGCCACTTTTCTACCCACACACGAATATTCTTAAATTGTCAAAATTTCTCTGACAAAAATGCACTGATTTCTCATTCTCTCTCTGTCTCTCGCTCTCTCTCTCTCTCTCTCTGTCTTCTCTCTCTCTATGCTGAAAATTTGCTGCTCGCTTGTCATGAATTTTCTAAGAAAATAAAATCATTTTTAAGCAGAACTTCTTGTTATATTCATAAAATACTGAACCCTATAAACAAATAATGTGTGTATATATAAACTATGTCTCATGCGGTATATACTGTATACTGTACTGTAAATAATAATGAAATGCAATAAAGCTGTACCTGAGCATCTGTAACAGGCATAAAAACAGCACACCTACCATAAAAAAAATATTTTACACCTACCATTTATGGCAATGTAAGGTGGTGTTTCTGTATTTGAGCACCTGCTATACATGAACTATAATGTACATATGCTATACTGTAAATAATGATGTAAACCATTGTTGGTAACATTTGCAGCTGGCTATATGGTTGCATAATACACTGGCATCACTCCCCCCAAATTGGCAAGAGTTAAAACAGTACGGGGAGTATGGAGAAGGGTGCACAAATTGAAAAACAACAGTGTAGCACTGTCCTTAGACTAAAGGCCACAAAATAGGGGTCAACAATTGAGAAACCAATGAGATGAAGAGGTTTTATAGAAGCTGAAAAAACATAATGTAAGTTAGGGAGTTCCACGTTTCAACTAGTGAGGCCCAGAGGTTGAGAACATGACTAGACATTAATAATATTACATGTGCATTATTAATATTTTCTAATATTCTGAAGGAAATAATTGCAGAGTGGGTTCTGAAGATGTACACCAAGAATGGTAGCTGCCCAACAAGATGCATTAATTTGTTGCCACAGCTTTGCTACAGTTATATCAATACTGCGATGTGACAGCAATGGTTAACTCCCTGGGGATGCAGAAAAGTACATAGAGGGAACACAAAGCTCATCCCATTCTGTAAACCTCTAAATTAAGCCAGTAAAGTTATTATAATTAAATACACATTGTGCACTATATTATATGAACTGAGTTGGAAATGGTTAGAGTTTGGATTTACCAATCCATCCATCCATTTTCTAAATCAATCAGTCCTGGTCAGGGTTGTAGGGGCTGGAGCCCCTCTCGGCCAACATTGGGCGAATGGCAGGTTGATAGGTCACCGATCCACCAACCTGCTAGGCCTACATACCATCCACTCACACATTCATAACCCAAGGACATACTCTCCAAATAACCTAACCTGATTGTCATTAGCTGGTGGAAGGAAACAAGAATACCCGAAAGAAACCCACACAGACATGGGAGAACACGCAAACTCCACACAGAAAGGCCCTCAGCTGGGATTTGAACTCGGTACCTGTGGTGACAGCACTACTGCCTGCCTCGAGTTGGCCCTCCATTGAATAAAAAAGGGTGTTTTTTGTGCAAACAAAAATAATGATTACTCTCCTTTTGTTCCTATTTTGTTCTTTTCAGGTTTGCAATCAAATCCTTTTTTTTTCCCCCTGAATGAGCGGTGTTCCTCAAGTCTGATATACGAGTGTAGATTTATATGGGCAACTAGTATGAGCAGCCCACAGAAAGCTTGTGTATCTCACAGTGATGGACAGAATCAGCTCACAGAGTGCTCGCTCATGCAGAGAAGCTTGATGTGCTGAATTCCTGCGCGTTTCCATGTCTTTTGTGCACATTTGCCGTAACAGAAGTACAGCCATTCAAATTATTGTGTGACTGTGTTTGTTTGATTTGCCTGGATGAATTCCAACATTTCAGAGTGATCATTCCACAGCGGGAGGGTTGTTTGTATACTCCACGGCCTTGCAATTTCAACACAATCTAAGCTGTTACCCACAAAGCTCTACAGATGTCATACATAGAGATGTCCATTCATTCAGATATGCAGTTGGTTCAGCCTTCATTGAAGTGCCTTTCATGAAGCATATTAAACTTGGCTTCATTTCAACTGATTGACAATTTCAAACACAGTCAGTTATCTTGTTCTATTTTTTATAGGTCTTTGTAAAATCTAGCTTACATATCTGCTGTTAAACATATCAGAATTTTGAGAAGATTGTGAACACTGATTTATATTTTAACAGACATACCACTATTGATGTACAATTTACAGACTTCATCAGAACTTGATTCATCATACACTACACCCCCCGGGATGACTAAAACCCTTCGTGCCCGATGAGCCTGCTCAGTATGGGATGATATTTAAGCAATGACAAACTATACGCATCCATCACTCATCATGACATCAGTGGTGATGTCAGCAGACAACCCAGTGCCCTTTCAAAATGTTTCCCTAAAATTCCGTTACAAGAGTGTTCTGCAAATAGAATTCTCCTTCACCATAGAACAGCCAGTCGTCGGACAGGTTTGGAAGTAAATTTGCAGAAGGGTGGGGGTGTTGGTAAAGGTATGCCCGTTGAGGTGTGAAAGCTGCGTGAAAAGAAATGGCACAAAATGGTGGGTGTTTACCTCCTTCAGGCAGCCCATAAAGTTGTTGCTAACGGGCGATCCTGGCAGGTCGGCCGTGCTAGGGCTGCCTCCGACATAGAAAAAGTCATCAGACCCTAGCATGGTGTAGTCCTCTTGTGTATATCCTGTGGTGGTCAGAATTCCATCCACGGATATTGTTACCTAGGCAACAAAGCACAGGAAAAGGACACGCTATACTCATAACACATACAGGCTGCAAGCCGGCTGTTCCCCGCTATGCCTAGTCTCCTTTTCCTATTTTTTTTTTCTTTGTTCTTATTTTGGTCTCAAACCCATTTTCATGTCTTGGTCTTTAACTTGAATGTTTAGCTTGAGTTTATTTTATTAAGTTTGGTATCAGATTCCAGTCTGCCAGCCCTTGCAGGAAAGTTTATCTCGTTAGGGAGTCAACGGATTGCCCAGACTTGGATTTCCCCAGTGTTAGTATTGCCCCCTACTGCAAATAAAATGTAATTCAGCAGACACAAAAATGGTGTTAGTAGAATGTGCTCTAGGTTAGTTTTGCTAGGGTACATATTAGAGATGCTTTGCAGTTTGTTTTCCACATGAAATAAAACAAAGCCTTAGCGTGCTACAGGGATAGACGGAAAGCGCAAGACATTTGAAGCACACTCACAACTCGCATTGGATTAGTCGAAAGAAAGAGAAAGAAAACCAAATCATGCTTTTTGCCTTCCATTTTGGTTTCCTTTTTGCACGGAAAAGGAAAACATTTTCAGAGATTCAATTGGATGGGGAAAAACATCAAAGCAAGGGTTAAAAAAAAAAAGCACCGGTAGATGAAAGCCCACGATGGCGTACGCATGCGGGGGAAGCATTCCTCACAAGAAAAAAAAGAGAGAAAGGCACAAAAAAGGAGGAAAAACCACACCAGTGACGAAAGTAGCGTTGAGCTTGGCTTCGGATGGGCTAATGAGGCTAGTGGATGGCTGCAGGCGGCCATAGCACATGACATGCGCAGTGAATGTAAATGCAGGCAGCCAGCCAGGAGAGACCTCCACGAGACCCCTCTGCCTGATGCAAAAAGGCCCAGGAATGACAGGCCCCTAAAGGTGAACAAAACAAAATTGGACAGGAACAGGTAAAATAAGGAAGGGAAACCAACGAATGAAGATAAAAAAGAAAGAAAGGGAGTCGGATAAAAGTAAGCAGAAAAGAGTACCAACCGCAGTTCCCCTTTTGTTTAATGACGTCTACGGTAAACGAAAGAAAAGAGACACACGGCAAACCCAAACTAAGAGACAATTAGAATGATATCTACCGAACAATGTAGTTTGTTTACCATAGCGTGTCCAATGCCTGAGTGCTTTGTGGAAAAGGGGGGAGAAAGGAAATTAAAAACTGTGAACAGAATAACGATTGTTACTCAAAAAACGATATGATGGTCACTACCAGGTTAGTACATTTCTGAACGTTAGAAGGTATTGGTTAGTAGAATGACACATTCCATGAATGACAGGTTAGTTGTTTTTTCAAAGCAGGTTAGTAACGTAGGGGGTAAATAAGGGCAAAAAAATAAGTTTACAAGAAAAAAATAAAAAGCTGGCTAGCAAGAACGCTCCAAGGCGTTACTACTCCTGATACCTGCCACTCCCTATACCACTCAACGGCTATCCACTGATCCCCCCCCCCCCCCCCCCCCGCCCCTTCTGTTCCCATCACCTGTCACTTCATGTTGACAGACTCTCAGGTCAAACGGCCCATTAAAAGGAATAAAAGTGTACTTTTTTCTTATTTCCGCTTTTTTCATTTCTTATTGTTATTAAGTGTGTGAAAGAGGCACATCTCCTTCAGTTTTGACCCCACTGCGCCCCCCCCCCCCCGAAAAAAAAAAAAGTATATATGTATATATATATATATATATATATATATATATATATAATACTACAAATCCCACGCATTTCCACATCATTAACAAGTTTTTGCTTTAAAACTATTAAAGGATTTCCCACATCCTGAGCAGGGACACATCTATACGGGACACCCAAAGCCTCCACCCCAGCTGAAATCTCTTAATATTTTTTTAATGTTAAACTCAGAGAAACCGTTTGCCCAGAGGCACCACAGATTCACATCTGCCTCTACGAGAGCAGTACTGATGTCTTCAGCTTTCAGACTTCCCATAGGTTTCATTTTCAAAAAAATAAATCATTCATTTTCAAAAAAAGTCTTTTTAAAAATGAATATATAAAATCAGCCCACACTCCAATACAGTACATGTTATATAATAGTGAGCTTGTAAACTTTGGAACTAATCACCCAGAGAGTGTGCACGATCTGTTCACGAAGGACATTTGAATCTTGTAAATTACCTGTACCATAGCTCTTGTTTTAAAAAAAGAGCTGTGATTCTTGGCTCTGCATTCTCGCAGAGAAAACGAACCGCTTAACCCGTCTAACCAAGACAAATAACAACAATAAATAGTAAAATAAGAGAGAGAAGTTCAAAAATGATTTATCGGAGCCGTATACTGCTCCTAGTTCAAAAAAGTGAATC
This sequence comes from Anguilla anguilla, assembly GCF_013347855.1. Lineage (NCBI taxonomy): Eukaryota > Metazoa > Chordata > Actinopteri > Anguilliformes > Anguillidae > Anguilla > Anguilla anguilla. Next base: position 20,758,250 of record NC_049202.1, read on the forward strand.
CTACCAGAACAGGTGCTCTGAAGGAGACTAGGGTGTAGTTTTAATCAACATTTGTCTTTCAGTTTTTTTCTGCTCTCTATTAGCCCTGGCCTATGTTTTTGAATAAAAAAAAGTGCATGTATTTAAGTCAAGGATACCGACAAATGTTGATTGAGTCCAAGGCTATGTTGCAATTCATTACCTAGAGCACTTCCAGACCTGATAAAAAGCACATAGGACCAGTTTCAAAACCCAGAAAAGAGCCTTGACATTACTTGTTTCCTCACAATGAGTCAGGTACTGTACCGAGGGAGCTCCAAACCATATCAGCAAGGGGTACTGTCGAAAATGTGCTTCCTATTAAACATGGGCGCTATAAAAATGCACTCTCCTATTAAAAATATTCTTTCTTCCACATGCTAAGTGAGTGAACAAACTGTGCTGGGCACAGCAGGCCCGGTAAGGGTCCAGAGGACAGCTCGCTAATTAACACATGCCAGTAGGCATTTCGGAGACCCAATTAAAGCCCTTAACCCCCCAGGCAGACCTGAGGAGGATGTAGTGATGGAAAAGAAAGAATTAGCCCTACGGAATACAGGTTAGAACCTGCTGGCCGCCCGCACCTGGTAATCACTGACCGCCTGGCAGAGAGACTTAATTAAGGCTGAAAATCTGTTCTTTTTGTTAGTGCATCTGATTTGAACACAGCAGAGCTGCACACAGAGGTGCTTATGGGAACCGTAGTCCACAGCTAACAGCTAAGCCCCTCCCCAACCCCCTTTGACCTCCAGTTATGAACTTTGGCTCTCACAGGTGTCACTCCCAGATGTTGGATGTTGGAGATGTTGTGTATGGAGAAAACATGGTCTTATTTCTCAACAGACAAAACCAGGGCTTACTATACAGTACACATCTGAACTCTAAGGGTCTAGATATGGCCCTGCTCCAATGTGGTACTACTGTTTATATTTATTAAAACTGATTTGTAGAACCATTATACTATCAAAGTAATTCAGCCCTCCACCCCACTGCCTCAAAAAACGATTGTTTATATGTATTTATGTGAATGTTTATAGAACAAAAGGTTCTCTTAGATGACTGATGTGGTTGATTTATTTATGCTTTTTATTCTTTTGGTTTGACTTTTTTGTTTTTCTGCACCACCCTCTGTACGGTTACCTGACGGAGATTCCTGGTTACTTTGACATCATGCCAATCATTGTCATTAAACTTCCCATTGACCGGCTCCACCAGAGCTTCAAACGCCCCGGACCCCAGATTAATGACCAGCGACACTGCTCCGTTTTTCAGCGCCAGGTTGACGTAGTCGGCCGATTTCCCCGTGTGCAGCATCAGTCCGTTTCTCTGCAGCGTTTTGAACGACAGCGTGATTTCATCGCTGCTGCTCTGGATCGGGTTCAACGACAGGTCGTAGCAGAAGTACTCTGAGCCTTTGAAGGTTGCTACATATTCTTCTTTCCCTGTACAGATGAGTGAGGAAAGGAAATATAGACAGAGAGAGAGAGAGAGAAAGAGAGAGAGGGAGACCATATTAAGTCAAGACTGCTACAACTTTTTCAGCTCTGACAAAATGTGATCTTGCATTGAGCTCAGTTAATCTCCCATTTGTAACAAGATGCTTTAGAGATGAATGGGGGGGAAAACACATTTAAAAAGTGGAAAAATATATGAAACATGTAAAATAACAGTCACAAAAACCAACCTCTTCTTAAAACCAGTGAGCTTTAACATGGACAAACCAGGCTGATATCCAGACAGGGAACCCCAGAGAAATAAAGAACCTGAAAAGTTATATGCAGGCAGGTGGAATCCCGATCAGTAGTATACAGATAGCTGGAACACATACTGGTGACACCCACACTGGTGATAGCCAGGCACCTTAACAGTCATTTTCACCATTACAATCTAGATATCGCTGAGCATGAAGGACTCTCCACAAAATAAACCCAAACACTAACAACACAATGTTTTTTTTTTAAAATTGTATTTTATTTTGCCAAATTACTGCTTTATGAATACCTCACTTCAACTTAACCTGCACACATTGTCACAGACACTTACAGTGGTGCCTTTTTTCTACATTTATTTTCTTCACAACTTGTAATTGGCCAATTGTGCTTCATGAGTTCCCGCTGCGCCACTAGGACCCACACACCAGGAGGGCTGCAGCTAAAATGTGCTTAGTCCTCCAAAACACTTGACCCTCGAGCACAGTCCGCACAGTACAGCGTTGATCAGAGGAGAACAACTTGTAAACAATACTGGCTAACAATTTTGGGAGGAATAAACTAAAACTAAAAAACTAAAAGTTTGGGCATTATCTTTGGAGAACCTTGACTATGCTTCTGGGTGTTTTTTTTTTTTCGGTTTAGGCGGCTACATTATAAACATTTTTTGGTTTGACTGATTGATTGATTGACGATTGATTGATTGATTGGTTGACAAAGTCTGGTTGAATTCCTACATGCTGAAAGTCATCTGGATAATGATACCTATCACCAGATCATCTGCCTGTCGCACTAAACCATGTGCAGTCTTTCTTCATAACACAACCCATGGAAGAAGGTAATTGTATGCATGCACACACACACGCACACGCGCGCGCACACACACACACACACACCACACACACGTATCCACCCACATCACACACGCTATTAAAGATTCTGTTCCCCTTTGGTCATCCTCATTTGCAGAGTAAATTGTATCATATAGCTATAGCTGTGAATACATTGCACAGCTCATTTGCGCCTATATTGGTTTTATATGCAAATCATGTTGCCGATAGCTCTGCGTGTAGAATAACTTGCTAGGTGATCAAATTAAGACTAATATATACACATACATCAGAGTTCATTTTCTTACAGAAGCTAGAGTACATCTATAAGTCATCTTTAAATCCAACCCCCTCCTGCCCACCGCCCCCACCTCAAGAATGCTCTCTGCTCGAGGTCAGTGCAAATTCGCTGGAAAGCGTGCACCAAGGTCCTGCGTAATGATGCCCATAAATAAAGTGCCGTTATACTTCAGACTTTAATTACTGAATCAGCCACAGTCATCCATTACTGTCAGTGTTTGGCAACCAACACCCACAATGCACACATGTATGTGTGCACACACATACACACACACTTACACTTATGCACACTTTTGTATTAACTGCAATGGCCATCCATACAGCATCTCCTAAATAATAAAATCTAAATGCCAATGTCAACATATCCACCGTATTGAATGGAGTTATTCATATATTATCTACTAATAGCTGTAATAATGATCAGTTTTGACATGTTTTGTACATATTTTGTAATTTATTTTGTGTTTTCCCAATGATAGGATTTCTGTGGTTGAGGGTGTTACATTGGAGACTACGTGATAAACCAGCTTCCTTGTAAGGTCATATTTGGGGACAGCTGCATAGCAAAAAGATGTCCAGGAAGACATGGAAATGAGGGACCGGAGTAGATGCAGGAGGAGACACAGGATCAACATGACCTTGCGTTGTATTGCACTGACATTTCTTTCTCCCGCTACATGGAAATAACCACATTAGCATATGAATTCATAGTGTGGAGGGTAAAAGGTATTTTCATAATATTTGTCTGTTTATGACGACACCCTGCAAATGAAACACTGTTGTCATTTTTGTGGTCTGCATTTCAATCTTGTGCAATGGCTCCTGAATTCTGTGAGATGCTTCATTTATTATTGGTATATGTATACTGCATTGATCCACTGCAGTCAAAAGAGTCATATACTGCAGAAAATGAACCTTGGGGTAGAACACACACGCAGACACACACACACACACACACACACACACACACACGTATACAGAACACTGAAGCACAAACATAGAGCGCTGGCCAAATGTCTAGGGATAGCTCAAAATAACACCTACAAAGATTCTTCCACCACACCACCTGTCTCATTCCTACTCATTTCCAAGTGCCAAAAGGGAGAGTGGAATGCTAAGCTCTATCTTTCTCTGTCTCTCTCACTCTCTCTGGCTCTCTCAAATTAAAAATAAATAAATAATAATAGTGATAATGAATACATATTCACAAACACTCTCGTAACAGTAAATCAGTATTTAGTTGAGCAATGAACTTGCACGCATAAACGTATGAATGTAGGTGGTCATGCAGTGTCCCTCTAGTTATGGCAGACTGCTGAGATACATTGTCCTGAAAATGGGGCTTTTGGCCCTTCTCCTAATAGGATTACGATTTTTTCATCCTTTGATAGAGACTCCTTATAATTTCATTAAATTTATGGGAATTAGCTTTATGCCAATTAATTCAATTTTCCTCTCTCACTCCTGTGAGATCAGTCCCAAAATCTCTTGCAGAAATAGATTTCTCTTGACAAATGCATCAAATTTATTTCAGACAAAGAAGCTCGGACCAGGTTGAGACCCACCCATGGCTAAGACTGGTTAGTTAATAACTACTGTAATAATCAAATTAGAAATAATGGAGACCTAATTATGACTGCAATGCTCTTTTTCCATGCTTCCCATGTGTCCATCTTGTCTTTGGGCACCTCTCTTTGGTCTCTTTGACCAATTCTTTATTTCTGGATTTGCCCACATTGTATTCTTTAGTGCAAAGGCACACCCCTTAATGGAAACTAAGACTCATTTATGTTGCTTGTGCATCAGTTATAATAAAGAGCTTGATAAGGAGTAATTGCCTATGTTACTTCCAATTTCATACCCCATTTGGTTGACCAGTCAGTCCATAATGCTGAGCTTTGTGTCTCTGAGGTCCTACTGCTCCACTTACTTGTCCCCTTAATTTAGTCAAAAACGAAGGGCACGTTTTAACCAAAACCAAATCTGGGTCTCTAGGTGCAGGATGTTTTCTCGACTCCATTAATGCAAAATGAAATGTGTAGTTCTCTGTTTGATGCTTGGTTGCCCTGTATTTATGGCACAAGAACATAATAATTTTGATGATGAGAAAAGTCTATTCAGCACATCTAGGTTGTTCATATTTGCCCGCTCTCTAAATAAGATTACATTAATTTAGCCGATACTCTTAACCAGAGTGACTTAAAAGAGAAAATTAGTGCATTCACCTTAATAATACGTGTAATTGTCAGGTTTGGCAATCAACATTATCCGGACATTGAGTGTATACACATCATCGCTAATCACTAAATGCAAGCCAGCTATTCTAGCCTAGAACCAAAATACTAAATGTGCATATGATGAGATCTATAATTCGGAGAGTATCTGGCACTGGGTCAAGACTGATCCTCAATGCCTCGAGGGTCTCTAACGTGCTTCTATGAGTCCTGCAAAGCTATTTGATTACTGACAAATCTGTCTAAACAAATCCTTTGTAGAGACGGATGAATGGGGGACTCTTAAAGGACACGTAGTCCCAATGGTGGGTGCAGAACTGGTGGACTGCAGAGCAGAAAAGAACACTCTCAAGAAGGATGTGCTAACATCCAGCACCCTTTTTGCTCTTTGCGTTACTACGTTTTGATACTTTCAACACTTTTTGCTATTACTTTTAAGTAACAAACATACAATCTGCGTTACAAAGGAAAACTTTTTAACACAGACTGTTGAAAGCTAGACAAAATGTGTTGTCCTTAAATAGACATTATGTGTTGTTTTTTAACGCATCTGTTTTGAGAGTGAAGCGATGGCTGGTTGAACGTGATTCAAAGTGCGTGCGCTTTTTTAAGTGACGAGACGGTCCTCAAAATAATACTGGCTTTTCAAAAGAGAAAAAACGGCTGTAAATAAAGTGCGCTTTAATTCAGTGGGGATCCGTGGTATTCTTCCCCGCCATGTGCTCTATTAATAATCTGCAGGCAACTCAGAGTGGGGTCCTTCGGGGATATTAAATATGTCCCCACAACTACTGGTCACAAGCATAGCGTCACAAAAAACTGACCAGCAGAGATAGATGTTGTGAGAATACATTATATGCAACATGTTCATTTTCCCAGATGGTTCTTTATTTGTTTTACTGTTTTTTTTTTTGTTTTTTTTTGTCAGTTTTGTTCCCAGTCGCGCAAACGATGATTTCATTGTAGACGTGCGTTTCTTCCTTTCGCACGTTAACATGCTTCTTCCTTTGAGCTCGAAAACCCTGAGATCTGACATGTCCCCGGCAATACAGGCCGATTAACGTGATGCTGAGTTACATTAGGGAGCGACCAATATTTGACGAGTCAATAGGCCATTTTTTTTTGCTCTTTTTTCCAAAATGAAACATGATGGAAAGGTGAAAATAGAAAAGAACATCCTTCAGCTGCAAGCTCCCATATTGATCTGTCAATAGCATCATTATCTGTGTGTGACAATCCCATGTAATATGTGTGTGTGTGTGTGTGTGTATGTGTGTGTGTTTGGGGGGGATTGCACAGCCAAAAATCTTGGTTATAATCTTAATTGTAACAATATTATAATTATAATAAACCACAGATCACCAAATTATGCAGAACTTATGATTACACCTGGCGCCTTAGGACAATTTTAAGAGGGTTAAAAAAGCCAGACATCACTTACAACTATAGCTGAGACTCTGCTGCTACTTTACTGTGGCTAGAAAAGATTAATTGCTCCGTCCACAAATAACCACCAACCGACCAGATCCTTCAGGATTGGATTTCCTTGACCTGAGATGAGACCGTCAATCCTGGGCATGCTCTCTCAAGCCACCTTCTTCAAACAAAAAGGACATAAAACACGCCACGACCATGGTCTAGGTGATTTTAGGGGGAGTAAATCTAATGGAAGGTTTTCTGACCCTGCTACACAATTGCGCTGAACACAACATGGCCCACAGAGCAACACCAGCAACATTTTCACTTGTTGGTGACAGTATTGTTTGGAAACCTGATTTATGTTCAATTGCTAGTGTTTCACTACGGAGAAAATGGAGTTCATAGAAAGTGAACCATCGCGCACTGCCGGTTTAAGTCTGGCTAAAGAACGATTAGTTGGTGCTTTGCACTCAGTTCTCAAATGATGACAAAACATTATGAGGTTCTAATCACTTAACCAATTACGTAATTATCTGCAAGCTGTGCTGAATTAAGATTTGATCTTTAACTTAGTTAGGAAACAATGTACCTTGACATACTGAAGAAAGATGTGTGGGAGAAAGATCTGTGTAATATTTTTCCCCTGTTGCACAATAAAAGCATATTGATTATTTTAGAAAAACTTTCTTAAAGTGAGAACCTCATCATTTTTTTTTGTACTGTGGAAAAAATGCCAACAGCTGTGTGCAGGCTTCCTAAAAAATCAATCAATTAATCTATCAATCAATCAATTACTCAAGCAATCAAGAAATCAAGCAATCAATTCATGAATTCATTGAGACTGGATCAAAGTCAACAAAAGCATGGTCAAAGAACAAGGTTATACTACTGCACTACTACTATCACTGCTGCAATTACAGATTCTGTATTATCACTGTACTAGTACTTTAATGCAATCCACAATAGTATGTGGAACAGTGAGCGCAGAACAGAAGGATCCTTACAGTCAAGATGGCTGCTATTCTGCAAAGAACATCACCTGCTTTGTTCTCATTAACACGCCTTTGGTCATGTGACAACAGGTGCTCTACATATGCATCCCACTGTGATTCTCACCATAATTCCCAGAAATTTTAAGCAAAAAATGACACGTTCACACACACGCACACACACGCGCGCACACGCACGCACACACACACACACACACACACAGAGTAGGTGCAGAGACAGAGATACAGCATTTTCACTTTGTGCAGGGTGTCTTGAGACAGAGAGACCAGAGAAAGGTGTTCATTACCCATCATGCACTTGGCAGATGGACTGACAACGCACATTAGTGGCATGTCAGTGATAAACCCCTGAGAGATGGGCTGCAGGTTTATTGCCCACTCTCCACACACTCACCTCAGCTCCAAGCCAGGGGGGCAGTTTGAGCCATAGGAGATAAACAAATTCAGAAAAAAACACCCATGCACTTGTGCACAGGAAAATACATATATAGTGCTGCAAAGACACACTTGCACATACAAATTATTCACACATAATTCCGCATCTGTCTAGTGCTCCTTCTGAAACATAAACACATTCTGTTCACAAAACCGTGTACACACACACACACACACACACACACACGCACACACACACACATGTATGCAGGACAGCATCATATCCATTTCTCTCTTTCTCTCTCTCTCTCTCTCTCTTTCTCTCTCTCTCTCTCTCTCTCTCTCTCTCTCTCTCTCTCTCTCTCTCTCTCTCTCTCTCTCTCTCTCTCTCTCACACACACACACACTCCCACACATGTATGCAGGGCAGCGTCCTATCCATTTATTTCTCTTCCTTTCTCTCTCTCTCCCTCTCTCACACACACACACAAACAAAGTGTGCACAGTCCCATAGTGATAGAGGAAGGAAAGAAAAGAGGACAGGCAGCCTGGCAGAGGATTAGGGTGTGCCCCCAAATTAGACAGGCCAGCACTGCACTGCACATTCTGATGGCCGGGGTTCCTAATCCCTGAGCAAACCTAAGAAAAAAGACCCTGGATGGATGTAAGCAAGTTTTTTAGGATGATGAGTCATGAACCGGCTGTTCTAAAAGGAACATTCCTCACCTCCCTTCTCTACATCCACCCTCTCTCTCTCTCACCACCCCCGTACCTCACCTTCCGTCCTTTCACACCCCCATCAATTGTATCAGTCCCACAGGCCTGCTGTCCATATTTCCCAAAACAATTAACACCCCAACGTGGGTTTCTCTCCCTCCCCCTCCCCTCTCTGTCACTCTCTCTATGTCTGTCTCTCTCTCTCTCTCTCTCTCTCTTTGTGTGGTAAATGAATAAGGGGCAGATATGTTCAGGTTGAGTGTGGTGGTTGGGCATTATTGTTTTTCTTATTCCTTTTTTGGGGGGAGGGGGCAGCTAGGGATGGGATATTTTGTAAATATGGGGCTAGGGTAGGTTTTAAAATAACTGGAGGAAGTTTTTGTTTCAATAAAGGAAAAACATAAGTCAGAGTTGCTCCCTGTCACTCTCTCTCACTCTCACTTGCTCTCTCTCAGCTGCTCATTAATTTGTAAATTAATTTTGACGAGGGTTGAGGAAGTGTGTGAATGCTTTCCTTCTGAGATTAGAAACTTTAAATCCAACATCTCTGTCTGTGAGAAAAACAGCACAATGTTATTTTGTACTGCTTTGAAACTTATCTCCTTAAGCAAATCATTCAGTAGATATGTGACAATATGAATTATAATTCATTAAAAAAAAAAATTAAAATAAAAAATATATATATATATACTCGTGGCTGAAGACATGGTTTAATGACCATTAAAATTGTCTTAAGATGGAGAAGGAATGCACGAGCCAGCTAGCTGCTTACACACTGCCATATTTAAAATCTGAAAATGCATGTTCTAGAAGCACCTTGCCTAATGGCACTCTTGATCATCACTTGACATGCCTTCCTCAAGCTATGAAGTGCTGCGGATCGTTCGTGTCTCCTTGCGTGGACAGGAAAGTGCAAGTCTTTTTCAACGCTAATGCATGAACGCAAATCAATAACCACTAAAATCACAGCCCCTGGTCACGGAGAATGGTCAACACCCCCACAAAAAAAGTGAGACTCAAGACAAGAGCAAGCTCATAGTGTATTATCGTACGCCTTTGTTTGTATTTTTAAACGATAAAGTAACGAGCTATTTAGAAGAAGCGGTGTAATTGCTTTAGCACCCTCCTCGTTTTCAAGTCATGTTTATTTCAGTGGAGAAAACTGAGTGTGCGGCTGTTTCCCGGTACGAGTCCCAGGTAAGGCGCTGTAAATATAAAGTCACCGAAAGAGACGCCGTAACTCATTTATCCCACTCTGCGGAGGGTGTCCGCAAAGCGAATTACAGCCAAAGTGAAGCGTGCGCCTGCGTGGCAGACATCGGCGCGCTGCATAATGCCTCGGTCTCAGCGTTTCGCGCTGGTAGCTCCGCGGGAACATCCACTCGGCCCGGTGATTGCAGTTACCCTTGATACTTAATGTATTTGCTCACTGCGGAGGTGAGCACGCAATGCACACGTACATGGAATATGTGCTTACCTCTGCAGTAACGCAGGTCTCGCTTCATAACTCGGCGGGTTCTGTTATTTGTCACGGACGGGGGTGGGGCTGCCACCCGAAGGCTTTGCAGCGCAAAAAAAAAAAAAAAAAAAAAAAAAAGGTGCGATGCACAAATGGTGTTTCCTAAAATATTTTAGTAACTCGCCCTCCCCATTAACACTACCGCACCTCCTCCAGAGTGATGGACACACCCTACCTGTCCAGGGGAGGGACTGCGGGCAGATTTGGATTAACTCGAGGCACTCGCCCGCCACTTCCTCCTCTTTATCATCCCGCTTTCGGGAAGGAGGGAGCAGGGGCCGGCGTTCTTCATCATGGCGGCTGGGAGAAGCCGCCCCTAAGACCCCAATTAAACAGAGATAGTAATGAAGTATAGCTTAGATGAAATCTCCAGCCAGCGGTTAAGAAGACAGACTGCCGGGAGATATCCCCCCCCCCCCCCGCGCCAGATCACCCCCGGCCTACCCCTGCGCTGCTTTTTTTGTGGCCGAAGGTCTCGCAATTTTCTCTCTCGCTCTCTCCCTCTCTCGGAAAATAGAATTCAATGCTTATTAGAAGCGCAACCACAGCAGTGTTGCCAACGCATATATAAAAAAGCGCAAGCAATAAAATATGTAACTACACCATATTACAGTAGGTATGTCACATATGGACATACATAGCTAAAAATAAGTAATAATAATAGTAAATAATAGTTTTTTCTTCCTGTTTATATTCACCTCCCCCCTCTCTCTCTCTCTCTCTCGCTCTCTCTTTCTCTATCAGGAGTTTAATTTACGTCAAGCGTATGAAAAAAAGCGACAGACAACCAAACCAAACAGGGGAAATATTTTTTCTAAAGTGAGCTGTTTCGGCAGGCGTGCGTCTGCTGAAGCGTTGACCATCCTTTCTTACAGCCAATCACCCTTTCGCCGCGAGCAGAAGGTTCGCAGCGTTTCGCATAACTCATATCCCTCATCTCCCTCCTTCCGCCTTGAGTCACCCTAACATCACGCCTGGTGAATCACAATGAGGGGCCGCCGGTGGCTCAGCCGGTAATGGTTCTTGCCGTGAGCGCTGGGCCCTACAGATGAGGCATCGCAGGTCTGAACCAGGGCAGCTTCATTAGCCAACAGTAAGTGGAAGTCCATGGTGGTGACCTGTCCTACCAGGAGTAGGGCGGGTTTACTGTTAGTCAGGGATCCTCTGATAACAGACAATACTTTGCAGAGTGCACAGCATGGACCAGCCAGTGACTCACAGGCAAGTGCGTCAGTAATGTAGTGTAGTTTCCAGGTGCTGGTGGTGACTCGAGAAACACATTCTGAATTGTCCAAACTAGGATATATTTGGATAATGTACACTCCTCGGGGAAAATAAATGGGCCAAGCCCAAAATGGCATAACATTAAGCTTTTAACGGTCTTTGCGGTATATGGTCTATGGAACGAGCAAAACCTAACTGGACATTTTTGGAATCAAGTTATCCCACCTGGATGGATATTTTCGATACCAAGAAGTAATGTCTGGGAAAAAGAGAGGACATCTGGTCAGCATATTGACAGCACATTACTACTGAGTAACTGCGTACCAGAAACGTGGATCATTACCAGTGAGTAAGCATAATAACAAACAGTAAATATCTTTTATTTGGTAACCATCTGGGGCATTTTTAAATATATTTTGTTAACAATGAACACGCATTAGAAGCATCTCAATTAGCTGTTCTTGCTCTTAAAATCATTTAACATACAACAAAGGCAACCATTTCTAAACAATGACCCCTGACCCCGCACAATCAAAATGAGTCAATTTAATCCCATCTGGTATGATTAAAATGATTTAGTGTCATTTACTGTGCGCTGAGATGACTTGGCTACAATAGAGACGATGGCGTGAAATGCAAATCGTGCTAATGGGTGAACCTTGCTGAAACTGGCATGGCCATAAATAATGAGATATGGGCATTGGGCCGGTGTTGTCGGGTGAGCGCACTGTGTGTCCCTCCGCCTTCATTACAATGGATGTAAGAAGGAGTGACTCAGGAATGTGTGATGTGAAAAATGACCTTATTGGTCCGGGGCCTATAAAGCTGTGTGGTACCTTAAGAGCTTTTTCACAGCGGTTGTTTAGAAAATACATCCCAGAGCAGCCATGACAGGCGAATCTGCTTCCATTAAAACTCCTCCCCGTGGCCCTGAGAAGAAGAATGGGGACTGACCAGATATAGAAAACACACACACGGGTACTCACAGTCATACACGCAAATGCACTCACACAAAAACACCACCCACACACACACACAGGTAGTGTGCACACACTGTCACACGCACACTCATGCACTCACGCACACACACAAAACCATTCATGTGAACAGTCAAACAGGCTCAAAAACATATGAACATTGCACACACAATCACACATACACATACATACACACACACACACACACACACACAGATACCCACACAAAAAAAATCCACACACACACACAATGATACGCACAGGAACACACACACACCGGCACACACAAAGCTCTACACTCTGTTGAACATTACACCGTGGAGCAGTCAGACTTGGCTTAGCTCCAGGCCCACCCTTGAAGTTTGTTTGTTACAGCAAGGTCAGCGAGCATCCACCGTCACGACGCACTGGAGCACCTAAAATCCTTCAGCCTCATTTATACTTTGTCGCACAACACTTTTAACTTGTCACGTCACTAAAAAAATTGTGTATTTTCAACAAAAAGAAATTGTCACACACCACTAGAATTTTATCTTGCGGACACGGTCATACATTGTCGCGCTGTGATTGGACGGTTTATAAATGTAAACAAATAATCAGGAGCTTGCCGTTACCAGAGAGACAACAGAACCCTCCAAACAGGATTTCGCCAAAGTCTAAACTCCAAACGTGCGATGCCTTCAACGTTATCGCACGGCACTTGTTAAAAGTGTGAGAGTAGAAAACGAGGCCTTAGCGCTCGCTGTACGAGGTGAAATTGTGCGTGCTCCCCCGGATTCACAGCATCGGGAGGAGAAAGACCGCTGGCACACACCGCTGAATCACAATCCCCCTGAGCAGAATAACCCCCTGGTCTTCATTACGCCGCCATTGTTTTGTTATGTTAACAACAAGCTAGGTTAATCTGAGAGGGGATGCCAACAGAATAGACATGCGCCCTGTAGATAAGGGTAGAGGGTGAGAACGCGGAAGTGCAAATCTTCATTTTGTGAGCCGAAGCCAGGGGTGTTGTAGCGGAGGGAATAGTGGAACTGCCCAGCCAACACAAAATGTTCTCATAATGTCACTGGAATGTTTTGTAAATGTTATAACAATACATGGGAGAATTGTTGTTATCTGGGGTTGACTACCCTGGGCTCCAAGGGTAGGTTCAAAAAGGCCTAAACAGGAAGGGTACCCACAGAGACTGCATTCACACAAGGCCCAGTTCTGTGCTTCAACCCTGTCTGAATCACAGAAACAGATGCACCAATCAAATAGTCAGGTCCTGCAACCGTGGTGTCCTATATACTTTCCAACTAGATTTAATCACATTCAATTTTCTCATTGTCTGTAGAGCGCAGACATTTGCTTTTCATCAAAATTGCATCTCCATTTGGAAGTCAAATGTTAAATGCAATATACAACAATCAACGCATGCAAATGCCACTAGAACAAGAGCTGCCATGTGTGCGTACTGAATTTTCATTGAATGTTTCATTGAAATTCATTTTGCATAAATTCATTTCAATGAAACAATAGTTTATGAATATTCATGAAGAGGCATGCCCAAGGAAAAAACCTTGTTTGCCACTGTAACATTCTTGCTCATATCCCTTCAGGAAATATACCCCTTCATAAACACATCAGCTTGAAACATTCTGGCTTTAATGGTACAAAGGATAAAAAGTAAGGAGTTTCTCGTTGGTCTAAAGATTCATTCCAAGATCAAAAATGTACTTATTGCCCACAAATCCTGACTATGTTTCCATTGTTCATCAACATTTGCTTTAACAATGACTCAAAATTAAATTCAGGTATTTTCTTCCATAATGAAAATGCAATCACTACCAGCAATCACTAGAACTATGACTTTGAGTATGAGTGTTCGCATGAAAATTTAAATCTCTCTCTCTCTCTCTCTCTCTCTCTCTCTCAAATTCAAATAAAAAATGCTTTATTGGCATGACAAGATATTTCTTATATTGCCAAAGCACAGAAAATAATATATACAATGGAACACTACCGTATTTTGTGGTCATTTTTACATGTTGCGAGGAAGCGCAGCTAGGTCTCCACCACTCCCTCTCTCTCTCTTTCTTTCTCTCTCACTCTCTCTCTCCCTCCCTCAGTGGATGTCTGAGAACAGCCTGCATAGGGCGATGAAAGCAGAAACGATGGCCAAGCATGACGCCTTCCTCACACGACATCCTCCCCCTCCCTCATGCCTCACAAGCTCTTGACCCTGTGACTCCCCAGCAGTGTCAGACCGATCAGAGGAGGAGTCATTGCAGGAGTGGGAGTTGTGGGATTGGGAAAGGGGGAAGGCGTGGGACTTGGGGCAGGCCAAGGTCACGCCCCCACTGCCTATCACTTCTTTGGTGACGCCCTCTGGGTTAAGGACGAGACTTTCCGTGACCATAGATGTGACAGCAAGGTGTCCTGTAGGGGGACCAGAAAAGATGAGCTTGCAGTTCTTGTTCTGAACTTTATTTTATGTTCTTTTTTTCTGAAATCCTGGGATTTAATTTGCCAGAGAAAACTCACTATACAACATTTCTAAAAAAATTTAGATCTGGCTAGCCAGTAAATTCCTATTAACTGCAGCACACTTGCATATGTTTTACCACCCTCCACATGCAGGCACACACGCACACACACCCACACACACACACACACACACAGATACAGAAAAATAAACAGCCTTCCCATTCTCTGCTGTTGTTTTGGATTGACTCACTGCTCCTGTGCAGAGATAGAAAGAGGAAAAAAAAAGGACTGCAGGGAATGAAAGGGAAAAATCGAGCGAAGGGAAAATGAGAGCCGAGGTGATTGGCAGCGTGCCAGTGGCGAGGGGGGGGGGGAGGTATATGGGGGGTCACGGGGATGGAGCCAGCGGCTTTTTAAATCGGAGATGCTTCGAGGAGGTGACGTATCGAGCCGCGGGGACACAATAAGCCATGGGGGTGGGGGGGGGGTGGTGATGGTGGAGTCACAGAAACTGACGCACACTCACTGGCACAGAATGCTGGGCAGAGGGAGAATTGTGCATTATCTGGCCTGGAAGACAGAAACTACAACCCACCTTTATCCTCTCAACTCTAACGTTGTTAACATATAATAATACAGGGTGTGTGTGTGTGTGTGTGTGTGAGAGAGAGAGAGAGAGAAAGAGAGAGAGAAAGAGAAAAGAAAATGAAGATGGAGAGTAGTATGAATGTTGCCAAGGCATCCAGAGATCAAAGTAAAAAGACACTTTCAATTTTCATTTTTTTGTCGATTCTAAAAGCAAGTCTCTTGGCACGTGTTAAACTCAAGGTTGTCTTGTGCAGTCATGTACACAGAAACATTTACTTATTCATATGCCTCAACAAACATGCTCCTTCCTTCCAAAGGGCACGCTGTACGTCCTAAGGAAGATGCCCAATGATGCCACAATGGCAGGCAGCTCTCACACATCCGTCATTATAGCGTTCCACCACAATTAACACACTAGTTTGCTATACACCTGTTGTGCTGTTACTTCCATTGTGTAGCCTAACACGTCTCCCTTTGGCCAATGTATTATTATGACAGAACAGCTTAATGTGACTGGCTTCAAACTTCAGACATGCCATCCACCCCCACAGTATTGCTTTCAGCTTAGTTTTTTTTTTTTTTCAGGAGATGAGAGAACTATATCCCCTCTCCGTCTCTCTCTAGAAACACAAAGACCCCCAGGCGTCGTGCTTCTTCTCCTGCTAAACTTCTCAACCCGTCTGCAAGCATTCAGAGTACAGGCAAACACACAGAAAGCCTTCTTTCAACGAAGAATCCTTAATATACTCCCTCAACGCAGCAGAAAGGCAAAGCAAACTGATGGCTCACTTTATTGACACAAATCGGCAGAATATAACTACATTTTACATAAGTTACCCAAGTCTCATCAGGCAGGAAGTTTCCTTAGTAGATGCCAGATGAATTTTTGAGTTGAACCAAACAAACCACCTTTCCCATTTTAACACGCCTATGTGTTACACTTGTCAAGGATATCTTATCTCTGGTATTGTATTGTGAAACACTGATCAAACTAGACTTTATTGAGATATGATGGCAGAGCAATCTGAGATGGTTTGCTTCTGTTTGACTGAAAGTTATATGCCCTTAAAGATTAATTTTAACCATCGTCCCAGAATTGTGGGGACAGTGTGTTTTTTTAAGACCCCTCTCTGAGTCCCGGGTCATGGGAGCCCAGCATCTGATTGGCCGGCACAGGCTCTCCCTCCCTCTTCCTCGGCTTGGCGTTGGCGGGTCCTGCGTCGTCAGAACTCGCGGCTCTGCCCTTGTCACACGCGCGGAGGAGAAAGGCGAGCGCGCGCCGCGCTGCGCTACCATCTGTTCCGCACGTCGCCGACCCCCGCGCCCCGAAAGGGAGGACCGCGCGAGCGGCAGGCGTCGGCGCGGTCGGGCCACGACGGGGCCGCACGCGCGAGGAGCCGCGCGAACGTCTCAAAGCGTCGCGCGGGCGCTCGGCCGATGCGCGCTCTTTGAAAAGGGCACCAGCCGGCTCGGCGCGGAGAAAATCCCTCCGCGGCCTGGCCTTTTCCGCCGGTCCCCATCGCGCCGTCCGGGCTCTTCCTGAAGTGTCAAAACCATCCGAATCTCCGCTGTGACACCATCTGTCTCACTCTTCTTCCCGTTCTGTTTTGCACCGGGAACATTACCCAAGCGCTAGGGGCCACACATGCTGCATGGTGTCACATGACCAGCTCGCACTCCAGCTCCTGTGTGATAATGACCTGAGCCACACTGCAGTGCACTCACGCACCCTTGAATAAAATGGCAGCACTGAATTTTCATTTCCATCAGCAGGCAGAATAAAAGCCAAACGAATCAAAAAAAAAGCAAGACAGAGCTAAGACAAAGCTCTCAAGTACTCCTACGCACATCGTGTGCAACGTGTAATAATGCACACTCATACATTGCCATAAATATGATCATTTTTTCACAGGCCTTCCATACAGCTCTGAGACAAAGTTGACATTTGATTCAGGGAAATGGACTAGTGACCAGAAGATTACAGGATTCAGTCCCAGGGTGGGAGTTCTGAGGTACCCTTGAGAAAAGCATTTAACCTGAGGTGCTTAAGTAAGCAAAGATTTGTGAAATGTCAGCTATTTAGGGTGCTGAGCAAGTAAACTATTTGCTGGTGATGATGGCACTGTAGTGTGTGTATGGGGATGAGTTTCAGAGTATGTGTGTGCATCTGTGACACAGTTTGTGTGTGTGTGTGTGTGTATGCACGCGTAAATATGTGTGTGTGTGTGTGTGAATGTACATGCATGTATGTGTGTGTATCTGTGACAGACTATGTGCCTGTGATTGTGTGTGTGAGAGAGAAAGAGTGACTGTATGTTTGTGTGTGAATGTGTGCATGTGACTGTGGCCGTGCGTATTTGTGAGAGACAGGAACAGTATGTGCGGCTGTGTACGCACACACATGTGTGCGTGTGTGTCTCTCATCTAAGACTGATCACACCCAGGTGCCGAGCATTATTTGACCTGGTCTGTTTCCACAGCAACAGCACACTTCAGCACTATAGAAAGCCTGTGCCTTCAGCTTCAGCCTTCATTCCTGTCCACAATGACCTCACAGCAAATCACCGTCATAACGGGCGGGTGCAGACTAACACACTGGCAATACTTCCACCGCTCAACCAGAGAGGGACCGTTCAAGGCTGTACAATCAAATACAGAATCCAAGGTTGCTACTTCAAACTAAAGCCGCTGATGAGTATGGATGTATTCTGTTGGGATCAGATAAATATGTATTAGGGATGGGTAGCTGGATGTTTTTCAGTGCTGGAGTACCCAAGGGAAGTTGTAGTGGAGTAGTGGAGTACTCGTTTGCTTATGGGTGGGGGGAGGGGAGCGTCTGGAATGTTGCTAGGCCCAAACTCAATCTTGCTGGATTCTAGAAGGCTACTTTCCTGCAAGGATCACATTCACTTGTGTGGTCCTTGCTGTCCTGCCTGCATTTAAGGTGGGCAAGCTTCTGCAATTAAAATAAGATTTCCATGATGATAGATGTACTGTCATAATTTTCCCTCATGTTTGACCTGTTTGACCAAGAATAGGAATCAGCCTCATGTCCCACTGTGTCAATTCCCAAATTAACAACTGCATGTGCAGAAATGGGCTGATGTCACATGCTAAAGCAGACATTTTCAATATAACAATATTTGAGAGTTTCATGAAGATGTGCTGAGTTTTCCCTCGTATGTAATAATCCAAGTTTAACTTCCTGTCGTCAAAAAAATATGCAACCCAAAAAATGATCATCCACAAGAAACTTTGATCATCATCAAGAAACATGAAAAAGTTTTAGAACAATCTAACCAAAACTGTAACTGGTCAGCCTGGCCTCGCAAAAGTATTTTATCAGAGTCAGTTATAAAACACCCATCCCTGATTTCAAAAAGGCTTACTACACAGTACTAACAGTGAAAAATAAATGTGATAGGAAAGGGGAGATAAATAGGCACATTTTATGCCCCCTAAATTTTATTAATTATATTAAAACCTTTTTTTTTAAAGTTCACTTGCTCTTTATTTTATTATTTTTTAATGCTCCTGCCTCCAGTTAGGTACCTGGGAAATAATTTTTGGGCCACACCTTTTCCTGTTTCATGGATTTTTATAAAAGAGCTTTAATTCTTGTTTCATGACTAAATACTGGTAACACGGAACTGCCTGTGCCCTTAAACTAAGTCCATTTGATTGAATCTAAGAGAAAGAGTTACCACGGTGACCAAGATGCAACAATGTCAACTCAGCCCAGATGGCTACGGCTGAATTCTGGAGATGCGTTTAAATATTCTGGGCCCTCATTCGTTGACCTTTATGTCACTTTTAGGAGTCACGACACAACAAACACATCCTCCCAGCAAGGGGTATGCCTGGAATGGCTAAATAAAGTCTGTATGCAATGCATACGTGGATTAAATGCATTAAATATAAACCTGGGGAAGAATGTTTCCTACACAAATAAATAATTCATAAGCAATAAGTAATAAATGTCAAAAGAATGATGCTCGGCTCCTGGGAGACTTCAACACTCCCTGACATTAATCCGGACTGACTGACGAAAGGTTACTGCTGCTGAAGGGTGGTGGCGCTGTCGGTGCAGTTATTGTCTTTGCTGTTGTGGTAGTTATAGAGCCATTGCCGTTTACGAGGTTGGTTTCGGTGTTTGCGCTGCCATTGTTTTTGATGCTGCTGTTTTAATTGGTGTTTTGATTGGATATCTGCCTTAGCATTGTGGTTGCCTGTCTTGTCGCGATTGTTGCTAGTGCTGCTACCTGTTGTTGCTGTCGCTGTGTTGCCTTATAAAATGATGAGTTTGACTTTTTTTTCCAAAATCTTTATTGCTAATGAATTCTGTTGCCCATTGAACCTACTGCCATGCAGTGAAAGCAGAGTAGGTGGCATTCATTGCTCTTAATGAGAGCTGCATTATGGTCCTGCCTGCTCTTGGGTGCCTGACCCTGCTGAGTTTCCTGTAATAACATGCCAGCACTGCGCTCCCCAGCAGTGCACACAGTCATGGTGGATACCTTCTTTCGACACATCACAAATTGATCATACAGTACACACCCAAATACACCACCAACACCACTGTCTAGTCCCTGAACACTTCACACTTCAAACCCCGGCCCATCCAGGGATCATCCAGTCTCTCTGTCACCAAAACCAATTTCTTCAGGGCAGGTGTAGATGGGGAAGGGGGGGGGGGGGGGGGGTGGGGGGGGGGGGAACCGTGGAGGGAAAGTTTCTCAGTGAGATTTTGGAGAAATTCTCCGTGATCTTGGCCTGCCATGTTTCATTCCCGTGACAGCTGAGCAGATTACGCTGTCTTTCACAGTACTGTTATTACAAAACAGAGCAATGCGATTCCTTCTCTGTCTCTATCTCTTGTTCTCTCTCGAACACACAAACACACACACACATACACACAGACACACGCACGCACACACGCACTAACATTCACAAAAAGAGAATCGGCTTTGTAAATACCGGTGCGCCTTAAATGGGGGAAAAAAAAATCATTATTGCAGCGTGCTTCCTGGGGCCTCCCTTTATGAAAATGAAGGAGAGAAACAGATGCTTTAATGGTGTTCATGGCAAATAAGCACTGTGCTGCCGAAACCCTGACAGTTCCACCCCCCCCCCCCCCCCCCCCCCCCGAGCCCAAGGCACACACGCGGAGTGGCAAACATGCAGTGTGGTAATCACACGTGTAGCCTGGCCCGAAGGGCCGTCCGCCACGGTGCCTGGTTTTCAATCAAAAATCCCAGGGCCCGGGGATCAGCTACCAGTGGTAAATACCAAGGACATTATATATATATGAGAAAGTCCTATGTGTGCGTGTGGGACAGATCAGCTAGCAACTGCAGCACTGCTTAAGAACACACACTATTAATGATTCATGAGGCATTGCAAAAGGTTTCTTCACTTCATTTGGTATCGACTAATAGTCACGAATCCCCCCAGCATGAAAATTGTGTATGGGTGAGCCTCCTGTCCCTCCCCTCAAAAAAAATAAAAAAATAAATAATGCTGATTTTTGTGCTCATCCTAATACTGGCTCTACACATAATGTGAAAACACTTTAATTCCATTATGTGAAATGAAATCACTCAGGCCTAATCCTAACCAAAAAACTTCTGTGATAAGTTACCAACTGATCCACAGCCAGTACTGGCCATTTGCATCCCGTGAAAATTCAGCACAGTCAGAAGATGCAATGACAGCTAATGGTTTCAGCCTCTGCTGATTGAGCCAAGATGGCGAGAGGGGAACTTTCCGCTTCACAGACACTTTGCGATATGGAGGAGCAATAGATATTTCTGAGAGGCTCTGAGCATTACTGCATCCTGCCCAAGCCCCACCCCCACCACAGGCTCAGCTCCGCCCACAGACTGCATTCCATTTAAAATCTGTGGTGATGACACACAGGATGAGAGGACAGCTGCTCAATACTCGACAGTGGGAGATGCAGAGAGTGCGCTCAGTACAAACACACACATAAACATACACACACAAATACCCAAAAACTTAAGGAACAAAGACCCACACACTTACAGAACTTGAATATAGTGAAAATACATTGAAATAAAATGTATTATCAATATATTGTAACCCTTTATAACATATGGGCTAATACATAAATTAAAATATTGCAATATATAAAATTAAAATATTGCAATATATAAAAAGAAATGTAAACTGCTGTGAAGAATATTCACTGTGGTATTTTCCGAAAATTCTGTATTTTTTATTCCTTTATATTGAATTTCCATGTGTGCAGGTATGCAGGTATTTAAAAGATACTATTCACGTATACACACATGCACGGATGCACGCGCACACACACACACACACACAGTCATTGCTTGGCAACTGTGTTTCCTTTCTTCATTACAATTAGCCCTTTTTTTTTTTTCATTAACACACGTGTACACACATACAACACATGTACATCAGTTCAGAAGTGTTTTCACAAAAACCTGGGTTCAATTAAACACAGCGGAAGTCCAGCTGCTGTCACCGGGTGGAGAAAAACTGGGCTGAAGGTTCGAGCAGAAGACCTGGTATATGGGTGGAGTGGGGAGGGGGGGAGGGGGGGGAGGGATAATTTACAGGCCTGTCGTTAAGATTAGACCGCTGAAACTCCGCCGTTCCTAAATCAATCTCTTTATTGTGGGGTGGCGGGTGAACACTGCGGACACAGCGGACAGCCCTGGCAGGTTCCATTAGGCCGCAGATTAATGCTGTCGACAGCGCATTAATTCATACAAAAGGGAAACACCGCGCCCCGCCAAGCACAGCCTCTGATGGCGTGCCAGCCCTATACCACAGATATACGTCCTCCACGGGCGAGCCAGAGGTAGAGAGACCACAGAGAGTACAGAGAGAGAGAGGGAGAGAGAAAAGGAAGAAGAGAAAGAAAATGACCAAGAGACACAGAGAGAGAGAGAGCGAGAGAGAGACAGAGGGAGAAGGAGGAGACAGATAAAGAAGAAGAGGAACCCACATGCATAACTATACACAAAAAAGCACACAGACATGCATGCATAGGTACTGACAAACACACAAAATCAAATACAAATATGCATACACACACACACACCAAAACACTCAAAGTGCTTATGCACTCTGGTCCAAAGCCACAGCTTATAGCTCAGTGTCTGACAAAAAGGCACTGAGGTAGTTAAGTTCCCTCTCTCCGCATCGGAACGCCCAAGGTCACCTCCAACCACTGCAGGGCAGGGCCCAGCTGCCCCCGCCCGCCCGTTCTACCCTCAACATACTGCCTAGTCAACACTTGCCCCCATCTGCCCCTCTACACAGCAGAATGTTCTAAGGTAAATGTACTCAGAGCGGGTTCTACTGCTCGCTGTGTTATAGTGTTTTACAGTGGACACACTGTTCGCTTAGCCCTTAGCCTCCTCTGCCTCTCAGCACTGAAAATCGCACAATCACACTGACGCCATCACACCGCAGCATAATCAATGAATCTCGCTCGCGCAATCGCTCAATCAGACAATCACACCATCAGCTCAACAAGGAAGATAAGGCACCGCGGTCACCCTATCAGACGAACGCGAGCGCTCAACAGCACATTCACGATATCTCACACGCACGATCGCAATCTCACAGTCACGCTGTCGCAATCAACCAATGGCGCGATTACGACATCGCAACCACAGCTATTGAACAGTTGCAGGGGCGACGCAGAACGATATTCATTACAATGTGCACTCGGAGTACCAGCCACATACCACCGCCCTACAGTTATACCTATTGAGCACTGCAGTCTGATATTACACCCCCCCCCCCCCCCCATTACATATGCCAGAATAGTGATAGTGTATGTACACATGTGTGCTTGTACAAGCATGTGTACATGGGCATGTGTGTGTGAGGGTGCAATAGTGTTTGTGCTGATATGTGTGTGTGTGTGCGTGCAATACTGTTTTTGAGTGTGTGTGTGTGCGCACTTGCACGTGCATGTGTGCGTGTGTGTGTGCAATAGTGTTTTTGAGTGTGAGTGTGTGTGTGTGTGGCCATGTGCACGTGCATGTGTGCGTGTGCCGTGTGTGTGTATGTGGGTGTGCGCGCATAGGTGTGTGCATGTGCGTGTGTTTCTCAGTTTTGCTATAAGAACTTCAAGCCACGGTACTCTCATTCGAAATATCAGCAACTTGGCACAGCCATGAAGGAACAATGCTTCCAACCGAGGAATAGTGGTATCAATTACCCCGTGGGAAATGACTGAACTGTTACTAAAGCTTCTCAACCATGCACCGTTTCCTGCTTTGTGAATGACAGCTGTATAAATGGACACAGTGAAATAATACATTTTGTAATTGGCTTTGAAAAAAATAAAGAACATCAATCATTATAATAATAAGAATTATTTGAAACGTTATTACAATTGCCACTGAAGGGCTAGTGCTTTCCTGCCATGTTAGAAAAAGAGGAAGCTCTGCAAAAGACTGCAATGAATTCAGACTCGTTGGCCTGAATGAGTAAAGGAAGATCGATATGCTGATGGAGAGAGAGAGGGGAAGAGAGAGACGGACCGAGTGAAAAACAAAGAGCTCTTGGAGGGCTGATTTGAGTCCTTTCGATCTCCCTTCTCGGCAAAGTGCTGTTTCAGCGCGCTGCTGACAGACATCTGACACACACCGCCGCCCCTGTCATCTCCACTCACTCAAACGCGCTACACATCCTGCCTGTGTAACCCCACCCCCGTCAAATGAGAAATGACCTCGCTGCGACAGAATCCCCCAGCACTCCTATATAGGCTACACGCCGGATCACTAGGTAGGGGGCCTAGGCTGTTTACTAATCGCCCTAAACCAACTGATGGCGTGACATGGGTTCAGCAGGTCGGACCTGTTCCACCCTCCCCCCATCCTACAAGCGCACAGTACAGCAGGGCCCGCGAAAAGTACGCCGTCGGGCCCTACAGATGGAATTTTTCACACGTGACAAAAGGCGTGCTAAACAACAGCTATCTGGTGCCATTTGGCGGAGTGTGGTGGGATTGTGTTTGGCGCAAAATAGAAAGTGTTGGTGTTGAACTTACACATAAAAGAACAAAAAGAACGCGAGATCTCAGGAATTGAGCCATCCACTCATGTGTCGTAATGTGTGCAGATGCAACGATGGCACACAGGCTACCGGGAGGGAAGTGGAGGTTGATATGTTAATAGGAAATGATTGACAGTTCTGTGGGAGAAGCTGGACACCACTTGGTCTGGGGCTATTGTTCATGGTTTGGGCTAGGCCCCTTAGTTCCAGTGAAGGGAAATTTTAATCCTACAGCTTATAATCACATTCTAGACAATGTGCTTCCCCAACAGTTTGGGGAATGCTCTTTTTTGTTATAGCATGACAGACACACAGTGAGGTTCATATAGAAATGGTTTTATCGAGAACGATGTGGAAGAATTTGACTGGCCTGCACAGAGCCCTGACTTCTACCTCATCCAAAAACTTTGGGATCAATTGGAAAGCCAACTGTGAGCCAGGCCTAATCGGCCAATCAGTGCCCAACCTCACTAATGCACATTTGGCTGAATGGAATCCCAGCAGCAATGCTCCAACATCTAGTAAAAAGCCTTCTCAGAAGAGTGGAGGTTGTTATAGGATAAAAGGGCGGACCAAATCCATATTAATGCCCAGAAATTTGGATGAGATGTTGTATGTCAGGTGTACACATACTTTTGCCCATATAGTGTATATTATGTATATTATGCTGTATATTATGCTGCACATTAATGTAATGTAATGTAATGTAATGTAATGTAACATTCCTCCTACTGTAGGTCTGTGATCTGTGAATGAACGACTTGCCTCAGAGAGACCGGAAAAAGCGCAAATGACATTTTAATACCCAAGAAAACACAACAAAACAAAGCAAAGTCACAAATAGGCTAAATAAACTCATTAGAAAATGTAGCCTGCAGGTTCTGATATTCAAGGGGAAGCAGTTTGCATCTAATTACAGTTTTCAGCAGCACTAAGCAGAGCAGAGTGCCTGAGGGAGGCGACCTGCCGTACAGCGTTACTACGGCAACAGGCCACTAGACAGTGAAATAGTAAAGGATAAAATCCAGAATTTGAGAGAAAAATATAATCAGAAAATTGGTTCAGGGCAATCATTCCTTTGCGTGTGTGTGTGTGTGTGTGTGTGTGTGTGTGTGTGCGTGTGTTTTCGAGTTTGCGTTCATGTGTGGTCATACCTGAAAACTATGTATCATTCTAAGATGGTGATTGAACAATGAAAAAGGGAACAGAGAAGGAAAAGAATGGCGAAGGATGCAGTGACAAAAAAAAGTCATGTGATGTGAAAAAAAAAAAGTTGAAAAGAAAATGGGTCTCTCCCCCTACAACCCCCCAACCCAACTTTTGGCTACCTTGCCAAAGTGCGATGTTGCAGGTGCCTAACCACGCAGACAGGCTTGGCTACACAGAACACAGCTGGAGCCTGGGTCACTGGTCCACTATGAACAGGGACAGGGTGGGTTTAAATGAGGCACTGTTTCTTAAGCTGCTACTGTGTTAGCTCCACCAGTAGAGGCTTTGCCTACCAGGCGAAAAGACGAGCGTCTCCTCTAACTGGCCACGACCCTCCCAGAATGCCACGTGAGGTGTGAAACAGTCTCCGGCTTAAAATTGGGCACATCAGAGGCGCTTCAGCACCACTCCACGTGTGCGGACACGGGTGGCGCGAGGTCGAGCCCGGAGGAACAGCCGAAGACTCCAAATTGGGGAAAAAAGAAAGGGATTAACGGGGGCAGTACATGAGTATCTAGACCGCGGGAGGGCTCTTGTCGCGCAAACACATCTCTGCAGACGAAGCTCGGCGGCGAGCAAACGCTCTGCTCCTTGTACCGATTGGCCGCGCCAATATCGGGGTCTCAGGTTCCAGCGAGAGCGCGCCGCGTGGTTTCCTGCTGATAAGGCGCTTAATTGTATCGCGGGGGGTTCTGGGTTCTCCCCGCTTCCTCCCTTTAGGTTGTTACACGAAGGCTTTTATCTTGTGTTTGTTCGCCTCTCCTCCAGAGCTCTGGCCTCCATATGGCTGTTTAATGGACTGCAGTGTCTCTGTGCAGACAATTAACGCGCTCTAATGGGCCATCCATCACGCTACAGTGTGGCTACGTCAAACGGCCACAGCTACAATGTAACGCAAATACAAGATAAAAGAAGCGCAAAGTAATTATAAAGCACTTATTATTAGCGGTAGCGATTTAACCTCAAAAACGTATTTACGCATGAAGCCCTCAAAACCGCGCGGGTATCGAATGAGGGAGAGGGATAAAAGCGTCTTAACAAAGAAACGTTATTCATTCACTCCAGCATCCCCATCATCCACGATCTCAGTCCACAACAGCCCACGAAGAGGCCGTTCTGATGCAAATCCCACACTAAACCTCGAACGTCTCTGTTTCTCATGCAAATCGATCAAAACTGCGAGTCTCGGTTTGTGATGCAAATGAATCTGGATCCCACACCTTCCGGAGATCCCAAAGTACCTCTGCGGTGAGAAAGGGAGGATCGGAGGTGAAATGCGAATACGCTGCACCCCCTGCGAATACCCCCAAAGACACTTGCCCACAGTGAGAGCACAGGTGGACATATTGGACCGGAAAAGGCCTCTCCCAGTGAGGTCTGGTGTGCAGGTTTCGGGTCAGCAAAGTCCAGGTGGGATTGCTGGGTTTGGCCACTCCCTTTTGGTGACATCACAACGTCCTGATAACCCAGTTTAGAAATCAGTCTGCTTCTCATCCTAATGTTGAAGAACCATGTCTGTGTTAGCTGATAGCTCATCATTTTACTTGCCCCCCTATCATGATGCTTTCTTAATATCATCTCATGCTCTGTATAATTGAGAGTGAATATATATATATATATATATATATATCACTTTCATTCTCTTCTTACCATTATTTACATTTCTGCTAATCTTGGATGCCTGTGCACGATACATCTAAATCCCCTTCTGCTGCTTGTTAGAGATAGCGGCCCCCCTCAACAGCCGGTTTGCTTATGGATGGATAGTCTATCGCACATTTCCAGACTGTTTGAAACACGATGCCATAATTTTAATAATGGCAACATCACATTTCCACTTCCCCTGATATTTGACATTTTTAGTATTATCATTCGATTCTTTCAGATCCCTGCATCTTTTCAAATAGGATCTTTCAGATGCTGGGACAGGTGGGGGATTAACTACTTTTTGAGCATATACTGCAGAAAAGAATAGAAATCTTCTTTGCATAAACACACAATTCTGATAGATGATATTCATTCTGATTTTCGGTCTAAAGAGTGGAGGGGGGATGCTATTATGAGCCATAGCTCTTAGCTCTTAGTCTTAGTAATCCTGTTGCTTAATAAGTCATGGTTTACTGTAAATACAGATATAAATACAGGAATGTATAGATGGGAGAACGCTTATTCTATATAAAATCGATGCTCTCAATTATCGGAACGACTAACCGTAGTGATTTGTTAAAAGTACTGTTCGAAGGCCTAAAGAATACAACAGAAACCGCATAATGGCGTTGTGGCGGATTTTAATTGTACTAAAGGATATGAACCACAAGGATCTCCAGGCTCAATCATGCATATGTTTTAAATTAATTCAGAAATATTTAGAATTTATAGGTGTGTACAAATATTAATATCCCAATTCAAGTCAGATTGTGGGTGTGAGACTCAACAGGTTTTATGCGTCAAAGCACAGCAGTGTTCCATATAACCCACTCTTTGTGATGATCTTCGTGATCGCTATTTTGGTACCGTTTGTTCCCACTCCAAAGATCATGGATGGGTCTGTGTTCTGCATTTTAACTGCAAGCTGCGTAATGATTGCTGGAGGAGAGAAAAGCCAGTGTATTTAAAGAGTCCTTAAATGTCCAGCCAACTGGATTCCAATTGTGGTAATATTCCCCAAAAGTGACAACTGATTGTCTTCTTAATATTTCTTTAAAATTTCTTAACCCAATTATAACCATTAAATTGTAATAGACGCTATTAGATTATTGTGACCTGTTTGGCAGACAAGGACAAGGTGGGCATGTATCCAGTGCTTATTAACTTCCGTATTCGTAAGACACATCATATGTAAACCATTCCTTATTGCTAGATAGGTTTCAGCCAGTTACAGCAGGATCATTACACAACCAGACAAAACAAAAGAAAGAAAGGCCCGTGGGCCTCAGAAGTCAAACCCAGACTCAGAGCAAAACCTGTAACCACACATGGATTTCCAGATCAAAGCATAATTTCTCTATGGAGAAAATGAATGGGAGTTTAACATAACTGCCCCTGTCACAGTCTGTGATTTAAACTAGCGTTTAAAACTTTTTTATTCAGACACGTTTCTCTCTTAAATGGCACCGCACCCATTGAATTATATTAGGTGTTCCAACTAATATAATTATTTTGCTAACAGTAAGCTAGCACTGCTGCAAAGGTTTATTTATGTCACAGCTAGCCTGCCAGCTTTTCAAGCTGGTCAAAGCTACCTGTACTATTAGTCAGCAAATAAAAGTAAAGAAAGTACTCAAATAACTTAAGGAAATGAGAACAGCGACAATAGCAACAACAACAAAGATATTCACATTGATATATACAACTGTACAAAATAAATTAAAAAAAAAACATATACCGTTATTTATTACTCTAATGGGTAACAGCAAACCATTTACTTGTGTGAATGGGAGCTGGAAATATAGCCACTGCGTGATGTTGTAATCGCGCAATGCATCACTAACCACCTAGCCGTTAGCAATTTGCTTTTTGAAACAGAATTCTTTACACTGAATTTTTTTAGCTTACAAAAAGTGGGTGAAAATAACATGTTTTTCATATACAATCAACACCTCCAAATGTCATAGATTATTTTAAAGGAATTAGGAAAACGCCATTTATTTGTCACTTAGGCATTCTATTTTTTGATCCGGAAACCCCAAAATGGTAACAAAATCGAAGAGAATAACAACACTACTTCTGAGCTTCTGAGGGCCATACTAACTGTATGGGTTATTGTAATATCGCAGTATCCATGGGCCCCAGAAATAAAACCCATTTCTTGCAGGTCTCTTCATTTTTGTGAAAAGAAAAAAGCGTATTGTTTTTTTTGCATATAGAGAAGGGGTAATGCTTAGGCATTTTCGACTTAGCTTGTCTTACCTGCGCAAAAGTGTGAAGAGCGTCAGTTACATATAACATGTAGAAAGATTTCACTGCGCTTAAGGTTTTTGTTACGTTACTAACACCCAGTTAACCCCGCCCACTGAAAACCTGCCGTTTTGCCAAGGGGGAAAGCAAGCCTATAACGGCACAAGCAATTATATGTTTTTTTTTGGTTTTGCAAGAATCATTTAAAAATATTTATCGGCCGTTTGCGAATTAAAAAAAGTATTAAAACAACACATCGACAAAAGATTCACAGATTTCAGTTTCCTGGACCTGGTGATATGTTGTTAAAGTTCAAATGAAGGTGTCCTGCCAGGAACACACAGAGACCAGCAAACAATCATCCAAAGAAGAACCAGAAAAAGTCGAGAGATATTTCAGCTAAGGGACGACCTCTTAGCTGAAGGCAACACCCAAGCAATGTTAGTTTGCAAGAATAAGTAGACACTTCTTGGCAATATGGTGGAGGTTTCAAGGGCAGGCAGGGGTGATTCGGGCAAGAATCTAATGGATCCACCCACTGTCTTTTTCTTCGACCTTGAGGGCAGAGCAAGGCTGGCACAGCACATTTAGAGTTTCATGCTGCCTATGGGCAAGAGGTGACCAGCCAGGAGCATATGAGGAGACGTGCTGTCTAGTTGTACTCTGAGATTTATCGGGCAGAGACCTTTGAAGACTTGGATGTCCCTGGAGGAGCTCATCATTGCACTTACTGAGTAGAATTCTGGGAAATTGCTGGGATCTGACCAGCTCATAGAGCAATTTAACAAAATTCCTTTTGGAATATAATTTCGGCTGATTTCCAAGAAGTTATCCAGGGCTGTGGAAAAGGGTAAGATCTGTTTGGGGCCGTAGTGTCATCACTGCCTAAAAATAAAGACCTTTGTTTATTTATAAACTGGTGACTGGTTTCTCTCTTATGCTTGGGATTACAAGGTACCGGCAAATGCAATTACCAGCCGGCTTAAGACTATAAAGACATTACTTGATCCATGCTGAACAGACATACTGCATTAAAGACAGGGCAACTTGCTTGAGGCTTCCTTTGTGCTGCAAAAGTAAATGAATTTCTTTCATCGCACTTTTGATCATCGCTTTTTATGCGGGTCTCAATAAGAATTTTGTACAGGTTTATCAGTCAGATGTTAAATTCCTGTGTACATGAGCGACGGAAAACATGCTCACCATGCCATTCACAGTGGCGCAGGGTATCAGACTGCCCTCCTCCCCCTTCTCTATGCTCCTATACTCCTCTGTGGAACCATTTATCTGCTCCTCATGGAGCTGCTTGAGGGCAGATCTGGTCCCTGGAGTTCCAAGAGCTTAGCTTATCTACTGACTGTGTATGCTGAATGTATGTGAGACCGTGGTTCTGACAGGGACACAGAGGACATGCACAGATTAACCAAGGCCCTGGAACTCTGTGAGAAGGCAACTCCACCCAGGGACTGAGAACAGCAGTTTGGACGAACTGGAAGGGTGTTTAGGCGAAGGTGTAAGGAGAATTCCAGAGGTTGTGGCAATTGCTCTTACAAGAGAGTTGATGAATAATAATCGTTCTGTCAAATTTGTGGCACCGGCTCACTGTTCTTGATGCTCCTGTAGGCATGGCGGAGAGCATCCAAAGAGTTAACCCTTCTTTTCTGGGCAGTTCGCTACTGGCTAAAACATACAACTACCTTTATGAGGCAAGTACTGGCCTCATAAACCTAACTAGGAGAGTGGCAGCTTTTTTATTTCAAACATTGCAAGACATATTTGTTACGGTCCTCTCCATTCCCTTCCATCTTTTCCGTTTGTTTTTGTGTTGCAGGCAATTGGCTGGGCTTGGACCACCATTTGTCCCTGCTTGATAACAGTCGAATGATTCAGTTAAATGGTCCTCTTTTTAGGCACAGTAAATGGTCATTGGTAAAGAGCATTAAAAGGTAGATAACCATTTTTATGGAGGAAACATTGTTTTTTCAAAAGTTCTTTGTTTTTGTTTCCCCAGCAGGTTTCTCCTTCAGGTGTTTAATGTAAAATATGCTATCAAGAAGCAAATACGAAGTGCTGACACAAGATGGAGGGCTCACTTAGCCATCCTAGAAACTGCTATTGTAACAAAAAATGTGCTTTCAAAATCAGTTGGAGAACTTCAATCGATTTTCATAATATCATCATGGACAATAGTACAGTTCACTCCTCTAGTTAGATAAAATGTGCCCTTTGTTTCATGACAGAACAATGTCTTCATTTATTTGGGGAATAAGCAAAACTAGCTATTATCCACAGCCGAAAAACCAAGGCAGAACAGCAAGGGTCTCAGTATTGCACACCAGCACAGACAATAATAAAATTTTCCCGGTTAAAGACAGAGTTTGCTTTCCACAGACTAAATGATAATCAGCTGGAGTTCTGCAGCCAATAAGCAATTAACAGAGTATTGTATGAAGCAGACGAAGGAGAACTGATATTAACAGTCTGAGTAAAATATGCATTTTTCCCCCATATATGTATTAGTTGTTCCATGCTAGTGTGGTGTTGGGTTTGTAGGTGTTGGGTGACTCATAGTAGAATATGTAACCACCTTCCTTTTCCACTATGTCTTTGGCTTATTAAAATGTAAATAAAGGACTTTTAAAACACAAGTGCAATATCACTATAAATGTTCTCTCCTCCCACTCTCTTTCCATTTCATTTCCTCTCCAGTCTTCTCTCCTCATTACCCTCCCCTCCCTTCACCCCACTCCTCCCTTCCCTGCCCTCTCATCGTTCATCTTCTTTCCTTCTCTCATTTCTCCCCCTTCTGTCCTTCCTCCTTTTTGTACAACTCCAATCTCCTCCATTCTATGTCTTCTCTTCTTTTCCTCTCCCCTCATTCCAATCCTCTCTCTCTCTCTCTCTCTCTCTCTCTCTCTCTCTCTCTCAGGTAGGGAGCAGTATCACAAGCTGCAGGCTCCACTGCAGGGAGATTTATTTAGGTCACCTTATAAAGCACCACATCTCATAGTTTCTATAGCAACCGCTTGCAGAATGCAGTCAGGGTGTGGGGATGTGTGCCTTCCTTCTTAAGAAGATAACAGACGTTCAGCAAGAACACTGCGCTTTGTATCTACCTATCTGTCTGTCTGTCTGTCTGCATTTATCTGTCCCTCTGTCAGTCTGCATCTGCCTGTCTGGTTCTGTGTCAGCCTCTCAATCTAACTATTCCTACCCGCCTGCCTGTTTTTCTGTCTGTCCTTATGTCTTCCCCATTGGTCTTTCTCTCTTCATGTCTGTCTGTTTCCCATTCCACTTACTCTCCAGCTAATAAACTATCCAATCCTGCCAGCAGCCAACCGAAATCCACTCTGACAGTGAAGGAGAGAATTAATGATTCTGCTGAACCTGAGAGAAAAAAATCCTTAAGGGGAAGAGGGAGCGATTCCTTGCCCAGTGAAGCCTGTAGTTGCCACACCTAACAGTCCCCTGCTCAAACTAAGACAAAATGGAGAACAGAATGCAGAGAATGGCCCAAGATGATGCCTCGTGCACTCCTTGGCTCCACATTTCAGAAACGTGTGAACATCTGACTCAAATAAAATCGATATTATAACAACAATGTTAAATTATTCTGTGGATTGTTTGATCACAGTGTCCATCATTCAGTGGTCTCGTTCTCTCTTTCATATGTCAATCAATGAACGAAGACCATTTTCAAGACAAACTTAATTTCTTCAGCTTTAAGTGCAGTATGGGTCTTATTTGTTGTTGTTTCATTTTGTTTGATTTTCATTATCTTTTTTTATGTTTGTTTATTGAAAGATTTATGATTCAATGTCATTTTATGTGTTATAGCCTGCCCAGGGACTACAGATGAAAATGTTGTGCTCAGCTAAACCTGCTGCCTTTATATTGATATTGACAAAGATATGTTTATTGCTGTACACTGTCCCTGTCAGCCGAATGAAATTAATAAATAAATAAATAAATAAATAATGTCCATAGCCATTCTGGGCTGTGTCTGGTGCAGGTTCAATGGGCTCTCCAGCATTCAGGGACCTTTTCCCCTGTAACCTCTCCATTCCTGTTCTGGGAATAACATGGGGAATCAGGAAATGGTTCAATCATAAAACAAAAACCACAAGCTTTTGCAATACCAAGACACACTCCATGATGTCTGCTCTCCCCTGCCCTGCAGAAACCCCTTTATTACTTTGTGCTTGTGCTTTCCCACTCAAACTGCATGTTCCCCTCCCCTCCACCAGGGGGTGCAATATTTCTTGTGAGTGGGTGTATCCACAAAAATGGGTAGAGATCCCTTTATTAGGCACATTCTCAGGGGACTCTTTAGCCAGCTGCTGATCTAGCCACTGTCAGAGATGCAAATGGCACAGCAATGTGTCTCTAAAGGTTTTCCTTTGTTTTTTTGTAATGAAATTAGCAGCAATTACATATGCTTTATATAAACCTGTATTACTACAGTATATGTTGTATGTGTATTAATATTGTTATATATAATTTTGGTTCAGGACAAGAGGTGTGATTTAGTTCAAGTTGCCACATGTTCATTTTCTAAGCATATAAACATTTTGTTTGGGGTCAAGCTTGTGAGACTAATGCTGGAATGAACCCCATGCCGAGTGTAAAACATGGTGGATTGACATTTACAGGTCCTTGAGTACTGTTTAAGATAGATAGCATCATAAACACCTGTATAGATTTTTACCAAAAGCCTTGTAGTCACCCTCCCCCTCAGACCTGATCAAAAGTCTCTTCAACAAAATGGCTTACTGGTAAGTAGAAAGGTAACATTTTGAATTTAATTAAGTATAAATTCATACCTAAATAACTCTGAAACATTCATGGTGGACCTATGCAGGACAGCAGAATACAACAGAATGAGTTCCGGAAGGAAGAATGGGGTGAAATTCACCAAAGCTGATACAAGAAAGAGGGAACAGTTAATTGAAGCCTTTGCTGTTCAAGAGGGTGCCACCACGTTATTAAGAGTTCACATACTTCTTCACATGAGGATATTTAATGTTGGATTATTTAATTAAGTCAGGACAGCAGAAACACCCCAGAGGAAAAATCTTTTTCTCAGGATAGTCTTTTCTTTAACTCTTGAGAAAGTAGGAAGATCTCAATTGTACATCTTTTTGAGATCACTTCAATATGAATTGTTGCTCCTAAAACCCCCTTAGCAGAAAAGATGAGATAATGAGAGAATGAACTTGAGACTTCAGTAAGACGAATGGATATTGAATTGAGATGCGGTTGTTTCTCATGAGGTCACTATGAGAAAACTGAGACATATTTGCGAAGAATCATGAGATCCTAGGAGTCATAGCTGAGTTTTCTTTGAGCTCTTTCTCTGATCTCTTGGTCCCATGTTCAGGAGACCTAAATTAGACTTATTTAAGATCATTTAGAGATCTCTTGTTTTTATCAGAGTAAGACATAAATGAGATTCTATGTGGTTGTTTCTCCTGAGTTGAATTTGAGAAGTAGGAGAAAAAGCCTTTGGTCTCACCTTAGAATTAAAAATAGCTCATTTGTGTCTAGGAGAAATGAAAAAAAACAACTATGAGATCTCTTCTTGGATTTTTCTTTCCTATGGGACTCCCCATCTTCCAACACCAACTAACCTCTTCAGATTTCACCATGGCTCCCCTGACCCTGTTTAGATATCCTTTCTTTCTTTGTTTTAGGTATAGCAGCATAAATATAGGTTATCTGTCTTGCCGTACTTCTGTTACAACAAAGATTGTTGTTTGCTAGGTTAACATTGCACTTATTGATTAAACAGGCTTTCTGTGCCTTCTTGGTAGAGATCTACTAAGGAGAGTTAAAAATGAGGCCTGAGCCCAACGTCTTTACGGCCTGACCAGAACCAGCTCGACAAGCTCTCTCCAAATTTTACAGCAACAACGCCATACAGCACAACAGAAAACAATGCAGTGTTTTTCACGCAGGAATTCTAGAAGTGAAGGTAGGGAAAAACATTTCTGCGAGCTGTTCACAACGACTGACAACAATGGCCCAAAACTAGTTTTTTAGTTTGCCATTATGCGCAACAAGAAAATTAAAACAGTTGTATTTGAACTTTCACACTTATTTCGAAAACTGCAAAAACCTCCATTGTTGTCAATTGTTGTTAACAGCCGGCAGAAGTGCTGCCACGCTACTATTTGTAAACTTCTGGGTTGGCAGCAGACACATAACCAATCTGACACTATGTCAGGGTGTTGAAAAAAGCCCGATAACAACTGTGATAAAAGAGACAATGATAGATATTCCACTGTTGTGAAAGATACCAGTGGTTGGTTGCTGTTTGGTTGTTATTTGGTTCGTTGCTGACAATAAATAGGCCTAAAATAAAAATGATATTTGAATATTCCTTCCAAAAAACACATACGTTTGTACATTGTTTGAATATAAATTTAAATGCTGAATTGCATGCATTTTTTACCAACCTTAGGGCTGTGTTATTTGTGCATTATGTTGACAAAACAGCAAGCTAGTTCAACGAGAGACAGAACTAGCGTAGGTACATTTTATTTGAACATAAACAGGAACGTAGTCAGGTTGAAAAAACAGGAACATTGGAGATGACTTTTAAAATGTACATACAGGACAGTTTTATGTGACTAAAAGGAATTTTGATCCTGATGGATAATTTACAATAAAGTGCTATTAAAAAAAAAAAAGTACTTTCTTGGACCTTTTAGTGAGGGACCTAAGATCAGCATAGGTTTAACATTATCCTGTCAAAATTCTCCCAAAACTCTAGCGTGAATAAAGAAAGGTAAAACTAACTTAACTTGTTTTTGTTTTGTTATGCCAATGTCAGGCCTGCAGGTTATTTGCCAAAACACCAGACAGTCCACTTGTGAAGAGGCCAGTGCCAATCGCTTTTTATTCACTTAATTCACTATCCACTTTATTCACTATATTCCCAGCAGAGGAAAAGATGCATTCTGATTACATCAAGGAACCAAGGATAAAATGAAAGTTCCAGGTCGGTCAAGTAACAGAATAGCTATGACCCGTATGACCTAGATACTTCCACTTTCAACAGAGGAGGTGCTAAAATGTGAAACTAATTTTTTGGCTTAACACAAGCCAATTTGAAAAGAAGACAACCGCAATAACGACACAGTGTATTTGCTTTTCTTCACATGCAAATGTTAATTTTCATGCTCAAATGTCTTTTTTAAAAATTCGAATAGCATTTGAATTTCAGACCGTAGTTTGACATCACTAATTTTAGTATCTCTGGTCTACAATATGTGAAAATATGGGCCATCCTTAGAAGTTCACAAACTTGTGTGTGTGTGTGAGTGCAGATGTAATTCTGCATATAAATGCAAATGTTTTTGCATTGTATGTATTGTACATATATGTGTGTAGGTATGGGCATGCTTGTGCATGTGTTTGTACGTGTGTAAGAAATTCTTTTTATTAAGTGGGTTTCCCCGAGTGTAATGCATTAAGTGGATATTAATTTCCCTCTGGGATCTTATTATAGCACTGGCATGTTAATGATCCAATTCCCCACCTCACCATCCTCAACCACATTGCAATTGTATGGTCTCTCTTTACCTTGTACACCACATGCACTTTCTGGTGACCTGCTCTCTTTCTCTCTCTCTCTCTCTCTCTCTCTCTGTCTCTCCTGCGCGCACACACGTGCACACGGACGCACACGCAGACAAACATACCCTACAAAATTACAGGTAACGTTCAGCCTGCTAGTGTGTTCGGAAGGGAGAGGGGGTTGTTAATGCCTGCAGGCCCAGCCACTCAAACAAGCTGCAATTATTCTGCTGAGCATCATGACTTTGAAGAGCTGACAAAACCAAACAAATAAACAGAGAACATCTGGACTCTGAATTGAGACCATTCAAACAGCCTGCTCTAAAGTGTGCTCGACATAAAACAGGAACAAAAAAACTGACAACCAAGAAAAATAAGATAAACATGAATGTCCATAAACATGAAGGTAAAAGCACCTGTTCATGGTGGAGGAGGTATATGAGTAGAAGAGGAAGTAGGCGCTCTGAAATTTATATCTGTTTTTTTTTCCTTATCCTGTCTGCGAGTTCTGTCTGCAAAACAGTGGCTATAAAACAGCAAAGACAGACAAGGAAGCAAGAGAGGCAATATCTACTTATTATCACAATGTAAATCTGCTATGATTTATTATTTTGAGCTTTGCATTGCTGTTATTATTATTTTCTTCTTAATGTACAATATTGCATAGCTGCTTAAAATTCACAGTGATTCTGCAAAGTGCATTTTAAAATACGTCACTCAAATAAAGAATTTATTATAGAAAATGGAATTGAGGGAGAAAGAGAGAAACAGAAAGAATGTAGGTTTTGCCATGGGAAAATCTCTGAAGAACCTTCGTCTATTTTCCTGGTTAGCATGACTAATTAATGTGCCTCTCTAATACGCCATTCAGTTTGAAGTATTTCCGTCCACAGAGTTTATTTTTGGACGTGGCCGAGATTCTGCAGCTCTGTATGGCAACAGGGCGGGGCTTGGCTCTTCTTCCGCAGAACAACAGAGAAAATCCCGCCGAATGCATCGTGGATACACGCGCTGCCCCAAACCACACACGCGGCGGCTAACAAGAAAACCACCTGGAGGCACACCATTGCAAACGTGGACACCTCGGTCGCATGACCTCAGAGAGGCTATTAATTGGGCTCCTTGCCGTGATGGCCACGCTCACATTTGTGCTCGGCAGAGGTAACTGAGGTCCGATGCTCCACCCATGTTATTGTGTCTCATTACATCGCGTTCATTCTCTTGTCCAGAATGAATTTACCTGATTAATGTGAGTGAT
Organism: Anguilla anguilla; assembly: GCF_013347855.1. Taxonomy (NCBI): domain Eukaryota; kingdom Metazoa; phylum Chordata; class Actinopteri; order Anguilliformes; family Anguillidae; genus Anguilla; species Anguilla anguilla. The sequence goes on from NC_049202.1 coordinate 20,796,647, forward strand.
TGTGCCAGGCCTAGCTGAGAGCACTCCCAAATTAACAAGTAAAGATGAAACATCGCTCAAGCACAAGTGGAAGTTAAATATCCAAAGCAAGAATCAAAATACAAATTCATAGTTTACACATCTGTAATAAGCTCTAAGAAAAGAAACATAAAACCAAAAAAAAATACCATAACCTGAATTTAGTGGTATTTCCACGGAATGGAACACAATTCAGTTTCAGTCTACGCCCAAATGTGGTCAATAATTCTGCTGCTCTGACCACTGTTGTAAGCTCATAAGCTCATTTCACCACCTGGGTGGTACAGACAGATTTTTTGGCTGGGAGAGATAACTGTTCCCATTTTATTACTCCACCAAAACTGTGATATCAAGAGCAAACCGTCTGTAGAAACGAAATACTGAAAGGCACTGAGTTGGTGGGTTTGAAGTGAAGTTGAAAAAACATTGTGGGTTTATTTAAAAGAGGAAGTGATGCGTATTTATTTCAGTCCTGTGCACTGGTGTACTGTCCAGAAGTCTTCTCCTTCCCAGAGCCATAATTATGATGATATTACTGCACTTTATTCTGAATTAAATGTCCTGACCTTAATCCGAATCACTTACATATAACTACACCTTCAGGAGTCGCAGTGATGATCAGCATGTACTGCAAATGTTCTCACTGTGACACATTTCTTTTTCTTTCTTTCTTTCTTTCTTTCTTTTTTCTGTGGCATCTTGCTCTGTCATGCAGTGGGCAGTGACCAGTCATGGGAAGGAAGGCGGGAACATGTGGGCAGAGAGAAGTGTCGTGCCATCGCCCCCTTTCAGCCCACTCTCTCTCTCTCTCTCTCTCTCTCTCTCTCTCTCTCTCTCTCTCTCTCTCTCTCACTCACTCACTCTTTCAAAGACTTAGATGAAAGGATGAGGGGATCTAAGGCTCATGCAGTGATCTAAGCAACAGGGCCACATATGACAGCCCTGGAACTCTAGCCAGGAACCTTCGCCTCACTAATACACACAATACACTTTGAAAAATTCTGTCAATAAATAGATGGACCAGTAACCCTAGTTCGTCCATATTTGTGTGGTTACCTAGCCTTTGGGGTGTAAGGTCAAGCTGAGCCACATGATTAAATCGCATTGACCTGACATTGCTGGTTCTTTCCCAGTGGGGTATTATCCATTTATTTAATTATCATGTTTTAGATCATTCATGAATGAATTCTGCCAGAGAAATTGATATCCATATTTTTTTTCTTAGACAAGTGGGCCATGTTTCAAGAAAATATATCATTGGACACAAAATAATCAGGCTATTTTCATACCGGGTGTTAGCTGGCATTTTCAGTGGCACCCCCACACAGCTGCAGCGTAATAAAGAAAATCACAGCCACTTGCAGAGCTGGAAAAACAGGCTGGAAATTGCAACAGCCTTTTGACAGCCTAGATTTATGTCTAATAACCTGTTAGAAACATACTGTAATGCAATTCACATGTTAAATAGTCGGGTGATATAAAACCGGCTAAAAATAGCACCTGCTGTTACTAGCTAAACATGTTTAAACATACGTGATACCAAATAATGCTATGATATAATACTTGAACATTCTGCCGAGAGAGCCCTTTAATTTAGAATCGTGTCTGAATAAGAACAAATGAATCTATTAATATCACTAGGAGGAGATCTAGGAACAATATGTTACACTAGTACAATATGCTAATGTTCTCATATTAACAGTACATTTTCTGCTCAGGCTTGAATGCCATTTTTTAAACATTGCTTGTATTCTTATATTCAATATAAGAGTAGGGATGTGTCTTGAAATGGCCTTTTAAGGGCCGGTCAGGGGGTTGTACATTTTAAACATGGCAAGCCTGGTTCATGAGCTGTGTCTGGTTTATTGCCCTTTTATCTACGGTGTCCTGGGTGTGAAGTCAGGAATTATGGGCCGCTCTGACCTCCCCGATGTTCTAACATTACTTTATGGGTCCGCAATAAAGATCGCAGGTAATGAATTCCTACCAAACAAGCACACATTAAAAGGGTTTATCCTTCTCCAGTCAAAAGCATCAACCGAAAGTGGGGGAAAAAAGACCCATTGCCATGGTCTCTTTAGGGAAAGGGCCTGGGAAACAGTTTCAGTCACGGTGGGCTCATATATCATTTGCTGTACCATATATGGGCCACAGTCTACACTAACACCAATCTTTCTCTATGGTGCTGACCTGGATTTCCAGCTCCATACCGTGGGAGGGAACCCAAAACACACCTGCATCTTCACACTAACAAAATCCAACAATAAAAACAATCTTACTATGGCGAGTGCTATATTGTATTTCATGAATTCTTTTTTTATTTTGCTTTGACAGAGGCAGTCATTCTTAGAAATTAAATGCTAATTAGTACAGGTGGAGGATTTAATCTTGAATAGGAACTATTACACTATTATATATTTTAGTCATGATTTGAAGGACATTCTTATCTGATGTAGCCTACAGCTGATGAGTATGTTGAGCTATACTTCTTCAAATACTGTTACTGTTACTGTTACTACTACTAATAGTTTTATATTATACTATTTTATACTAATATTACTGCTGCTGTTCCTGCTAATATTGATATTACCACTAGCTCTGCCCCTTTGAAAACATATTTGTCAGACTAAAAGTTCAAAGGTCAAATATCTGTGCTAGTCTGTATTATTGCTTGATTGAATTAAGCAACCGGTCAATCAAACAAAAAAATCGATCACTCCTCTTGACTGTTGAAACCCACCCTCCGCCCCCATTAATCTCGGGGGAGGTGGCTGATTTAGGTATACGCCCCAGGTTTCCTGACACAGAGCACTTTTTCTCTCTCCAGTATCTGTAAGGGCAATTTTGTGTCTCTGTTGCCTGGAACCATTCATCACTACGTAAAACACATGTCTTCAGAACCTGGTCCTTTCCTGCCAGTACCCCCCCCCCCCCCCCCCCCCCCCCCCCACACACACACACACAGGACATGCTAGCGTACCTCCATATCTCATTCATCATATTTTTGTTTTTCTTAAACTGAGAGGTGAAACTAATACAGAATAACATTTAGGGAAAACTTCACCTTCATCTCGCTGATTAATAATGTTTGCTAAACATACATTTTAACAAAAAACATTTTAACAATACAAATACTAAATATTAACTACCAGAAAAATCACCGCAGAAGCACAATTGTTGGTATAAGACCATGCTCATGACCTTAGCACAGGTCAGTAATAAAATCCCTGTACTACAATAAAAACACGGCGCTGCCACTTCCTTGACATTTTATTCAATATCAAGGCTCACAATGGACAAAACCCTGGGCCAAGTCTCTTCACTGTCGCCATGTACTACAGATTATGGTCCTGTGACCCTGTTCTCACGGTCGCCTTACGGTTCAGCCAGAAGAACTGGCGGTACACAACATGCATGATGTGGCAACACCTTTCATCTGATACCATTTACGATCAGCCGTACTTTTGACTAGTCCAATTTAAGAGAGGATTTCAGAGTCTTATTTGTCTTATGAAGGGACCTATTTAGTGAATTATGTCTCAAGCATTTTCCCTGTTCTTTTCTCTCTCATGTCCTCCTCTCTTTCGTATACCTCTCTCACCATCATCCTAGTTCTCCTCTCCACCCATTCTCACTCTCTCCTGCCTCTGGTTCTGTCCTCATGAGTGGAGAGAATGACTCATACAGACTCAGAGAGGGAGCTGTAGGGGCAGAAAGAGTGAGAGATAGAGTCTCAGAGTGGTATCCAAACCTCACTTCCTGACTGAGCTCACAGAGTGGCTGTCTTACGGGATAGGGATATTAATCTCACCCCATCAGTTCCTGTCAGAACGCAGCCAGCCACATCTCCCGTTACCACGGAGAGTGATCTCTTAAACCTCATTCGCCACATGATACTTCCCTTTTCCTCCCTCCCAAAGCAGCCATCGTGATGATGATGTAATAGCTGATCCATATCTTCCTTCTGCTACACTCTGGTTTATTAATATACAGTACATTCTGTGATCGTACCGCATGGCAACCATATGCACAACATCAAGGAGGTGAAACAATACAAGAAACTGGGAACTTTAATGATCTATAAAAACTAACCTGGGATCAAATCAAAAGGAGAGGACCTGGGATCAAATCAAAATGTTGGCCCATGCTGAATTTGGGCACGGCATAGAGGTTAGGAAACTGGCCATATTTCCAAAGGGTTGCTCCTTTCCCCTACAGAAAGATCATCAGTTTTGAATGCTATCTTAATTATGGTATGTTGTATATACTGTTTTCATATTATCTATGCACACATAAAGATATTATGTGAAGTATGGGAAATCACTGCACAAATACTAGTGTGTGCATGCACACACACACATGCACTTGCACAAGATTACACACATACAAGGACATAATAAGGAACACAATAATGGTTAGTAATGAGAACAGGCAATTAGGCAATCATCACAAGCAAGGACACACACATATACATGGACACACATGCGCGCACACACACAACCACACACACACACTCACACACACACAAGCATGGCCACACATACACACACACACGCACGCACACACACCTCATCTGGAAAAGGGATCTGAATTACCCATTAAAATGGAAATTTTGCTAAAGCGATTCCTCCACATTGGCACATCTAATGTTCCCATGGCAACTAATAAATGTGTAACTTAGGGCCTTAATTTTCATGAGCAGCCATAAAAGCAGAAGATCTGAGCTAATGAAGGGGACTGGAATGGGAGACTTCTGAAAAATGCGGTGGGTGGGAACCACAATGCATGGGGCTACTGTAACCGATACACATTACCACAACCTTTGCTCCCCTCACACCTCTTCCCTCAACCAGACCACCACCCATTACACAGACATGTGACCATTCATCGACTCTTCAGTACTGGATGTACCTCACATCTCTCCATGCAAAGACATTTGGTAACAACTGTGCTGAGCACTTTTTAACCACTTCTGACAGAATTCCACACTATTGCTTTGACTGACCACTGACCGCTGTCCACAGCAGCTTTCTGACTGCTGAACTACACTGACCAGCGCTCCACACTGCTTCCCTGAGCGCAGCGGAGCGCCTCTTAGCATCGCGTCACGCAGTAAGTATTCAAGACACACTGCAGTCAGGACACAGCCAGTTTAGCATCGCATCAGTCAAGCAGGTTGCCGTCTTCTTGTTTTTGTGAACAGTAAAAAACAGCGTGGAGGCAAAGCTTATACGCCGCAGGACGTCTTTGATGATAATGTCGCCGTTAAGTGACTCGCTTTTTGCTTTTTGTTCTCTCTTAATTACCGTCGCTTCTACGCCGCGCCTCTCGGCATCTCGAGACTGTTTCCTCGACAAAACCATCACGTATCCGCGCCGGCACCTGGCAAGCCCACCACGAGGAGCGAACGTCGCTAATGAGGACCCTGAGGTCACCTAGCAACCACCGATCGCGTAGGCTACATCGCGGCGCAACGTTTCAAACAAACAAGCGGCTGAGAACAGATTTCAAGATCATCTGTCACTACGCGAAGGATTGGAGCTCACTGCCTCCGTTTACACTGAAGGGGCACTGAAAGGTGCAGAGTTTACTATTTTCCTTTGATCGTCTTCCTCATCTTTTAATATTAATGCCACACCACTTGTATGTGCCATGCAATCCCATAAAAGCACCATGCATAATATCTTATTACTATTTATAATATCTATGCTGTTTATTTGTGCAGTTGTATTTGTTTAATTTTCTACAGAAGATAGTACGCAGAGGAAAGGTTAATTTCTCCGCATATCCTGGTGACACAACTCCTGTTGGCTCACCCCTACATTTTCCATGACCCCTCTCTTCTTCTTTCTCCATCCTTCCTCCTCCTCCTCCTCCTCATTCACAGTCTAATCTGCAGCTTCAATGATGAACCATATGCTGCTATCGTTGTTCCTCTCTGCCACCCGGCAACAAATTAATTACACTTATTTATCCCCCTCAACTCTAACCCCCCTCCCAAGGTCAGTCAGACTGCAACAACTGTTTAGAGAAAAAAAGGCAGGAGGAATTATGGATGATGTGACTCAGCTGACAGCACCATTAGTTTACAGCTTGCTGCAGAGATAAAGCTTATAGATATCAATTTGATAAGAAAACTAGTGTCCTTTAAAAAAAAAAACTAACTTCACAAACAGGCCCCTCATTTTTAGGAGACCTGGAGAGTTATGAAGATGGCAGAGTTATTAGGTATCTAGTGGTATGTGTTAAATGGTGGAGCAGTGCCATAAATGGTTTTGGTGCCCTTTTGGAATTCATGAGCAGCCAACTCCAATAAGTTTGGAGACAGGTATGAGGAGATATATGCCAACCCCACTCTGCTGTGACTCTTCCCGTAGAAGCGTGATGAAACCCCACTCCCTCTGACACCTCTCTTCTTTGTTGAGATTGAATTTTGGATCTACGGGAGGGGCTTTAGCTGAAAATGGCAGGCACTTCAAAGGGTGTGAATGGCCATACACTCAAAAGAGCATGAATGGTGCCGAAGTTCTGCCTCTATTAAGAAGCGTTAATATTTACATTCAGTGCATGAACCTATAAAGTGTTACAGATGTATACAGATAGCTACAGATAGCACCTGGCCCATCTGGGTGAACCTCTGAAAAAGCCTGGGCATTATGAAACAAATACTCGATCAATCATTACACAGATTACCTAGTGTACCAGTCATTATACAGGCAAACTATTAAATCAACCACAATGAATACCACAACAAAGAAATACTGCAGCCATTCCCCTACCTAAATCCCCTACCTAAATGAATACACACACACACACACACACACACACACACACAATCAAATGCAAACATGAACACATACACATGCGCTCACACAAGCTAGGGGTTCTGAACCCGAAAGCGACATTCAAAATGCATAAATATGTGAAATGTGTTGCATAAATATATTCCACATTCCAGAAGTTGACCAATGATATTCATAAGCTATTCACAAAATGATATTAGTGGAAAAAGTTCAGTAATGGTCATTTGTTGCGCACTCATTCAGTTAAAAGTCCTGCCAGACATGCAAAACCTCTCTGCCCACTTCCCCCAAGCATTCATGGGTGGGGACTGGCAGATTCTGTAATTGTATTTAATTTTTTTTTGTCACGCTGCGATACGAGCCTTAAACTCGGAGGTGTGGGCCATGCGGGGAACGTCTCCTGCAGAGTTTCGCAGCACATGCCGCGTCCCAGAGCGCGTGCCTGTGTTTGCTAATCACAACCTGCAGGCATTGTGATCCTAATAGAAAGTCAGCCGTGCTCACCTCAACTAGAAGGAGCTAAATGATAAGAATATATGAGCAATCTTTAAAGGTGAAAACTCATAATAATGAAATGTGGTAATTAACACATAATGATAATATGTATTCAGTATGCTACACAATGTGAAATCAGCGATAACGCGATAAAAACTCCACCGCCATGTCTCCCTCCCCTGCACCCCCCCTGCTGCTGCTCCAGTTTCCTGTCTGTTTCAGAGACCGTAGACACACTTTTGATGTCCCTGTCTGACAGAGACTCCAGGACGTATCCCAGTCCACTTTAATTTATTTATTTATTTATTCACAGTTAAAAGTCCAGTGATAATTAAACTCTTACAGAGTACAAGTTTGGACCATATGTACTCTGTAACACTGAATATTTTACTGTGCGTTTATTTATTTACTTACTTCCCTCTGTTCCTGCCCATGTGCATCCATTACAGACCAATCAGAGACAAAGGAACAAACGCTTTCAGAAACAGGCAGGGAGTGGAACCACTTGACTTCCACAAGGAGCCAAATTTTCCCTAACCTGCACTCCCTGTGCAACCCATAAGAGTGGCGTCGACTGGTGGTGCATGAGGACCCTGGCCTGCGTAGACTCATATTCGAAGGTCCCGTCAGCATGGGCAACGGCAGTGCCAGGGGGTTCCACCAAAGTGCTGTGCCTTAACGATGATGTCCTATCAGCAGGCTGGATTTTGTAAATGGCAGAGCTCATTGGCCCTGCCGGGCGGGGGGCTGAGGTTGGCACAAGCATTTGGAGACCAGCGCTCGATAATGAACAGGACACTTAGTGTTGCGCGCTACAAAGAGTTTACAATGAGGCTCACACCCACACTTTATGAGACATAATGTTTCCCACAGCTGCTCAATCAAATAAATTCACACGAATGAGCAGAGACTCAAAGAACAGAACTGTAAAAATGCACCACGCTCCTGAAATAACTACTTTGAGTTCCGACACATGCCGTTTGTTTTTATTGATGTTCTTCAGGCTGTTGTTTCAGCCTCCACAAAACACTGTAACCAATCCCTCTTAAAAATCAAAGCTAGTTTTAATCACTCCTGCCTCGTCACAAAAGATAACACTTGCAATTCGGACCATAAGTTAACCTTTTTTTATAATTTATGTGTTTGTACACTACCAGCTAATACTGCATTACTTTAACTAACTGTGTTACAGTATTTTTTTTTGTCTCATAACAGCAGATTAGTTCATCTGGTATTTGATTATAATAATCTATATACATTTATATTTCCAATGGCACAAATTGGTCTCGTTATGCTACATGTTTCTCTCATAAATACTAATCATAAGATAATGGGCAACACAATCAGAGAAAAGTGTCTCAATAAGAGTAAATATCTGAATAAGAATTACTCAAATGCACGAGGATATGGACAAACTGCTCACTGGCTCACAAACATAAAGCAATGTTCATTCACCAAGTTTTCTAATATCAAGCAGTGGGACATTAGCCAAGCACAGCTGAGGAATTGGCCCCCACAAATGAGACATTTTAATATTGCCCCACGTGTCAAGAACTTAAACGGAAATATGATGAAAGGCAATGACTTCGAAGCTTTGCAAGGCAGGCAGTTCACGTCCTCGTCTGCAGAGTTTCAGAGTTTTCTTTTAGAGCGAAATTATGTCAAAATTCCACTGGTAGAGGTTACGCTTTGAGCCGTTACTTTGAAAAAAGTCACTGAGCGTTGAAGTCCATGTTAATCAAGAGTTGTCCTCCTTGGCCAGTTTAAAATGGAGCCCCAAACAGTTCAGAGAGTTTTGTTTTCCAGTGGGACTCAAGAGCCCTTATCCTGACATATTTCCATATTTCCAATTTGAGGAGGGCACACATCTCGCACAAGGCATTCGTTTTTGACAGCACGCACTGCTCAAGCGCAGCAGCACTAAAAGCAATCAGCAGGAGAGCTCATATTAGCACGACTTAAAGAATCAATGTTCCCTATTCCCGTTTCACTACATAAAACAGGAGCCTGCATTTATAACGTGGCATATCTCCGAGCTGAGTTTTGGGATATACAAATTAAACAAAACAAACCCCACTTCAGCCTGCCAGTCCAATGAAATCTCATCCGGCAATGATCTGTCATGACAAAGCCAGCTTCTAGACTATATTAACCAGAACAAAGAGTGTAAAACATTGGGGCATTTTTCACCTCTTTACCCTTGCTGCCAGTTCCTTTTGAGTACATTAGAAGACACAGTACATTTTTAAGACATTGCATCTTTTAGTCTGTCCTCCAAGATTATTTTTGACTTAGTGGCTTCTACTGTACCTCACCAAGTCTTCTTAGCCTCAGAAAAAGGATAATGACATAATATACCACAGCTTGGATAAATACTCAGTTCTGTTTGGTAGACAGCCATGCATTATATTTGTGTGTAGGCACAGTAATCTAATTGTATCTAATTGTCGGCTAGGAAATCCTGAAATAAAAGTAAATGTAACCATAGCAGCAGGTTATAACAGTTAAATCACAAAACCAATAGCTACAGTTATATATGCAGGCAAAAGCATTTTTATACAATGAATATCTTAGTCGCAGCACCGGCATTTCTGTGTTCAGGGGTGCAGTATGCAAGTTTGGAAGTATTAGTGTAGCACAGTTATGTGCAATAGAGTAAATGACTCAGCTGACTGTCTGCTCATGATACCGGTAGCTACATGCATCATACCAATAGTTAACATATACTGTGTTTTGCATTGTTAATCTATTTTCTTATGATTTTGATTGCTGATAGGGACAGACAACTCTGTAGAATCTGAACACTGGTGTCATCTACTGTTACTGAAGGAACGATATTTAGATAATTACTGCAAAGTGTGTAGTATGTCCACACAACTGCACACACACACACACATACACGCCAAGAGGCCCTGTCACATCAAATTTCATCCCCCCTATTCACTTCCGGGGTTACGTTGTGCCGTTACATTGCGCCGATTGGTCAGATCTCTCTGTCCGAAGATTCAAATTCAAATAAGCTTTATTGGCATGACGTATATATATATATATATATATATATACACATATTGTAAAAACATGAGTACAACAAACAATAAACATATGAACAGAATACAAATTTGTGTGTGTCTATGTGTGTGGTATTTCTGTATCTTAGCTTGTGTAATGGCGTGTGTAAATTAGGTGAAACAGTGAGTACAATAATTAATATTTAAAAATATCTCTCTCTCTAACAAGATTCATAGATCGCTAGCTAGCTAGCAAGAGAAATACATAGATAGCCAGCAAGGCAGATCACTAGCTAGCAAAAGCTTCTCTTAGACTTTTATAAAAGCTTCTCTTCCTAGCTAGCTAGCGATCGCTCACTGTCGTTAGCAACCAGCAGAGAACGCTTGGAAACCACGCATGCAAGGCAGTCAAGTTGACGCTAACTTACGCATTAAGGGAACATAACTGGAAACGTAACCCTGGAAGTGAATAGGGGGATGAAATTTGTAGGGGAATGAAATTTATCGTGACAGCCCCACATTGCAACTAACTTCATATACATTTGTAAAATACTGTACAACAGGGATGGCCTTACACAAAATGTTTGTATCAGTTGCTTAAAAAACCATAACAATCCAACAATAGTTGGACACCAAAATAAGGCACAGTATCATGACAAATAGTGTGTGCATATAAAGGGCAATGCACCCTACAGTTTTGATCAATTTCTGACTGTGCCAGAGCCGATTGTGGCCAAGATTCCTGCAGAGCAAAGCCTAATTGGTTGCCTCCCTTTCAGACTCATGTATGAGCATGACCAACTTTTCTCTCCAATGTGGTATAGCCCACAAACATCATAGAAGTGCTTTGCTAATAAAACAATGGTCAGGTACAATGCCTGGTCTAATGTAGGCGGGACTCAATCACTGTTGGCAATTACAAATATCTGTTCCTTCAATAAATGATGTGCACACTAGCGACAAATGTTAAGCCCATAAATATCCAGCTACCTTAACCTTTTTATGCATGAAAATGTGGTAGAATTGCTTAGCTAGCCAGAAGAAAGAACATCAACTATTTAATAAAATGAGACTTTGAACTTTATTGAGAGTGGTCTGGAGAAACACTAGTTTCTGCAACCCTTTTCTCTAGTTTCTCCATTAGACACAAATGTCTCTGGTCATCCTAAAACAATGCAAAACTGCCCATTTCCTATAATTTAATCTGTACTTGCAATTGAAAAATGTGTACCTCCATAATAGATATTAAAGGGCATGTACACAATGATTGTATTCTGTGGGCATTACTGGATATTCATTTGTTAACAAACTACATACTCCAGTACATGCTTGACAAGGTCAAATTTATCCCTTTGACAGGCATGCAAGAATGGCATGCAGCTTTGAAATGACAGTTTTCAACTGCAAGCATGTGCAACTATTGCTTCAAAAACATCTGAAATCTCCATATTACCAAAGCAGAAGGTTATTATCCATTAATGTTAGCAGTGCTAAGAGGGAAAGATCTATACAGAAGTACTCCTCAGGGGAAAGGGTGAACTCAGTCTCAGGTGAGTACATAAATTGAGGAACCACCACCGCCAACCAAATCTATTTTAAAACTTTCCACGTTCACCAATCAGATTACAGGAGGCCAATACCAGAAAAGTTAACCAAGATTTCTGGGGCGATTTATCAGTGACTGAGCAAGTGGAATCAGAACTACCTAATTTGGGACAGCATGGGCCAGGAAAGGAGGTTTCTAGTCATCAAGAAGGGGTTCATCATGCCTGACTTCTGAATGGCAACTCCTTTGGGTGACAGGGTGTCTGCGATATGCCTGTGCCAGCCGCATCAGCTGCACAGTTCTCCAGGTCAGCTGGTGGATATTCAGAGTGAAAAGAAGCACCAGCTTTCCTTCCTCTCAGAGGAAGCAAATGCTAGTGTGAGCCATTCTCAAATGAGGAAGAACGCTGTAGAAATTGGATGCATCTGGAATGACAAATTGGCATATCACATTTAATCAACATCTGAGGAGAGAATGACGACTAAAATTTTCCGGGAAAAAAATAAAAAAATTCATATATCACAGAGAAGATTTCTGCTCCAAGACTAAGGCACATAGAGCAACAGAACTGGGTAAAATACATATTCTAGATGTCTGAATAGACACAAAGGTTTGAAGCCTTCCTAAAGCTCACCCAGTTAAATTGAACTTCAGAAACCCATCCAACCAAATACAGTAATGACACATCAAAGACCACAGCAAAAAATAAAAATTTTCTCAAGATAGCTGAGTATCTGAGGAAATGTACTGCAAAACACTATACCAAGCAGAATTATAATTATGTGTCTATGGCTTGTTACAATTTAATCACTGCAGAACATGTATTCCTTACTCCTAACCCTGCTGCCAACAACCATCGAGATCTCACCCTACAGCAGGCCCTTAACCTTTCACAGAAATGCAGTAACATAATTACAAGTTACACTCCAGTGCAGTTACAAAGTTTATCAGAATTAAACAGCACCTACTTACCTACTTAGAGTGCCTTTACTGAGTGGCATTGCCTGTTTCATTTAAAATGTGAACAACTGCACAGCAGCTTATGAGACTGTCCTTTGAATCATACAAAATGCTCAGACTGCATTACAATTAGAGGCTCCTTGGGTGTTTATAGAAACCACAAGAACACAGTAAAACATTTGAGTGAAGCAAATCTGAACTGCTTAATTAAGGAAAAGAATTCACTCATCCGTGCAACAACAACCACGGGATGGATGCAGGTGTTCATTCTGAAACTTATCAACAATGGGAAAGCAATCATTTCCCTGTAATTCCATTAACGGTCTGAAAATAACATAAAATGAATATGCAGAGCTCTTAAAAAATAAATTAGAAACATTTTTTTCCCCACTGATAAAGGCCTAAAATGTATCACTTATGGAGCTGGTCTCAATGATTTTGTTTTTCTTTTTCTCTGTGAATAGATAAGGATAATTGTCTCTTTTGTGTTTATTCCCCACAGTATTTTAACCCATTATTATCTTAATTATCTTTTTTTTTACTTTTTATTTTCCATTTTCAGTTTTATTTTGTGAATATAATTTTCATTCTGCAGCTGTGAGTTTCACTCAAAGCATTTAGGCCATGTGAAGAGTGATCATATTGTTGTGAGATCTCTGCACCTTGGCTCCATTAGCTGGACTAGGGTCTATTGCTAGTTTCAGACCCCACAGTCGAGCCTGTGCTGTTCTCAATTAAATATCACATTAGACATTCCAGTCCTGTAAATTGTACTGCTTTATCAAAAAATGTCAATATATTCTCTTTAATGCAGGCTCTTATTTCAAAGCTCCTTTCATCACACAGTACAATGCTTAGCGTTAATTTAACACTGATACAGAGTCAAAGAGGAATCAAATTTACTCAGAATACTATATGTACTCCATCTGAGTTTATCTCACATTTCTGAAGATATGGTGCCAAATGCTAAAAAAACAGCGTGTACTTTTTGTTATTAACTTGTAGATTGTATAAGGGATTCAGCCATGGACAATGAGGACACCTCAGTCTGGGGGTGGGGAGCTCTCAATGACCTCTGACCTCACTACTCACAGTGATCCAGGCAACGAAGCCTGCTCTTGTTCCTCCCACATCTAGGCAGCACGTATGCTTTCACACTGAGGTCACAGTCCGAGCACTCCCACTCAACACCGCTCCTCCGCTGTTGACCCCCCGTGTCACAGAGAGAAAGAGAGGGCAAAAGGGAGCATCCAAAACCCCATCTCTAGAACTTGTTTCTAATTTATTTCAGTTTCATTTTAGGTTCTCTAGCATTTGCTTCCTCTGAGAGGAAGGAAAGCTGGTGCTTCTTTTCACTCTGAATATCCACCAGCTGACCTGGAGAACTGTGCAGCTGATGCGGCTGGCACAGGCAAATTGCAGACACCCTGTCACCCAGAGGAGTTGCTATTGAGAAGTCAGGCAGGATGAACCCCTTCTTGATGACTAGAAACCTCCTTTCCTGGCCCATGCTGTCCCAAATTAGGTTGTTTTGATTCCACTTGCTCAGTCTCTGAGAAAGCATTCAGAAATCTTAACTTTTCTGGTATATGCTCCCTATAATCCGATTAGTGGACGTGGAGAGTTTTGAAATAGTTTTAATTGGCTGTGGCAGTTTCTCATTTCATGTACTGTACTCTGGATTCACACTTTCTGCTGAACAGTTCTGTATGGATCTTCCCCACTCAGCACAACTAGCATCAATGTACAGTATGGTAGCCTCCCCCATTTTAGGTACTGAAGATTGTACCCACACCTGCTGCAAATGGGAAGGCTGGGCATCAAGCCGCTGACGCCCGCCTGCCCACAGACACGCACTGTAATAGGGGAGGGTGTTCACTAAAATGCATTCCCACCCAGAGGAGCTGATCCCTCTGGGCCAGATGACAGCGTGTCACTCCTCTCGCTATGTCATTAGCCGACTGCGTCCAGGAGTTCGCAGTGGGACACGGCTGGCTTCATCCCCGAAGGATGCAATAGACTTGAGTTTGCAATGCCTCCCTGAGTTTCCACTTTGTCAGTGCCCCCTGTCGTGATCGTCTAGATGTCTATAGGTTACTTGCGGTCACCAGAGATAGTTTTGGTACGGCAGTCTTTCCTAGAGCTGCCTCTAAATTGCATGTCTTTGTCACTAATCTCAAACAGTTGTTATAGGAGCGCAAGTGCCAGAAGTGGAAATTTGTGAATAAAAAGGGGTAAAAATCTTCCCCCAGCCCAAAAAAGGTAGGGTCCCAAAGGGTTGCCTCCAAACTGTTCACTCTATCTCTCTCTCTCTCTCTCTCTCTCTCTCGCTCGCTCTCTCTCTCTCTCTCTTTGCAAGAGAATGAGCGAAAGAAATAGTAAAAAAACAAATTGTCCTTCTGAAAGTTTATAGCTACTATTGGTTCTCAAATCTTGTCAAGTTGCTCCCCAAACACCTTGTTCCATCTTGTCCAAACTGTCTAAGGTCTTATGCTGAACCTTATTGCCGATTGCCTTTGATCCTAGGCAATGTCCATCCAGCCACCAACATCTGAATGTGTCGGTCATGCTAAAGAATTACTGTATATTTTGCACATGCCTAAGTACAGGTAATCTGAGAATAAATACAGATTTTATAAGTACTGTGGAACGTAATATTCACAATGATCATCTACCGAAGTGCATTAGTAGAACAAAGGATCTAACAAATATTCAGTTTTAAGCATATTGTTTTTTTTTTTTTTTTTTTTTTTTTTTTTTTGGGGGGGGGGTAAATATGCTGAGATGCAGCTGCAGTTCTCTGCCACATTCCCCGGCACTGTTTCTGTCGAGTGCCAGAATTCACCCTGAACGGGCGGAGTTTTCCTGCATCCAGCAGCGCGTTTTCAACATGATTTATTGGGTCACAATCTCGGCGGGTCTTCTGTAACAGAACGAGTGCAAATTATTCAGATCGATATTGTCGCATTTTTTCACCGCATGATTTATGACACCTTTAACCTGCGATGGAGGGATGATTCATCTCCCCATGGCCCATGGCGGTAAGTAGATACTTGCCCATGATTAAAGACGCAAGCGACTATTTATGTGGCCAACTGGCGATCTGTGGAGGTTAATAGTTGGTTACTATATTGTGATGGGGGCAAGTGCTTAATTGGCTGTGCTGGACATTACGGTGGGGTTCATGCCTGCGCATAAAGCATGCTGGGAGTATTTAAGGTTTATTAATATTTTTCCAACATGTGAATATTTCATGGTAAAAATTACAAATACACCAAAACATACCACACTGCAACCTTGAATAAAAGTTTGTTCCATGCAGTTTTTTTCTACCTACACCTCTCCCTGGCATCTGTCTCGCCAGACACATAACATTTGTCACGTTTTGCCACATTTCAGAACTATCCTGAAAATGAAAACTCACAGCAAATAATAGGCTGCTGAAGAACCAGTTTAAATGAAGCAATAACTTTACAAAAACGAAACAAATCGGTCATTAGCAACAGAACAGAAAGTGGCTCTGGGACTATTGTTTTACAATATGTCCTGCAGAAAAATATAATTAAAAATAATCTATGATCTATGTCAGTATTATATGACTTCCTATGTTCATTAAAATAAATAAGCATGTCAGCAGTAATCAACACAGATTTCAATCTGTAAAAAATAAAACTTTTCAAAATAATCAAATAAAAAGCACAATCATTATGCAGGTGTGCCTGGAAAATAATGATTCTCCAGAGACAAATTGCCATCGACCTCCACGGATTGGCCAGGTCACATGCAATTTGAAACCGCTCCGTTCATCTTCCCATGGGGGGCAGGGAGGTCATCACCTCTTCCCAGCATGCTTCATTTTCAAAGCATGCACTTGGCCTTCATGAAGTCTGTGACAAAGGGGCTGCACCCAAATAGCAGAGAGATGAATTTTAATTAAGCATCTATCTATACATCCATCTTTCTATCTGTGCTTCAATCCGTCTATCTCTCTGTCAAACGATCTGTCTGCTCATTTCTCTATTTCAATGCCACGACCTAAAGACACGCATATCTGAAGGCATGAATTATGGGTAATATGTATAAAAAAGCTTTGGGATCAAACATTTTTAAAGAAAACATTATCTGCTATAACAATCTGTCTACCTATCTCTATATATCGAATAATGTATTCTGTAATCTATGCATCTGACTGTATATCCACCTCTTTACATACACTTAATAATCTTTCTAGCCAGAGGAATATAAACTGATTAGAGACACACCCCACCAGGGAACCCACAGAATTGCTATTTTTAAGCCTTTTGCTTGACTGAACACCACATATGGCAAAGCCGGGATGGTTTGGGAAAACACGCGCTTAATGAATCATGAGATATGCGTCAAACATACTGCATTCATGCATCCTTGGGAACGCACCGACCTTGGAGAAAATACAAATAAAAAGAATGTAATGCACAATTCTCATACATATTTTAAAAATGGAAGGTGACGTCAGCCCTAGTTTTTGCGCACAGAAATGCTATTGCTATGCGACGCATGGCATTTCAGTGGGAGAATGTGTGAGATATTAAGCCTTTGCGTGAGCCTTGTCAGTTGTTTTGCCATATGGGAACACAGGATAGCTCAAGCCTTTCTGCCACCCTAGGCAAGACTGCAGATAGGTGTAGGGGTGGGGTGGGGGGGGGGGGGAGACTGAGGGGTGTGGAGCGGGTGGGTGACAGCAATTGTGGGGGGAGGAACGGTCGAAAGTGAGGGCCAACCAGGGGTGGTGGCAGCTGACTATCATGGATGCAGGACATGGATTTTTATTCCTATTTTCCATTTGGTGCCCACCCAGACGTATGGCCACCCTTGTTGCCTATGCCTAGAACCGGCCCTGTGGAAGTCACATCCAAGAAATTTGGTTTTGATATATTGACCGCGGAATAATGACACAGAGAGCATGCTCAACATGGCGGCTCAGTGAAACGAAAAAACGAACAAGCCTGTAATGCTACAAAGATGGGGGCGGTGTTTTATTTTCTTATTTATTTTTTAGTATGTCTGCAGCGAGGAAAAATGACTTCATGTGAACCACACACGGAAACTGAAATGCTTTTTAAAAAAATGGCGCTGCCTGCCAGCTGATGCCTTGGTGATATCCCTCGTCTCCCCCCAGCTAGCTCTCCCGCTTTTTTTTTTCAGAACCCTGAGATGTGTCTCTGTCATCAATCAGAGGGATCGATTAGAGGCCAGACCTCCTTCCTCTCCTCTCAGAGGAGGCAGCGTCCATCCTTCATTGATCTGCCATTTTGTTTTACCCTTTCCTTCTCCTATTTTTAACCATTTAGCCTACCGTTACTTTCCATTAAGGTATTAATCTTAGTGCAGGATGAGGAAAAAAGGACTCTGCCGTTGATTTCTCCTCATGAGTGATGGGCAGCAGAGTGAGGCTGCAACTGTGGGGCTTGGGAGTTCCGGAATCTTCCGCAAAATTAAATAAAATGTGGTTTATGGACTAGCCACAGCATCTATTTCAATATTCAACGACATGATTTTTCTTCAGAGACTACCATCATCTGGATTCAATCACTTTATTGTCTTTGCAATTATGGTTTGGTAAGGTTGTTTATTTATTTATGCAGATAATCCAATTCCAACCCCAATTTGGAATGACCAATCATCTGCAGCTGAACCCTACTGCAGATTCGGGACAGTGTTGGCATCCACGGTTCTCTGAAGCACCAGCTGCTTCTTTTCACACTGCAGACTACTGCTAAACACGCATAGAACAGAGTCAAAGGAGGACCTTTTGTTAATTTTTTTAAAAATTGCTGAACTCCCCAACACAACTGTGTTTGTGAAGTCAAACATTATATTTATTTAAATTTAGTGTTGAACAGGCATTCTCAGATTAAATCCCAGTCTAAAAACATTGTGTAACCTATAGAAAAGACACTTATAATGGGCCTTTCAAATAAAAATAAATGTAAAGGAAATTTTCAGGTTTATCTGTTTTTTGAGAATGCGTGAGACTAATTTTAAGTTCTCATATGTCATACAGTGTATGTCAACTGCTTTATAACAATAATACAGTATCATTATCCATTACTGTCAGCAACATAATATTTTAAGATAATATGCTTCATTCAAGAGAAAGGCGTATATTCTTATTCTGCTTTTGCAATTTAATCCCTCCCATTTGGTTACATTATCAAAAACAAACAACTGATTTTAGAAACAAATCAGCTTGCCTGCCAAATCTTATGTTTATTGTTTACACGTAATCTCGTTAGGCCTACTTTTAATGAGGTATTTATTTGCCTTCTTCCACTATTCTCTCTATCTCTCTCTCTCTCTCTCTCTCTCTCTCTCTCTCTCTCTCTAATGGATAGTGCATATGTTATATATTTTTTTTTTGCTTCTGTCAACACGGGGTGGAAGCAATTCTCATGAGGCAAGCGTACGTTATTTAAAATTATGTCCTTTCTTCAATTTCGGGACCTCTCAGTAAATTGAGTGTGAACGCCTGAAGGATATGGGTTTATCATCGTAGTAACTTGAGCCCAGAAGCTTCAGTTATATTGCAAAACAGCACCTGCAGCATAACAAGCAGGAGGCACAACCAAGGGCCACATTTAACTGAGTCAATAATGAGTATATTTTCATGGCAGCTCGCTGTCAACAAGCACTGGAATCACCTTCCCAGGCTCGATATACAAATTAGGCAACAACACGGCTAACAACCTAATGTCATTCCGACATCCTTTAGTTGATTTAGTTCTGTTGCCAGGAAACACAACCTTGAAATGAATTCCAATGTAAGTAATTGTTATTACAAATGCAAAGGTGATCGTGGGGGCCATTGGTAAGCCAGGGTGCAATGGGAGACACAATAACAGCATTCTGCTGTGGCCTGCATGACTAAATACATAATCCAAATATGCTGTATGACAATAGAGTTGAAATATGTGTAGTTGCTAACTTGTGTAATTTAACTGCAAATTGTGCATTTAGGATGAATTTCAGTAACTGTTTGATTACATGAAAGATAGCTGCTATATGTACCGATGAACATTTGACGTCAGAAGTAAAATTGTGCATTGCATTTTATTTACATCATATTCACTTGTGCTCCTGAAGACAGATGAGCACATGCTGGAATGCATCCTTTTAACAAACACGTAATTAACAAGCAAGTATACGAAAAATTAAAATAAAAGCATTTTATTGCTAATCGCAAGTGCTAGCTTTTTCTTCCTTCCTTGTTGTGTCCTAACCTAAAATAATAGCTGGAGGACCAGGGATTTAATGAGTTAAATGTATTGCACATGAGCTACCGTCTCCCATGCCCCTAAGAGATAACGTTCTCTAATGTATATGCCATTTACCCCATGTTGTTGATATCTACACATGCACTTGAAAACACTGTTACGTCTACAAAGCCGTTGGTTCACTGCATATTCAATCACAATATAAAGTAGCATGATATAGAGCATGTATTCTGCTTTATTACTTTATGCTGTTGGAATTTACACAGTCAGACAGCATGCTGTATTAGGCATGACATAACGTGCTGGATGAGCAAAGTGGAATGCTTTACAGCGTAGCTGGTGTGCATGTGAGGGTTTGTAAAATAAAGCCATAAGTCACAGAGAACAGAGCTGGCTTCCACCCAGTCAATAAACATACCAAACATGTTTACCGCGGACTGTTAAATAGAAGCAACCCTCTTGTGCTTTTTATCTTTTCAACTGCATATGCCTCCTACAAATCTTTTCTTTATCTGTATTGACTCCAATGCCACATTTGCAGTGCTGGCCAAGATGTTGGACAGGAAAAAAGCTTAGCAGGAACTAACAATTACACTGCACCCTTTTGAATTATTATTATTATTATGATTATTATTATTAGTAGTAGTAGTAGTAGTAGTAGTGGTAGTAGTAGTAGTAGTAATAGTAGTAGTAGTAGTAGTAGAAGTACTAAATGGCCTAAGTTAGTATGGTTCCATATGTCATTTTAGAATACAGAATCAGAGTAAGGCGCAAATTTTCCAGCACTCCAACCAGCTGTGAACAATTACGGGCGATCTGCTGTTTCAGTAGGGGAACACACATACAGTTTATATGTCCACAAATATTCACCATTACAGAGCTCTACCAACAGACATACAACCAGAGAAATACGCAGATATGTTTGCATTACACACACTCACCTACACACAAACACACACACACACAAACACACACACACACACACACACACACACACACACACACCCACACACACACACACACACACACACACACAAACACACACACACACACACACACACACACAAACACACACACACACCTACACACACAAACACACACACACACACACACACACACACACACACACACACACACACACACACACACACACACACACACACACACACACACACACACACATACTCTCGCTGAACACAGCCTCAGAAAAAGCCCTTTCTAACAGAATTGTGAATCTTCATTTCAGATCTGTTTTTGCCTTTTTCATGCCTGAACGGTCAATCACAGACAGATGAGGGGCAAAGATAAAGGATGGTGAAAGCACCCTGAGAAAAGAAATGGAGTGGGGTCCAATGTAAGAGCGCACTCAAGCAAAGCACTGTGAATGAGCACGATCTAACCAGCACAGCGGTGGAAAAAAAAATCTCATCGTACCTCCCTTTTGTGCCGATAGTGGTTTTAATATAATTACAGAATATTTATGACCTTTAATATGCTCAGTGGCTTTCTTGAATGATACAAAGCTGTGTACAAAATTTATTGAACAGTACTCATGTTACAATATTGATAATGTCATCCCTGGCTGATCTCACCAGAGCAAGGTATCATTTCTGGGGCACTGTATGTCAGTTGAAATGCACTTAGATTCCAGCTAATGTGCTTAAAATCAAACCAATGCTAGGCCACTTTGAAATGACCCAAATTAAAAATGCAGCAATCAGGACATCACTTCTGGTTCAGCACCTCAGCACAAAAATATTAAATTAGAACCACATAATTGCATCAACATTTAATCTCATTATCTGGCCTAAATAATTGTTGGTAACTGCATTAGCAGCAACCACCTTTGTTTTCTTTTCCCCCTAATTTATTTCAATGTGGGTACTGAATACCAAAGCACTGGTATCAGGAAGGATCCCAAGCATCACATCAATGCATACTTTCAGCAATTCCCATTTCTATATGGTAAGGGGGGTGGGGGTAGGCGGAGTTGGGCCCTGGGGTCTCCCCACATTGAACATGGTCTCTAATGACAGCCGTCCCGCCACCCAATTTTAGTCAAACCGCCTCCACGAGTTACACTCTCCAACTCTACCCATGTTCCTGTTTAAAACCGGATTTAACAGTATATTCAATGAAGTCCTTCTGACCCGATCCACAGCATCTTGTCATAAAGGACAAACCATACTGAAGAAACTGACCTTCAGCCAATTAAAAATCAAACCTCTTGCTGCCGATGTCGAAGAACACTAATAGGCTTCACCTCATTTGGACCTTTATCCGTTTACCACACTAATGCAAATACGGAAATACTAATTTTCTAAACGAAAAGCCAAAACACTGATGAAAATGTCTGATCTCTACTCCCTCGTATCATTCATGTGAAGTGTGTCGTACAGTCACAGTCCTGTGCTCTCTGATGATTTTAATTAAATTTCATCACCCTGAAAAAATGGGATGCTAAATATATCTGGTGAGAAGCAGTGTGATAGAGCTAGCCTCTTCTGTTGTCTTGGAGATACAGAGGCTGGTGTCGCCCTCCCAAGCTCATTTCTGCTTACTTTAATTTGCGTTTTTTTTTCTTTAAATGTTTTTCCCAAAGCCGCTTTCCTGCTAAGCAGCACCAGCTCGTGCCGGACGGCAAGCTCGGGGCCAGCTTGCTTTCTCACTCTAGCGAAAAGTGCCTTTCAGCTGGACTCAAGTGCAAGGGAACAAGTGGCGAGTTTGCAGAAAATGAAGAGCGGGAGCTGGAAGGTGAGGGGCGCATACACTGAAAAGAGATTGGCTTGAGTTTTAAGAAGCAGGGCAGCACTGAGTGAGATAAGAATTTTCCTCGCTGCTCTGCCTTCTGATCCTCCTTCAATTCAAGAGCCTGTCTGTGTGCCAGTGGCCAAGCTCTCACTGTAACCAACGCAGGGCTATAAGCTGCCAAATTCCTCTGAGAGAGGGAGAGGTAAAAATAAAGATACTTGTGAAAAATAAATGAATCTAAAAGAGTAAAAAACAAATGACATTAAAATGCATTTCTTGAATGAAAATGACATTTTTTCATTTTGCAACGTATTTTTTCATGCCTACGAAGAGTGGCTTAATGATATTATCTTATCCACTAAAAAACATATATATTTTTTTCTGTGTTAACTTGAAGGGTCACTGTGAGTTGCCGGTACTGTAGTGTGACACTGAAAGGTCATTGTGGCCTCACAGTTGGAGTCATTCAAGGGGTCGCTCCTCATTTCTGACGAAATTACAGAGGGCTCTGAGGTTCAGCTTCCTCAGAAGAGACCTTTAAATTGCTATTGATTGGCAGGCTACATCAGGATTTTCCTGATTAAGGTCATTTGTGACAGAGAGTGATGGCAGTTTTGGGGTGTCTTTTCCCTTAAGTCCCCGACAAGGAGCCCAAACGTCAATCCAGATTCATGGGGAAAAGCAGCCGTAACTGACCCGGCACGACGTGAACGGCGACGTTCCCGCAGTGCCGCGGTGGAACAGCGGCCTATGTTACAGCGCCGCAGAGCCGCATCCACGCGATCGGGAATGCCATTTGTCACCTACGGATCGAAAAAATCTTTTCATGCTGATTCCTGACACCCTTAGGGTCACGACAGAGGCAGTGCTGGGCAGAATTAGAGACATGGTGAAAACTGTGAAATTCTGCTTGCCAGTGCAGTTCAGCTAATAGGCGCCAGCAGTGTGTTCCCGCGGATTTACTAGGAATAATAAAAGGGGTCATTTCTGTGCAAGAAAAGGCAATTACACTTAAATGTATTCTAATTTGGCAACAGCACTGTTCATCCCTGAAATCCACACTCTTCTCACTGCCGGAAGGCACTTTTAGCTACACAAGACACTTGTTTGTGATAACAGCAATTAGGCACAGAGGCTAATTATGTGACAAACAGCTGGAATTCTTGTATTATCCGTAAAAAGCTGCAGCAAATACACATAGTCCATACCTACAAACTGGTACATGCATATCCACAAACACGTGAATGCATTTTTCCTCTGTTCCTTGTCTAATAAAATCCATTTAACACACGCGTGCATGTGCGTGCGTGTGTGTTAATATATATTTTGGAATGTTTTTAAATACAACCATTTTGTTCATAATATAATATTTTAATATTTATTACTTCACCCTCACCCATTAATACAGCTGAATTATTTCAGGTCTAAATTATATCTTAAATTAGGCAGATTTATGTGTCTGTTCAATAATAGAATTCATTCAATAATAGAATTCATTATACAGCCTCGTTTTTCATCGATGTCCATCACATCTAATGGTAGCAGAATTACATCACCTCCCTATAGCATATCCTTCAGCATTACATCCCATCCCTGTATCTCATCCCACATCATTACCTCACCTCCCGGTGTCACATCCCTCATGATTACATCACATCCTTAAATCACATCCCACATCATTAAATAACTTCCCCGTATGACATCCCTCACCAATTTATTACTGCCTTATATCACTGCCCTATAACCTACAGCATTACATCTCCCTACATCATGTCCCGCAGTTAACACCACAGCATTACACATCTGTCACGTCATCATAACACTTCCCTACATCAAACTGCACAGAATTAAACACTTCCCACAGGGGGTAGTGTCCAGGAACAAGCTAGCATGTGGAAGAGCTAGCATACAAAGTTACAGGAACAATGTAATGTGAAGAAAGTGTTCACAAAGACAGTATACTACTGCCTCATAGGCTCCCATACTTACCTATAACACCAACTCAGTTACTTTTCTAACCCTTTCAAATTTGCATTCCCCCAAATTGACATTAACGCAGTAGGCAATATAAAATTGCCTCAGTATCCCTTGTATGATCGGTGCTCTAGGATCTACTCTTTCAACCACACTTGCAACACAAAATATTTGTAGCTAAATGTGACCACTAACCCAATTTTAAGAGCATGAATTCTATCTTGAACATCAACTTCCTAATCCAGTGCCATCCCAGTTCCCAGAGATCTGCCATCCTGTAGGTTTTCACTTTAACCATAATTTTACACAACTGACTACTAATTAGCTGCTCAACAAGGATGTCTAGCTGTTTAATGAGATGTGCTTTGTTCGGGTTGGAGTGAAAACCCAGAGGACAGTAGATCTCCAGGAACAGAGTTGGTTACCACTGCCTTAGTCAAAAACCTTTTTTTTTTTTTCAAAAAATAAATACCTTGCTTTTCAAAATTTGGGGAGTGTATCAGGGAATATGAATCCTAATGATAACCCTGCACAAATGCAGAGAAACAGTTATTCTTGGTCTGAGGGACCTTGCACAGCACTGAAAGGTCTCTGAAATTCAGTGAAATAGTGGGCAAGGTGGAGATTTGATGTGATACGTTTAGGCGTGTAATATACTGCGCTACTACAGAGATGACAGAATCCCACTGCAACAGAATATAAACCTGAGAAATACAAGCTGAAACAGGGCTGCTACAAGGCTCTGTGCCTTCCCTGTCTTTACTCATTGAGGTGACATGGTTACTGTTGCCATGACATTCGGTCAGTGAGTCCACCCAAAAAACACAGCAGCGAATGAAATGAATGGAGTTTTCTTACTTTTTTCTTTTTTAATAAAAAGCTATTTTAGCAACTCTACCCAGAGTACCCAGCACGCTAATCTTCTCCTTGCTTCTGGACCAAAGCAGAGACGACCAAAAATGAGTAAACAGCACTTACCTGTGAGGCAGGTGACAGCTTGTCTTTTCCCCCATACCATTAATTAAAATAATAAATACATTCTGTACATAAATATGCCTGTTACACATGTATGTGCCTAGTTAAGTAATTATAATAATAACAATAACAAATAACAATAATAATAATAATAATAATAATAATAATAATAATAATAATGTTATCATATTGCTGATTACTGTATTCAGATATTCTACTATGTACATATAACTAGCTTTTAAATACAATGAAATTCAAAACAAGGAGAAGAACGATCATGCATGTAGGATATTATCATTACAGAATTACAGTGTCCTTACCTGGTTTGGGCAGGTACAGATTACACAGGAATCGAAATAATGTTTGTGATGCTAAGCTCCAGTCATCCCCATATCAGTGTGTAACAGCAACATGTGAATCATGTTTTTTGCAGGATTGGATATGTCATGGAAAAGTGATGTCACAGTGATGTTACAGTGATGTCACGTGACAATCTTACCTGGAAACAAACAGTAAGCTGCTTTATATGCAGCAAACCAAAGGAGATATTAATAAACAACAGCAGTGCAGATTTATTTTTGCCATTCAGAGCGTTCAGTTTCCTCAAACATGAATAAATAAAAATGCTGAAGCAGTTTATCAGGGACGACACTGGAATTCTTGAATTCACGAACTGGCAGTTATTAAATTCTGTATTTTAACCTTGTAACAGAGGATGCATTTCACATATTTCAATGCAGTTTGCTGTATTTTAAAAGTGGAATTGAGTCTTATGTAAATTAATGTTTAAGGCATCAATGCAACCAACATATAATTCAAGTTTTCCAGTGCTAAATCACAAAAAAGGTAATTTTACTTAAGCAAAGAGTCCACATCTTTTGACTGTACCTTCCTGTTGACTGTAATCTCCTTAAACAATTAATAATTGCAATTGTCTTGAGACCACTTTTATTTTATTCATTTTTCTGGGCCTCTCTCAGAGTGTCTGTGGTGCTGATTCGTATAACTGAATGGGCTGCTTACTGAGGGAGAGTCAAAACATGCGGACCACTTAAACCCCACCCACTCCATCCCAAACCCGCACCTTCCAAGCGTGGAGAGAGATGGAGTAGGAGGACTCCTACGCAGTGTTGTGAAGCAGCCCCATCCCTCAGCCCCCATGCATAGCCATTACCTTGAATGGAAAACAGGCGGTTACCAGCCAAAGGAGCCACGCTGTCCTCTCGAGCCACCAGGGGCGTGGGGTTGGGGGTTGATCCTCAGGCGCCACTTATGATTTAATGTATCGAGCAACACAATGCACCCCCCGACCCCCCTTGGCCGTGTCCATGATCCAGACCCAGATGCAGACCCAAAGCCAGATCCAGAACTTGACTTAGTTCCAGACAGGGACATGGATCCAGAACCAGATACGGCCCAAGACCCAGATCTGGATCCAGACTTAGACCAGGACCCAGAGCCAGACCAGGACCCATAACCAATTGTATTGGCCCAGACCCAGAACCCCCAAATCTCGAGCTAGACCAAGCACCAAGAGTAAAGAAGTACCTACCTTCAGCAGCACACATCCATTTAACATGCACCATGATATTATACATCCACACACAAAAATATGATAATATTTGCAAGTAAAAAGCCTGTTTCTGCGTGTTTGTGCTTATATGTACACAGGAGAAATCATATCAAAGTGTGTGCATTAATTTAGAAGTAAAACATGGGAGTACCTTTACTTTTACCTATGAAATTGAACAAATGGTTCCATGATGAAGGTGTCCAGACAGAGAGGCGAGGATAAGGGGAGGAGAGAGAGACCAATAAGAGTTGGGGTTGTGTGCCAAATGCCGGAAGAGGAACAGAGAGGCATGATGGGAGAACTGAGCGCAAACAGCAGGAAAGGGTGTAAGCTCAGTTGGAAAACAGGTTGGGCAGGTACACAAGGGGCAACTTCTTGTCCTGTTGCATACTGGGATGCTTGACCAAGTTGGCATGAGAACATAGGAACATGTGCACACAGTGGAACTCCAGCTCCCAGAATGCAACAGCATGGTCGTTTTTGCTTTTGGTCCATATTTTGTTTTATTTAAGTCACAGCCATGCAATGCCCTTTGCAGTGTAATTTCGCACATAGCCAGACTAACAAACAAAGCGCTAAATGGATGGCAGGTCTCTGTCAGGCACGAATCAAACAGAAAAAAAAAACATCTCTGGGTACCCTTTTTTATTCAAGGTGTAAATGAAAGACAGACTGACAAACAAGGGAGGAAGGTTGGATGGGCGAAGAGAACAGAAACCAACAGAAACAAAACAATAAAATTAATCAAGACAGCCAATCCGGGAGAAAGGAAAAGAAAAAGGTGACAAAACAAATGGTCGATCCAAACAAACCAACAAACCAAACCATTTACTGCATCAAGCCCAAAGCCAGCGCCAGGCCGAAGAGTCCCGCCAGAGAGAGAATGAAAAATGGAGCAAGATGGAGCATGGCAGGGCGGGGCAAGGCTGGGTGGGGCGGGGCAGGGTGGGGGAGGAGATGGAGGCAAAAAGAGTGGAAAGAAAAGAGAGACAGAGCCCATACCTTGATCGCCCATCATCAGGTGCGCCAGACCTTGAAGGGAAACAAGAGCACAGTCAGCACAGAGAACGGGATTATGGGAAGGGTTGATCCCACTGAGATGCAGGCATCCCTTTCGCTGTGGATGGCTGTCGCAATGGGGGGAGTGGGGCTGGGTGGGGAGGTGGGGAGGGGAGGAACGGGGCTGGGTGGGTGGGCGGGGTTCAGGGTGGGGTAGGGCAGAGCTGGAAGGAGAGGGCGGGTAACAAAAGGGTAATTGAAAAAGCATTTTCTCAACCGAGTGGTTGTAATGCTTTCTCTGTTACACTTACGTAAGAGACTAAAACAGAGGCTTGTTTTAGATTTGTTAGCTTCTTTTAACTTTTTAATGGCTGTTCAAAAGTGGGAGATATTTTCTTCCTCACTCTCAAGTCTCTCGCATGTCCAAACCCCCCAGTTCAACACACACTACATCCGTACTTACTGAGTTACACTACAGTATAAGACAGCAGAGAACATCAAATTAATCTTGACTACTCATACGCTGACAGTACTGCACATTTTCCATATTAATAATTGCACTCATAATTGCTTTTATAACAGCAAGGGCCATGGGCGAGGGGCAGAATCGGGTTGTTTTTCCATTCATCCGTAAGGCTTGGTTTACATTTCAAAGAAGCGCTCAGACAAAAACTATAAACAACCATGCCCCTCTCTTCCCTGTGCTCTGAAACGGCTTCATGCTACACAAATCGCCTCTTTGAAACCGCAGAACACTATTTGTGGCTTTGCTCGGCCACAGTCGCAAGGGGCCGTTTTTTATTTGCTTTAGTTGTTTTTTTCCTCCTCATTTGTATCATAAAACTTTGAGCTCTGCCCCTTTATAAAAATGTCACGGTCTGGAGAGCTGGTGAAATACGCGGCATACAATTTCACAGCGGCAGCCCCGGAGTATTACCTGTGTTTTTCAAAATTCCAAAGGGTCTCTCAGACACCCTGTGTTAGTGGCACTTACCCCAGTCTCAGAACACAAAGGAATTTGTGAAATGTTCCCAATTCAAAAAACATTTCACTAATGCTCAATATGCATATGTTTATACATCAGTGAAAGAGCTCATTTGAAATGGCACCTCACAGCTACAAACTCCAATTTAAAAAAATGTTCAAAAATGGTTCAGTATAGATGCCAATGGGGTTGTCTTGTTTAGTTCTATGATGGTTATATATTTATAGAATTTTGAAATTATGTGAATTACTGAAAATGTCAGTGGAATGAAAACCCTTCCATACAATTTGTTTGGGCCTACACCACTTTAAAAAGCCAGAACACTACTCTTTTTCAGGGCCAGGTCCCAACACTTGCCCTGACTCCAATCAGTTAATTTTGTCATAACACAATACATACCTGTCGTGACATACCTGGAATGCCATATGTGTGATGAGTTATGTCACAGCATATTGGTCTCAGTGTATCACAACATGTTACCTACGTATTTGTGGGTAAAGCCGCGCCTACATGATGCTCCGGAGACAGCTCACTACAGCTCACTCTACAGAGCTAGCGAACCATTCGCCGCCACGTTTTTCACACACTGTACTGATGGTAGAGGGAGGCCCAGACGCAAACACCTTTAGCCAGACCACACTTTCAAACCACTTCTTTCTTAATTCCTGCCTTCTGTGGTAATAGCAGCCTAGAACATGTGAGTAGAAGCAGCCGCTAAGACTAACCTCTGCAAATTAATCACAGAAGCACAGAATAGTTCTGACATTTGGTGGAAAATATCACACATTCAGAGAAATATCACAACTATCAAAAAATCTCTAGAGGCAATTCTTAACCGACCGAGTGGATATTGTAATTATACAAATGGTTTATTCTCTTTATTTTATCCTTTTTAATACAACCTCTACAATCCATGGGGGAGAGAGCAGACAAGGACACGCTCTCTGACGGAAGGTGTGATGTCATGCCGCTGCCTCTGTTAATATAGCAGTGCACAAGTATGGCTGGCACAGAGCTTGCACAGAGCCCCCACAGTCCACTTAAACAAGCAGACTTCAGGGGCTCGACTGAATCCCTGCCAACTACGCCCTATGGGGCTTCCAGGGGTGTTATTCCTCAGCCTCTGCTTTTGAATCTTTAAATAATGGTACAAAAATATGTTTATAATGCACCTACTGTACAGTCCCCTTTAAACGGAGTAAAATAGATGCTACTAAAAGTATTGGAATGTAATCCATTGAGCCAATTCATATGTCTGGCTTTCCAGGTGTAGCGTCTGGTGTAGCTTAGTAGAATACCAACAGGTGCATGATACTCCCAAGACCCCAAAACAGACAGAATACAGAAAAATACAGAAAAACAGCCAAACAATTAAGCACAAAAATGCACTCACCGTGTTGAGACCGATGGACCCACAGTCACACAAGTCAAGGTTATTCATTTTACCCGTAAAACCATGTTTAAGGAATGAGGAAAAGGGGGGGTGGGGGGGAAGCAACAAAAAAAGAAAGGACTAAAAAACTGAGGAGGAGAGGAAGATAAAAGAAGAGTACCCACCTCCGACGTAGAAGTCTTCTGTGAGTGCGGCCGAGGCGGTGCGGGGAGGGAGGGGGGAGGAGAGAGAAGGAGATATTTATTTAGCCGCATGCAGCTGCAGGACGCCACCATGCAGGGGGCGATAGAGGACACGTGCAAAAGTGCCCCGTTACCCTTCCCCGAGCAAGTGGGACGGATGATGGGAGAGACGGCAGTGGCGTCTCCGCGGCGGTCGCCGAACGTTTACCCGACGTCCTCCCCGACTCCCGCGTCCCTCGTGTCTCTGCCGTGTGTGTGCAGAATGTCGTGCGCCGGACTGTTCGTCCTCCTTTGTGAAGTGTAGGGAAATTAAAAGTCGTGACGGGAAGCTAATTGGTTGTTTCCCACGTCCCTGCTTTACAGTTCTGGCTGTCAGTTCGTTTCTGCCCTCCCGTCACCAATGTCTTTTTAATAGGAGCTGAATAAATAACAGTGATTACTGCATTTTTTTTTTTTTTTTTTTTTGCAAAGCCACAGGCAAAATAGGAAAAAAGCATGCAAAGTAGAGAAGAGATGTGAAATGAGAGATTGCAATGGTGTTAGATGGAAGCTGACAAGTCTGTCCTAAGCACTGGATCTTGACTTTGCATGAGCCGAGAGAGCTCCAGCATGTAAACTGGTCTGTGTGTCATGGATCACTGCTCCATAGCTCATCTTTTTCTGATGTTTACTTTTCTTTTCCAGATGATTATTCCTTCAGAGGAGAAAATAAGAGCAGTCTTAAGCACTTTTCTTTCTAGACCCCCGAAGTTAACAATCCAATGTGCCGAGCACCTAAATTCTAAAAACGGCAGGCAGCATTTCAGCTTTTGTGACCACTCCATGTAGGACCTGTCTCCTAAAATGCAGGTGTGTGCATGCCTGCAGATGCGTGCATGTGTGTGTGTGCGTGTGTGCCTGCACATGCATGTGTGTGTGTGTATGTGCGTGCCTGCACATGCATGTGTGTGTGCTTATGTGTGTGTGTGTGTGTATGTGCGTGCCTGCACGTGTGCATGTGTGTATGTGCGTGCCTGCACATGCGTGTGTGTGTGTGTGTGTGTGAGAGAGAGAGAAATAGAGACTTGTTTTATCGATACTTGCTCATTATTGCATTTTAATTTCCTTTGTGTAACTCTGACTTTTTCACTGAGTTGAATTATTTTAGCAGCTAAGGTATTCAGCTCTGCGTGCATGTGTGTGTGTATGTAGTGTAACTGCCGATGATCCCTTCCTTTGCCTCTCAGCTGATGTGCAGTGAGCTTGTGGTGGCACACACACATGCGTATACACAAATATGTACGTTCAGTACCACATGCATGTCCAACTGCATGCACGCTCGTCTGGAATTTTTTTGTTTTTTTATTTATTTATTTTTCCTCCCCAGCAGCCATGACAAAAACCTCTTATTGTGAAGTGGGCGCTCTCATGTGCACAACGTGTCTCTTTTTTTGGCCCTCAGACATTGCAGTGATGTTGCTGCCCGTGTTGCCGCTGCAACCCCAGTGCAGTTCAGCCATGCATGCATTCCCTCGCATTAACCTGCGGCAGCGTGTGCCATGCAATTAAGCAACATGAACACCCTACAAAAAAACAGCATGTCAGTCGAACAACCAGCATGAATTATCAACATATTGCATACTTTAATTAAAGTTATTTAGCATAGCTGCTCTGCTCTTTCCTCCATATACTGATGTGAGATTCCTTTGTATGTTCACTGAAACATAAAATAGGAATTTAATGTAAGAAAACGTTCACAGATTTTTTTTTTTTTTTTCTAATCAGTGCCTAGTCCAATTGGAGACAGGGAATCTTATCTTTAATTAACTCAATTTAAATATTAATTATGCTGTTACAAAAACTGGGGACTCTCAATGTTCCTGTTCTCACAGCATGTTAACAAATTAGGTTTAAGCATTTGATGGGAAAATAAACCAATGTCCAACAAAAGAGACATTTTACTTTAAAGCATGTTAGTATCAAAACAATCAACTCAAACCAATTCACTATTAGGAAACAGTATTTTTTTTTTTTTCTTGTTATTTCAATATTTTCTCATTTTTTGTTATCAATAATTAACAACCTCACAGGTGAAAATGCAACCTGAACTGCCCCATTGAAAAAGCTACCACTCACTGTTTCGGGCAGCTTGTTCCCAGGCAACCATAGCTCCGCCCCAGCAGAGCAAAGTTCCACCTCCTCCGCTTATGAGGGACGGACCCAGGGATAGTCAAGATTATGTGAGAAAAAACAGGTTCCTACCTCTTGCCCTTTTTGGGGGGGAGCGGGGTTTATCTCTTTCGATTCAAAGCAGTTTATTGACCGAGAACTTACCAGAATCATTGGCTCCACTCCCCAACAGACAGCATGCACCAAGACCCAACTGCCAAAGCATCAGTTCATGAAAGTAAAACCCCCAAAAATATAAACACATATGTATGGAAAAACAAAACAAAGAAGTAAAACTGTGAGGGTGAAATGTAAAGGATGGGATTTACTCACTGAGCAATCGCAGAGCACCACACAGACTGTGTACTCAGGAAGGATGGTTTTATGATAAAAGCACTGAGCGATGCTGTCGGTGGGGATGGAAGGAGAGAAACGTTGGGCTACAGTAGAGTACAGGGATCCAGGGCTGGAGGCACGCTAATGGTCTACAGAAGAAACAAGTCTCTCGCAAAATTACATGATAAATCCCCATAATGCAAAGCTCACCCTGGGGGGAGGACAAGCTAAGCATGTGCAATATTACTGTCCTTGCCCTATCATTGTAAGTGTGTATTATTACATTTGACTCGGAAATGTGTCACATTTCTACAGGCCCTGAGGATGTAATAACAAACAGATTCCTAACAAAATTCAGTTATGGTTTGTGTTGTGGTTTCCTTTTTTTCCTCTTTGTTTGGGGGGGTCCATGAAGAAAACCACAGAATGTGTTTAAAGGCATGGGGGTGGTGTGGGGAGGGGGGGGGGGTTCTGCTGTGCTAACCAAGTCTAAAATGAATTTCCAAGTGTAATATGAATTTCCCCGGTGATAGCATGCTAGAATACAACACTAATGATGAAATAATGACCTGTTAAATCAATAAGCAAACTTCTACTTGGAAAAAGCAGTAAACAATGTTCATTTATACTAGGACAGGTAACAGAGCAATGTGTACCCTAATGTACTGTGTAAGACACACTTGGATTCAAGAATACATATATAAACACACACACACACACACACTTGCACACACACCCAGTTGGTGCAAATGTGGATGAGCACATATAAAAACTATATGGCATAAAAGACTTATTACATTTAATTGTTATTATATTTTAAAATAAAGTATGTTAGATACAAATCCAGTATTTTGTAGTATAGACAGAGTTACAACTGTGACAGCATTCAATCTGGTGTCAGATCGAAAAAAGCATGGTGATACAGTCTTGTGTATCATTTACGTTTATATTTCTACCACTAGGCAGATTTAACTGCTCAAAATCACACTGTAAAGGATTCCGGGTGAAATGATTTAACCAAAGTCCTGACTCAACGTGGTGGTGGTGGTTGTTGTTGTCGTATTTAGGGCAGCAGAGGAATGGGGTGGTGGCTTCTGGAACATTTAATCACTAAAAATCAGCCCTCTCTCTGTATTGCCTGCAAACCTGACAAATCAGGGGGAAAACTTAAAAGTCAAGTAACACTGATCAGTGGCTTTGCTATTAGACAGCCCTCTCTCTCTCTCTCCGCCCTCAGCCACAAGGTCCGTGATCAGTACATTGGCATCCCTTCATGCTGTATGGTTGCAATACCCTGAGCTTTAAATGTCTAAAGTAATAATACCTGCATTAATACATGTTTGTTTTTCAGGCCAACTTCGCTCAGTATCAGCAAATGTAATATTACGGAGGAGACCAGGGTTTCCATAAATCCCAATGTGTACTGTCTGTGTTACAGTACATATGAGCAATATCTCAGCAGCGCATATGGTAAACCTCTCAAAATGGTTACCCTGGCCTCATTCAAAATAACACATTTCCTAAAATGTATTAATATCAACTAGGCTTCACTTTATCATGTATTTTTAATGATGAGTATTTGGGTATTGGATATGGGTATTTTATGATTTCACAAAATGATTTATAATCTGTTAAACAGTGGCTACGATGTCCCGTAAAATAATTCTCATATGCATAACCAATTGCCTTTTCACTGGAGAATAGCCAGTCTTGGCTTTAATTAAATTTACATACAATTGATTACATGACTATTTATGGCACACAAAAACAGGTAACCTCACTGCACTGGCCATCAAGCACTGTCACCCTCTTCAGCAAGTTTAATCCCTTTTACTTAGTCTGACAAAAGGCCAGTCTGACTTAATTGGTACATCAGAGATTCTTCCATAACCCATAAAGGCATTATTTTCATATTTTCCTTGGACACAAGCTCAGAGGTGGAAAATCCAGGTTCAGAAAGTAAAGGTCCTCCTCAGTATTTTGTTCCAATCACCTGGATTTTCTAAGTAGTACAATTCTTCAGCCAGGAGGTAGAACTAATTACTGAAATCAGCTTGCTTAGTTCACGGGTGCAAACACATGGCAGGACTTTTACTATCTGACCCCTGGACTTTCCACCTGTGA
Source organism: Anguilla anguilla (assembly GCF_013347855.1). Taxonomy (NCBI): domain Eukaryota; kingdom Metazoa; phylum Chordata; class Actinopteri; order Anguilliformes; family Anguillidae; genus Anguilla; species Anguilla anguilla. The sequence continues at coordinate 20,832,170 of NC_049202.1, forward strand.
CACAGCTGCATGTTTATCTTTAGCAGTTCACACAAAGCCTGTTGCCCAAGGGTGCCACAGCCAACCTGACAATCAAACTAGCAACACTTAAGCACTGTACCACATTGCCTGGAGTCCTGAACTGGTGTGCTGAACGATAGCCTTCACGAGACAACACTGGAGCTCTCGACACAGCTGAGGTGCATTGTGCCAGCCTGCAGCCATTGTAAGACTCTGAAGGCAGCCATCTTGAAATGCAGTGACAGGCTGCATAACCCAGACAGAGCAATGAAAGCAGGGGATGCCACAGGCACCTAATTCTTCTTCCTCCCGTCCCAACTCCAGACAATCGGCCACGAGGATGAAGGTCACGCGCAAAGCAGGCACAATATGACCAACGTACTGGCAAATTACTTGTCATTTTAACTGCCGGAGCTTCCAGTCAGAGCACACTATGACATAATTCCCTCACTCACAAGGACCTTTTTTCACACAGACAGTCGTTAATAATTGGAATAGCTTGCCAGGTCATGTAGTAGTAGGAGACCCTTGGGGTTTTAAAGGCCAGACATGACACAGTACTGGATGCTGTCTAGACTGTAGATTAAATGATGACTAGATGGGCTGAACGGCCTGTTCTCCTCATCAAACATTATGTTCTTAAAACCTCCAGCAAGTTTTTTTTTTTTTCTCTTTAATGGAGCCCACCAATCCACACGCTTCTTTAGATAACACGTTCACACAATCTGCAGAATTTTCCCTCCCGCCTCTCACTAACGGAAGCACACTGTTAAAACTGTCCACCCGAGTATCTGAAATCACTGATTTGCTAACTTCCACAATATGAAACATGAATATGGAAAGTTGTGCTATTCCACAGAAAGACCATGTCATTGCTAGCGATGCATCCACTCCATTGCTGCTTCAAAAGAACTCCTGTCTGTTAGGAAGCATTCCTGTGTGAGATTCAAGAATGCACACCATGCAAAGAGCTTCATGCTTCTCAACAGAGCTGCCTAACATTTTGATGTCCTGCTCTCTTTTGAATCAGTCTGCATTTCCCTCTGGGTGTTCTTTATGCTGACCCATGGAGACATGTGTATCCTTCTTTGAAGGACAAGAAGCTAGAAATCTAAAATCTTGGATTTCCCTTCTATCCCCACAAAAAAACAATAAACTTCAGAGAAACATCGGAAAAACTGATGTGATTGTGTCTCCCAGAATTCTCATTGATTAGTTTAAGACAATGGCTGAGTTCTCTAATATAATGGCAAAGGAGAAGTGCATGCTGGGCTGTTATTCCTGGGACCAGACATAAAGCTAGCAAAATCAAGTATTTGGCTTGTGTAGTTCATTCTCAATGGTAATTATTGTCCTCCTGTCACTTCAGTTGGAGTGGGAGCAATAATCCATCATTTAAAATGCTTTAGGCTTTTTGTAGGTAAACAAAATAAGTTTATAAGTCTTACAGATTTTTTAGTCATGACGTTGAGTATGCCAGCATGTCTACATGCACATAGCATCCTTGTGTACAATTGCTCTCTCATGAGCAGTATCTGAATAGCACAAGAATAGCACAACTGTTCTACCTGACCCCTGACCCCGAACAGCCATAGGAGGGTCAATATGCAGAAGACGCCATTGTTCTTACATGCTCTGTGATTTTCGGTGATATCCAACTGAACCCTTTCGATAATTGTCGAGTAGTTTACGGCCCCTAATAGTAATCTTAATCCCTGGATTGCAGATGCGCAGAACAGCATTACGGATGCGAACGCCTCTTCCGTTGGCGTGGAGTGTCTTCCTTTGATAAGCAGCCCACTGATCAGCCTTACTTACAGCGGAGCTGTCAAGGATTAGCTCATCAAAAAAACAGGAACTCACTGAGGTTCCAGAATTTTCAAAAAACTAAGCAAAAAACAAAATCAGCATTCACCTCAGTGATAAAGACACTTTCGTTTTCCTTTTTTCATTTTCTCAGACTCAAATATTATCGCATTATCATATTACCATGTTATGCATATGGATGCTGTTGTTTTTTCCCCCTACTACAGCAAGCAAGCAACTTAAATAGCCCAAAATAGATCAAATACAGAAATTATGAATAGTGCATAAACTGCAATTATGCCTACTATGAAGTATTTTGCAAAATGAAGATGCTTAAAGAGCAAGCATCAGATCAACAAATACAAATTAGATTATATTGTTTATTTTTACAGCGATTTGCATACAAGTGAAATGTACAATATAAATAAACGTATTGTTATTCATGTAATGTCCCCAGATGGTTCCAACATCTCACGTACAAGGGAATCAGGCCATTTCTGTAACCATAACAATTTCAATCTAACCACAGTCTTGACCATGACCAGCAGAATCCAACCACAGTTCTGACCCTGACCAGCTGAATCTGACCACAGTCCTGACCCTGACCAGCAGAATCAAACCACAGCCCTGACTCTAACCAGCAGAATCAAACCACAGCCCTGACCTTAACCAGCAGAATCAAACCACAGCCCTGACCCTGACCAGCTGAAGCAGACCACAGTCCTGACCATGACCAGCTGTATCCAACCACAGTTCTGACCATGACCAGCTGAATCCAACCACAGTTCTGACTCTGACCAGTTGAATCAAACCACAGTCCTGACCATGACCAGCTGTATCCAACCACAGTTCTGACCCTGACCAGCTGAATGGGGCCGCTTCTCTGACTGTGTCCAGAACCCTGGTTCTGACCATGTCTTGCTGACTCAATAATGGTGCTCTTTTTAACAGGACTGATGCTTTGCACCCAATGCAGCTGTGATGTCCAACCTTGGCAGAGGCCCTACCCCCTTAGTTGGTTTTTCAAATCACTTCAAGTCACCTGAAGGTGAGGGGGAGGCATCTGATAACCTATGGCTGGGAGTCTGCAGCGGCATGACACAATTGGCCTTGTCCCGCCTGGTAGGGTGGGTTTGACTCAGCCAGGAACCTTCAGGTTACAGGACCATTAGCTCCCCCTAAATTAATACTATGTGCCCACAGGCTAGCTGTCCCCTCTGATTGACGTTGGCTGTAGTACTGTGTGGACTGTGGGACATAGAATAGTCACTGGCTCACAGGTGAGCATGACAGGGGAGCTAAAAATATCACCTTGAAATTACAAATTGCATTTTAGAAATCTTTCATTCTAATACTTAATGTGGTCATCATTGTAAGAGCTATTGAAACTGAACTACTTGGAGAGTTGTAGATTTGTATTTTCCCCTGCTCTCCCATATTTTACCTTCCTGACCATGTCTCCTAATGCATTTGCTGTGGAGTAAGAATGGTATTGGGTCAGGTTCAGGCGCTATTCTCTGTCTGGTGGGTTCTGACATTGTGCAGAGAATGTATACACCAAGTAGACAGATGGCTGACTAAAGACACCACCTGGGATAGTAACGCAATCTAACTGCAATGTGCTTTGTCCTTAGCTTCAAAAACTACTCTTGGCAGGTGTTCTGAGTTCGCTGTAATTAGGAATGCACGCTCTGTAAGAAGGAAATCTTGCAAATCGTTCATTGATAATTAGTGATCAGACGATTTGCTTTTGTTTCTGCTACAAATGTGTTTCGCAGAATTCCGGACAAGCACCTTGTGTTTAGTTTGAATCTGCGTCTAGTTGTTCAAGTACACATTTCATCTGGTGAACAATTTTTCCATACTAATAGTATGGCAGGTCTGATTCACATGTGAGGTGCAGCCATTGGAACCTACAGCAAGGTGCTTAATATAAGTTGCTTCAGTGAACATCCAGCTCTACAGTCAATCACTCTTTCCAGGTTGTTGCTGCCCAATCATGGTTTTTGAGGTCAGGTTACCCCCCATTCAATGTAAAGTGATATTAGATCCTGAAAGACATGACATGAATGTGCCTGTAACTGTAACCAGGATTAATGAGAGCACCTGAAAATACCTAACAAGGGAACTGGTAATTAATTGCCATTGCAATACAGTATCAAACTCTCTGATTTCTTTACATCAGAGGACAAAAGTACAGTAGCCATATGATGTGGCTTGTCAGCCTTCTCAAGGCCTTCAAAAAATAAAAACATTTTTTTACGCCAGAGGCAAGAAAAGTCTACGCTCCTCAAATGTGATGTTCGGCAGTCTCTAAGAAAAGCATTCCCTGTGGGTCTGCCCTGTCAGAGGTACAGAATACTCACTATCATCTAGAGCCAAGATGGCCACCATTTTGCAGAGAACATGCAAGAGCCCAGCCAAGATGGCCACCATCTGATAGAGAGCAGTCGATCGCGAAGCCAAAGTTACATACAAAAAGTCTAAAACTGTGTCCATCCTTTCTTCATGCACTGGTCTATTGAGTGAGCCTAGGTGAAAACACCATGGCAGAAACAGCAGCTACTCTCAGTAGTTACTTTAGATCAGTGAAATTACAAAAGAAGAAAGGGATGTAGGACACTACTTCATCTTGTACATTACAAGACAGCCGCTGTATTACAAAGAGCAGCCACAAGCAAGATGGCTGCCATCTTATACAGAGCACCCACGGGCCTTCCTTAATTTCTTCAATTTTTTCCCCTCTTTTCTGGGTTTTTTTTTTTACATTCTCCATTTTGCATTCATTTTCATTTTTGCTTCACTTTCTTCTTTATGTTTTCATTCTTCAAAGTATATATGTGCTCTTTTTAAATCTAAAATTGATAGTCTCTCTCTATGCGGTGCCTGTTCTTCTGCCCCACTGCATTTCAGTGTCCAAGGCTCTTCTGTGTCAGTCTGTGAGGGCAGCCATTTGTGATCCACTCTGTGAATGAACCAATCATCTCAAAGGTCGCTCTCCATGCAGGGTGACCAATGCCCTGCAAGGTATTCAGTGTCACGGCTAAATGCCATCCGCTGCTCAGAGCGAACCTCTGGCGCAATGTAATACTCACCGGCCATCCGCCCTCACGGCGGGCCTGGCGTAGCATGATTAGCACATTATAGCCAATATATTTTATATATATTTTATGAATCGTTCTCATAATTCACAGCAATGTTTTTCAGCCTCATTGGGTCAATAACAAACGATGGGTGCGATAAAGCGCTGTCATCCTGTGGGGCCACGAGACATCACACCTGCCTCCCAGCCCTCACAACAATGGGTACGTAAAATTAATTAAGCAGGAACTGGATTGTGGGAAGAGATTTATGTTCCGTCTCAAGATAACGAGCCCAGCATAAACTCCATAAACTGTCACACTGACACAATTGGAGAGAAATGACATACAATTATTAATAGGTGTATGAGCACATTACTGTTCTTATTTGTTTCCTGACATTTTGAATAATATCCTTATTCAAACAGTAGGCTATAATAAGTGAGAATATGTCAGTGAAGGGGAGCATAGCTCATTGGAGAGGGAAGCTGACATTGCCTTTTCAGCAGTTATTCAGACGGCTAACAAATGTGCTGTATTAGATTATGCTTTGTAAAAAACATTGTGTAAGTGTTGTGCTGGGTAAAGTTTGTGTCGCCACGTGCAATCAGAAAAAAAAGTTACGCATCTGATCTTGTTTCCATTTTGAAAATAAAGATTTTAAAGGCCCAATGAAACTATTAGGGTATAAGTATTAAAACTTACATTTTCTTTGGAAAAAAATTGAAATTATAAGGTTGAATATTCACTTTTCATTTAATATTAAATTTGACTGCAAAAGTTTTGTTAAAATTTCTAGGACACAGTCCAGAGTATTATGGTCAGCTTATGGCCTGAACAAATCTATAGACATTCATTATTAATATACAATGGAAAATTACTGATGTCATAAAACTGTACTAATTATTAGTAAATCTGTTTGGAAGATGAGGGGAGGGCTGCCAGAGTTTCAAAATACAAGGGTGAAAAAAAAGCTTTTCTTGATGTCCTTTTGATTGAACAACACCTGAAAGGTGCTTTAGTTTGCCATTATTGCACTTTCTTACAGCTTTATTATATTAAATGTGTCAACATCTTTAGGTTCAATAATTGTCTTGGAACCCAAGGGGGGTGTGGATCAAATCTATTAGAAAAATTTAAATATATAAAATTAAATTATAGACACCCTAAACCACACGTATCTACTGTATCACATTTTACGTACTGTATCATATTAACATATCACACCTAGATATTTACTTAACCAACTCAGGTTAAGTACTTTGCTTCAGGGCACAGTAGCAGTGGTCCTCCCAAGGCTCAAACCCACAGTGTTCCAGTTATAACCCCTGCCCCCCAAACCGCTACACTGCATGGCTGCCCACGTTATTCCTGATATGATTTATGAGCCTGGCATGCAGCCCTATCCAGGGATACTCCCCCGGCTAACATTTTTTTAAAATCAGCCTAACCCAGTTGTACTGGCATTGCAATTCACATATTGTCAGCTCACAGCCAGATAAATACCAAGGAAATATGTACCATGGAAATTCTGTACCATGCCCTTGTTCAAGGGTACTACAGCAGAGCCAAATGCAGGACTCAAGCCGGCAACCACCTGGTTATGAGACTAGCTCTTTAACGACCTCTTCCTCTGCTGATTAGAGTCAGAGCCCTTGCCTTATCCATGTCACTGTTAAGTCCCCACTTCTCGATCTTACATAGGGATGGTGTGCAAATGCCTCATAAGAGCACCATCCACAGCTGTCATGCAAAGCCATTAGCATGGCTTCCTGTCTATAAAGAAGCTGGGCGTGACCGCCAGTCACTGCAATGTATTTAATGCAGGCCAACAGCATCCGGCGAAAGAAAGGAAAAAATAAATACATAAGTGGAAGTCACACCACTCGCTCTTGCCCATGCTAAGTGACTCAGGCCCAGAGGTTCATTCATCTTTCTATAGAGCTCCTCTCACCCAGTGACGTTACAAGTGGGAATTCACTGACAAGGCATTAGTCAGTGAACACTGGAGGGAATGAACATCAATACTTAATCCGCTCGGACATGCTGCTCATTCGGCCAAAAATAAATAAATTACTAAAGCATGCCAACAGTTGCCCTTTAACGGAAACATTACCGCACTGCATTTGCCCGCCCACAGCCACAGTCACCGTTTGCTGATCAGCTGTGGACAGAGCTGAAAGAAGGAAGCAGACCTGGCAAAGTGAGCTACAGGAGAGCTCATTGTAGGCTAACAGTTGGTGCCAGAACTTGAACAAGTCTAAGTGGAGCCTAAATCAGCTCTGTTAAAGGGAAAATGTGCAGAGGAAATAGGTAAGTGAGCTTTGCTCAAGGCATTGTTGGAGATAGCAGTTGTTGCATCATACAGTATGTTCAGATGGCAAGGAAGGAAGTTTTTTGCAACCAGGGCCACATTTCAATCCAATCCAGGATGTTCCCTTCCCTTCTCCCCTCCGAGTAAGTGAAATTACATGGAACATCAATAAAGTGAACCTGAATATGGATCCCTGCTAAACAGAAGTAGCTAATCTACCAAATGAAAGCATTAACATTATCATAGCTAACAGTTAGCCAACATAGCTAGCTACTGCTTTATCGGTAGCTATTAAATTAACTAGCCACATAGCTAATTCAAAAACAACACAAGAAAGCATGAGCAGCAGCTATCCTCTATACGTTATTGATTTTAATTTCATATACTTTTTATTTAAGCACAAATTCCTGTCACATATCTGTGTTTGTCTGCCATCATTTTTATGGAAATAAAATATTTTGATTGTTGAAAAATAAGGATATATTTGATGCTGCCTTTAAATGAGCCAATGTAAGGCACCTTGTTAATAGGTGTATTCCTGTGATGCCTATGAAACAAAATAGCACAAGTTCTTCTTCCGACCTTAAAATGTGGAACATAACTTTGCTGATGTCACAGCCTATACCATAGTTGGTACTGTAGTTCTAGTTCAAGAGTGAGAAGGAGCTCTGCGACACCTTTCAAAAACAATTTGAATATTTCACTCTGATTAATAATCAAATTACAGAAAAGCAAACTGGCTTGGCTATTTGACACAGTGGGAGTGAAAGGGTTAAGCTTTCTTGGAGATTTACAATAGCCACAGCAGGCATTCACTTCAGGATGTTGCTGTAGCTTGACTTAGCTAGAAGCAGGCAGATGTTAGGATATTCACCAGTCAAGGGTGAACCTGCGGATTGCGTCATTGTGAGGTGTGGGAAGTAATGTGTCCCTTCAAATGAAAAACCATTTGAAAACAATACAGCCTATTAATTAGCTAATTCTGCAATTATGTGTTTGTATTGCTTGAAGATATATTGCAGACAGGACCATCCAGGTTGTGAAAAAGGATCAAATTTTTTAATGGGCAATGGTCTTTGACTTCATCTCCTATATTGTTTTTTTTATTTTTTTTATTTTATTTTATTATGTGTATATGAAGCCATTTTTTAAAGTCATGACATGCCCCCATTAAAACGCCCTTGTTTTTGTAAAACATCTGGAATTTATTAAATTAAATCCTCAGAATCCAATTAGCCGTGCTGGAACAGCTCAGCAGCTTGATAAGGCTGCCCTTCAGAGTGCTAATCTGCTCATCTGCACCAGAGGGAAGCTAATGAAGGGATTTCACTGCCGCTGATGTTGCCGTGGCCACTCTACCTCCGCACAGCTGGCCTGTCCCCCCACCCCACCCCCTCCAGACCTCAAGAGAGATGACTTCAGAGCAAACAAAGATGCACAACTCCTGCCCCCGCACCCCTGTGAAGCACAGCCAGCTGCACGTGACCACGCAATATCTGATCGACTTCCACATCCTGAACAAAATCGCCAACCTAATATTTATTTATAATAAAATTATAATGTATTTATGTGGATCAAACAAAAATAGTAAACACAAGTCTAGAAAAGAGCCTGTCAACCACATCTGTTATTTAATGTGTGTATTTTATAGGGAAACACGCATAAAACAAACAAGTGCATTTATTACTTTAGTTTTTACAGTGTGCACAATGTCTAACAGCAGACGTGTGTGTGTGTGTGTGCGTGTGCGTGTGTGTGTGTGTGAAATTATAGATAGCCTTTACATGAATAATGAATGAATGAATAATGATAAAATTAAATTTCATTATTCATAATAAAATGAATAGGTGACAATTACAAAATTTACTGGAGAGTTTGAATTTACTTTGAGGAATAAAAGTTCTGATGAGGTTCAAGGCTGCCTAAAATAGAAATGGAAATTATTAACTAGATACAGGAACAGAATATAGCTAAAGTTATAAATGTAATGTTTCAATAAAGCCTGGGCTACAAATAGACATTTAGCCAAATGCTAGCTAGTTACCTACACTGCCAGCCTCGTTGTCTGTATGTTTACAAAAAATAAAGATTTATGGCTATGTATTTTCAGATTCCACTGAGAATGTTAGCTTGTGGAGTATTTGGCAGTCTTCTTGTTAAAATATCTAACAAACTGCTGAGAAAATTTAGTTAATTGCTCGCTACAAGGTACAGGAGTGTGGAAAATGGGTAAGCCTACTGGGCCTAGTTTCCTGTCTACTCATGCGAGTGAGCGATACTGGAGTGAAGCTGGAGTACAAGAGAGGACAGCCGCTCCACCCTATTGAAACCCCGCCCTCACGCTCAAGTCAAACCATTCCTTGCTCAACTCTGCTCGCGCTCCACTCACATGCTCTGAGCAGGACTGTGAAGGACCCACACACTCATAAACAGCTAATTTAAACAAGGAAATTTTATTTTACTCTACAGACATCAATGTTCAAAAAACATTTCCAAATATAGCACATATACGTAGATTTGAAGCTGTACTGTTGAACTTGGTGTCTATGTCAGAAGAAACATTCAACCATGATGGAAGATTGTACACTCCAGTCTAGATACAGTAGGTGTGAGTCTGACTGAGTAGCTGTCTAAGACATGCAGTCCACCATTTTGGGCCTCAATAGTTTTAGCTACTCACTAGATATGTTACCAGCTGTTGTGAACAGTAGGAGATGCACCTCTCCACCGACTGCCACTATCTTTCATGTGTCACTGGCTTGCAAACAAGTACGTTCACATTACAGTAATTTCAAATCATAAAAAGGAGGAACAGTCCATTATCCAACTTCCACACATTAACCTTAAAGTTAAACGTAATGCATCACAGTTCATTTTAAAGGTGGAAAAAGTAGATGCAACAATGCTAAACAAAAAAACCCCCATCTAAAACTAGTTTTGGCAATAGGTTTGTATGGGTTTGTTTCCTGGGGTAAAGGGTTATTTCTAGCTGGTGATAGCTCTGTCTCAAACTATTTGTGTGTGAGAAAGCCTTTTTAATGTGAAAGTGTAATCCACAGTCATTGAGAGTCAAGGGTTCTTTGAGGATAGAAAAGTTCTTTAAAAGAACAATAATTGGTGTGGGTTATCTCTGGCCAAATGAAATTGTACTGAAGTAATGATTTCAAGTAAGTATCTATGGATTGCTATAATTATTGTCTACTATTAAAGTTAGCTCCCGTGGATATATTCATTCTGGTCCACTGTTAAGACTCGTTGAGGCCTATAATGAACATTTTTTGCATTATTTTAAAAAAATAATATAAAAACATTGATGGGTATGTCTGAAAAGTAATATTTGTCTCAACTGACCAACAGTTCAGGTATTATTTATACATAGTTCAGTGACTGCAAGTTACCACTTTTTAGCTTTCTGGGAAGGTGTGTCAACATTATGTTTCAGGTCACATTGTGAAACTGATGTTGAAATGAACATCATGCGACCACGTGGGCTGGCCTTTATTGATTTGCATGTACAGGTCCATTTCTCAAGATGGCATTGTGAACACCAGTAGGTACGAAAAAAAGTGAGTGAAAAAATCTAGTTAGAGGGAGCTATTTATGCATGGGAATCTTAAAATATTACTGGAGAAATTCTGATAAGATGATTTGGCCAAAATTAATCAAAGTTAATGCAACATATTGATAGACATTAGAGGAAACGTTCAGTTGAAGTCACTGCCCAAGGGGGTGCTACAGTAGTCTCACATACTTCATGTAGGCATACTTATCCACACAAGGGCGTGTACTGTTGCATAATTTTCGGTTAAAAAAAAATTACAAATATGCCTACATTATTTTAGCTGCTCATTTAATCAAGTTAGCTGTATCATTTATTAAGGATTCCATGAAGGACCAAAAAATGGTATGTGATATTTCTGTTTAACTGAATGAGACTAAAATATGCCAGTACAATCTTTATGTCAATAAAGATAGATTCCCATACATCAACTATCACAACACCAAAACAAAACAAAAACTGTGGGAAAAATATTTTCCAAGCAATAACTTTTTAATCAGAAAAGGAAAATCTGATTACACTGTCAACTGGCAGAAGGAGATTGATTAACTGTGGTGGAAGGAATTAAAGCCGCATAACCAAACAAACAAGATTACCCATTTTGAAACTGAAGGAGAGATCAGTGATTGATCCTCCCTATGCGAAAAGTCTTTATAGCCAAACAAACCTCAATCACTCAAATGGCCATCCATCTGTCCTCAAAGCTGCTCCAGAACCATTATCAGTATCAGAATGACTTCATGAAGTCTATTTTTGCAAACATTTTGCATAAATCAGAACAGAAAATATTCCAAAGCAAAACAGAGTCACTCAAATCCACTCAAACAATCTCAAACAATCTATTACGATATACAAGAGACATCACTACTGCAATGTACTTGCATGCTAATTATAATGTGCTGATCTATAATGTGCCAACTGTAACTGAATGGTCTGCACAAGTAGGCTCTATGAGATTGCAGCCTGCTTCTAAGGATATTTCCCTGGTGTCCTCTGCAAGCTGGCTCTCTCGACCTGGCCACCTAATCATACACCAGAATAACCGGTTTAACAATCCCTCGTGTCTTCTCCTCAGCTAAAATGTGGAGAGCATTCTTGCACAAAATGGCTACCGTGCATCATCTAGGTGGGCACTAATGTGTTTCCCCATTCAGTGTACAAAGATGTTGGATTATAAGATGAAAAACATTACACAATTGCAATGCATCTTTCTTTATGAAAATGGACATTCCAATATATGTATTGTTCACAAATGGGATAATCAAGATTGATTAGTTGTTTGATTGACTGATTCATTCATTTATTCATTTAAATAAAATAAATGCCCATAAGGGGCTGTGTCCTGGTAGTTATATTTTATCATGAGTAGTAAGAAGGCATTATACATTTATGCATTTATCATTCTATAAGTTTATCTGTGCATGTGTATACATTAATTCATACATTTCGTTATTTCATTTGTTTCAGCCAAAAGATTCCTCACTGACTTTGCAATGACTTGTAGGATTATAAAGCCAACTAGCAATTTGGCTTTTTTAATATAACACTGTGTCAATTTGATTAAAAACACTCAGTTGGTGTTAATGTAGCCAGCTGGTCTCATTCTGGAGGAGAAACAGACATAATTGTATTTCTGCACAGACTTGTAAGAAGCCAGTTCTTCTTTATGGCAGATTTTCAAAATAGGGCTTTTTGGACATCCAATGTAATGGCCTTGGCCTTCACAGGCAGACAGACACCACTTCAGGATTTTTAAGTCAAACTGGCACCCTTTGCATGAAGCCCTTTCTAGTAAAATATTGATGCAACTAGTGGATGCCCTTTATTAGGGCACCTTCCGTGATCTCAGAACACTTTAGAATGATGGAATGATTCTCACCTCAACCACCAGCAATATATAGAAGAACGCAAATAGGTGAACCACTGTGCACCGCACTGCTCACAACATCAGTTGGGGTGAAATGGGAGGGAATTATCAAAGGGATTATTCAACCAACTATTAAACCAAAACAGGGGCCCATATTTGTAGTCATCATTGTCTGCCATACCATCTTGGATTACTTAGAATGCAGACTAATAATTTCATTCTACTTGGTCATCCTTTTGACAAATGTAGTATAGCTTAGGACTTGGAAAACTGGAAATATTTCAGTTTTACAACACAGTGATATGGTCACGCACAATACATAAAAAGATTCCAAATGGAAAAAGCATTTCGATATGACTTCTTTTCTCTAAACTACCATTATTGTTCTTCAGTTACATCGCTTGGGCTCACACCGTTCCTGTTAAGGCCAGTATATGGCTCGGCAGTGTATGATTACCCGATGGATAAATCCACATTGTCACCAACATTCCACCATCACTCGTCTTTGATATTGAATGTTGTCACTCCTAAAAAGAAAGAATTGCTGAGGTATTTGAAGACACAGAAGCGGGACGTCAGAAGATGAATGTACTTTTTGAGCATTTTTGGGTTGAACGGCTGTCCTTGCACTGCAGAAGATGCACAGACGAAGAGGGAAGTGAATGTAACACTGGGTGAATATATGTTTGTCCAGGGAATGCGATTGAATGACGATTACTTCCACACACATTGTAGAATGTCACAGGAAACTTATCGCCAGCTTCTTAACACAGACTTACACATTATCTTCCCATTTCCCCTGATGAGAGGCTGATCTGGAAAGGTCCAGGAAACTGGATTCAAATGGTGGTTATATTTCCCAAAAGTGACAATTGATAGTCTTCTTAATATTTCTTTCCAGCTTTCAACCCTGTTATAACCTTTCATTTGTGAGAAAAAAAATGATTACTGTGACCTGTTCAGCATATAAGGACAGGGTGGGCGTATATCCTCCGCTCATTAATATTTAGATTTGTAAGACATCTATTCCTCATCGCTAGGTTAGAGTAGGCTGCCCAGGGCAGTAACTACCTGACTACCTAACAACACGAAATAAAGCAACACAAGCTAGGCTTTACCATCGTATAGTTAATCCCGCAGGTCATGCAATGTGTAATAATGTTGTAAAACTGAGCTACTGCACACTGACATTAGACTTGACAGTGGTCTCAAACTCTGGAAATTACATCCAAATAATTTTTATTTGGATGTAATTTAATTATCACTAGCTAGGAAAGCCTACTTACCAATCCATCACTCGTCTGATCTGCGACCACCAGGAGTGTCACTAGCAGCAACAGTCAGGAGCGAGGGAGGGAAGGCACTGCACCAGTGCTAGCTTTTTAGGAAAGCCACACTGTTTTTGTAGATAGTTGGTGAAGTCTGCCTTGTGAAAATGGTCACTACAAATATTAACTGTTTTATAACTAGGTTGCTGCAATATTGCAGTGCCCATGCGCTATTAAACCAAATTCTTGTGGCTCTTCATTTTTTGGAAAAGAAAAAATGTACATGTTTTTCTGCATCCATAGAAGGAACAATGCTTAGGCATTTCCAACTTAGCTTGGCCAAGAGCATCATTTACATATTACAAATAAAAAAGGATTTCACCGGTCATAGCATTTTAGTAATGGACCTGGAGCTAGTGAAGGGGGCACAGACTCTTCATCTTTTTTTGCAAGAAAAATATTTATGGGTCATTTGTGAATACTAAAAAAGTATTAAAACAACACATCAATAGAATTCACAGATTTCAGTTTCCTGGACCTTTAATACTAAAGACAATTGATCTGAGATGAGAATGTTCCATAATGTCGTCATGACAATTGAGCTAGTGGTGACGAGGTCAAAGCTCAGCAATGGGCACAACTGTGATCGTAATGATGAAAAATCATTGGAATGGCCATGAAATGTTACCATTGCATTTTGCTAGCTTATGCAAGAAAACTGAAGCTCTCAGACACTATTTTTTGTGTATAATCTTCACATTTCAAAAAAGTTAGCTTGGTAGGTATATAATGTTCTGCTGCAATGTATTACTTATTATTCATGCTCAGACAATAAGCATAAGGTAGCCAGAATGATAGCTTATTTGCTCTCAAAAATTATATGATAGGAATAAATTAAGAACTGTCAGTGTTTGAAATTGGGTTTATTGCAAAGTATTTATTCTGCGCTGGTGTTTACAGGTGATATTATGATGGTTTCAGACCCCTAGCCCCATTGGGCACCCATTCATTTCTGGGTCCCACACATTCACCAGTCTGCTTCCCTGTAGTGACAGCTATACTATATTGCAAGTAAAACTAAATTGAATGGGGTTCAGTGGGACAGCTTGTTTTAAAAGCACTATGTATCAGCATAAGTTAGTTGGTGGATGAAATTTTGCTTCCTAACTCTACAACAAGAACGCAAACTAACATGATAAATGTCAATGTCATACTCCTAATGCTAATGCACTAACTAGCAAGGTAGCTAACACTTAGACTCAGAATAATCACTTGGATTTTCTAGCAGTGGATCTGTAAACTCCATTTTTACAAGCCAAACACCAAGAATTTCCACATACTTAGTCAAATCAAGGAATTATTACCTAACTGCATGTAGGACTCTAGAGTGAAAAAAAAATATCTTGATTGAGTCCCAACTTGAGTGCAGGAGAGACTATTGTAGCCTACAGTCAGGGGACCCTATACAGTTGCTGATGCCACCTGCTGTTGCCCCATTGCTTAAGATCATTACAACTTGGCATTAAACTCAATTTCAGTAATTGTTGGTAATTTACTTGTCACATGTCCCCAGGGGTACACCTGTCCCAACAGAGTACCACTGGGTTAGAGTGCAAATTACAATCAGACCGAGAGCCCTTTTCCACATACTGTACTCAAAACGAAGGAATTATATCCAACTGACATACAGTACTGTGCAAAAGTCAAAGACCACCCATTCTTTCATAGATTTGCCATTAGCCATTAAGTGCAAGTTATTTATTTTTCAGTGTCACAAAAGTAATGCAACACACATATATTTAACACAAAATTACACAAAAAACACTGCAACTATGTACAATATGAAATATGTCAGTATTTAGTTTGTCCACCCTTTGCTTATATTACAGCTTCCTTTTGTTTTGGGAGATTTCCTTGGAGTTTTCTGAAGAAATCTGAAGGGATATGTTGCCATGCTTCTAGTAAAAACTTCTGAAGTTCAGTCTCAGAGGTTGGTTGCATTTTCTGTTTCTCTCAATTAAAGTGATCCCAAACACATTCAATGATGCTGAGGTCTGGACTCTGGGGCGGCCAGTTCATCGTTCTGAAAATATCAGCAGCATGATCTTCTTAGCAGTGTGCTTGGGGGTCATGATCTTGCTGTAGAATGAATTTGCTCCCAATCAAGCATTGTGCATTGTTCAGAGGGTATGGCATGATATGTAAAGATTTGTATGCATTTATCACCATTTATGATGCCTTCAAATAAAATTCAAATCAGCAACTCCAGATGTTGTTATACAGCCCCAAACTTGCACTGATCCTCCACCATGCTTGATTGATGGTTGTGGATATGGCTCCCAGAGTCTTTCATTGCTTTGGCAGAATGCATACTGCCTTCTTCTACTTCCAAAAATCTCACATTTAAACTCATTTGTCCATAAAACCTTACTCTACAGCTCAGGTGTCCAGTTTCAGTGTGCTAGTGCAAATGTTCTTCTCTTGTTTATTTCCTTTTCTCTGTAGCGGCTTTGTGACAGCCACACATCCTTCCAGAACCATTGCACTGAGCCCTCTCACAGTGGAAGGATTGACAGAAACACCTGGGGATTTCTTTGGATCTTAAGCACGAGTGGAGCTTGATTTTTTCCTATGTCTCAAAGATAAAATCTTTAAGTACTATATTTGTGATGGTAATACTTTTGGTGGTCTACCAGTTCCTGCACAGTTGTTAGAAGTCCCATATTCTCAGTATCTTGCAATAACTTTTGAACTCCAGTTTCTGAGGGTTTTTAATTTTTCACTTCTTTTTCTTCAGCTTTCATCTTCCTTATGCGGTTGAATTATCTTATATCTAATCTCATCAGAAGTATCTTATTTAGCCATTTTAGATGCACATGACAAAGAAATCTGCAGGGCAGCTAAGGTGTGTTTGGGTATTGTTCATTTGAATGTTAGAGTCACTTTTGAAGGCAAAGTGAAGGCAAACTTTTGTTGGGAGGACACAGCTGCAACATTTTTGTTTATTGGAAGAATGGAAAACTCAAAGTGGTAGTAAGGTGCACAAATGAAAGAGTGGACAAATACCGATAGATTTGATATGTATATGTGGCAGAAGCCTGTATATATATATATGTATATAAGGAGAAGCCTTTTCTGTATTTTTTTGTAAAGTATATGTTTCTTTCATTATTGTCTGACACTGATTTTTTTTTATTTTTAATTACACTAAATGGCATATTTGACCGGAAATTTAATAAACGAAAGGCTGCTCTCTGACTTTTGCACAGTACTGTCTATACTCTCTTCTTTGTTGCTTGCTCACCTATTGTGAACACTCTACTTGGAATTAGATTTGAAAGGATAAATTACTTTTTAAAGATACTTGCCCTTTGGCAAGTATGATTTTTTCCTTAATTTGGGCACCTGTATGAGTGTCAAAGGGAATTATTTTCACCCAAATGACACAGGCTATTGGACAGGGCATCTGATAAATACAAGGCGGCTAGGCTAATTCAAAGAGGAGCGGTTGTAGCACATAGCTTGTCTGAATGTGACACATTGCGCTGGATGGTGAAAGCTCCTGTTCTGTTTGTTTTATTCATGAAAGTTTTACAAACACTTCCATGGCCATAATGGCAATTTGGCTGTTCAGTGCCCTCAACCCTTCATGAATTGAAACGATACAAGTTGCAGATAGCTTGCTGGATACTATCCTTTACATCCATTCAGACAGAAGGTTAATGATGCGAGCTGTATAATTGCAAGTGCTTTTAGCTTAATGTGAAATAACTTCTACAAGAACCAAATCCCTTTTGAAAGCCCAAGTGTTTTGTTTGTGATCTACTTAGGCCTAAGTACCTTAACTATTGAAAAATAAAACACATAATTAAGAAATTCCAGTAAGTTTTAATGTAGCATAGAAAGTACCTGAGACTGTTAGGCTACTTAACATTATAGCCACAAAGCCACGTAATATTGGCCAGAAATACACTCAAAACATAGAACTGAACACCTATTTTAATCTGGTTAGCTATTCCACCACCAGAAACTAAACATTATTCAGCTATCCAGAACAAGTGTCAAAAAAGTGAACAGGATAGCTGGGCCCAGAAAAATGAAAATAGTTGTATATCTCTTACAGGTAAACATATGTCACATACAAATGTGGAAATGTAACTATTTATAAATGAGCTGCAGCTGACAGCTAGCTCAACATGGGGTATAGCCAACAATGAAAACCTGAAGTGATATTTTGATTAGCTGCGATTAGCTTGTTACAACTGTGCATGTGTGTGTACATTTAGATGTCTTCAAACAATTACACAGAATTACCATCGGTCCAATAGTAAATATCCAATTTACATGTTTATGCCATTTTCAATTCAAACACTGAATAGTGCAGTTGACATAGGCCTACATCTGTATAACATATATTCAATAGCCAAGGCAATGGGGATAACTTCTGGAAACTAACGGAACACTAACTGCACATAATATTACCAAATTTAATTTCACAAGATTGGTTACTACATACATGTATTAAGCCTATTTCATTTCATCCTGTTTTCTCCTGTGTTTACAGTGATGACGTGTGGGTTTATTGGACAAGTAGGAGTGCCCCATCTATGATCAGATATTCCCTGGCCATATCCTAAAAGTAATCATTTAGAGCTAACAATGCTGATTCAATGAACGGGTGGAAAGAGGAAAAGAAATACGCCATAGGTGAATGTATCTCTCATGAGCTGAAGGTAGTAGCCTATAGTTTCTTCCCTCAAGAATACAGGCCTAGGCCTGATAGTCAAGTTTAGACTGAGTGCCAGATAGAGTAAAACAGGGCCACATGGTATAAAACTAAATGGTGGCAAATAAATAAATTCACTTTTGCTATAGCCTACTGCATGTTTATCTTTTGCGGTATTATTCATTATCGTTTCTCTTGTAACAAATTAAAAAAAAATTTGAATGTTTTAAATGATCTAAAGGAAGACAAAGCAATACATGCACAGTCGTTCTGTATTCCAACAGCCCCACAAAACTTGAGGGAACAGTTAGGTATTTCCGCAAAAAATAACTAAAAATAAATAAATAAATAAACAAATGGCATTTTAAAGAAAATATAAAGGTATAATTCAACCAATATAAAAGGGGATGAATCCAAAGTCTTACCCTCGCTGCAGTCCTTGCCCTGGTATCCAGTCTGCGAGCAGTCGCATATGGCCTCCTCGTTGATAACGCTGCACACTCCTCCATTCAAACACATGTTTTCTGCTCCGCAAAGATCGTTTTTGACTCCTTCACTGCTCAAGAGCACCGGGACAGAACTGTTCACTAGAAGGTCCGTTATCCAACCCACGTAGGGAACTTGGTCCTTAACTGTATCCGAAGTAAGCCGTAGTGCCACTGATCGAAGTTCGGGCGGTATTCCGCCTAAAAACAAATGACTAAAGACGGTCATGTCCCTTCTCTTTGATTTCACCTCTACCCATTTAATCTCTTTGTCCACCACCAGGGTGGTGTTTTTGAAATTTCTCCGTATAGCGACCGAGTGCCAATGGCTGTCGTTGACGGCTGTGTCGGACAGCACCGTGGCAGGCTCAGCGCAGAAGATGGAGAACCGAAGGCTGAGTCTACCGTTGTGGATAAGCAGCTCTAAGAAGTCGCAGAAACCCTCATCGTCGAAATAGACCAGGAGACCATGTGCGCTTTTCGTTTTCATGTTAAAGCTCATTTCGCTCTCACAGCAGGCATTCCACACAGGGAACCTAGCCCACTGTCCCTCCGCCCCCGTGAATTCCAAACCAGAACCTAGGTCAACTAGGCAACACAGGAGCAGGCCAACCCCGATTAAGTGGGCGCCATTCCGGATCGCCAGACCCATGTTGTAAAGACGGGTGAAAACCGAGGGAACGAGTGTTTTCATGAAAGAATCTGATAATTTAAGGTATACTAATTTAAAAATGTATCCCCTGTCTGATTATGCAAATAGAATGACTGGCACTGACGCGTCGTAAACCCTCTGACTAAAATATTTTGTTTGCATTCTTGCAGCAGTGGTCACGTCTGCTAGTTGCCCATCCCAAACACATTATGCGTGGGAATGTTCAGTGGATGCATGCACCTTCAAAACGAGGCCAGTGTCCTTAACAAATTAACATATGAAAACCTTAAATGGGGTTGTTCCCTCTCTCCGCAATAGACTATATTTCTTCCCCTTTCCTTGACTCTTTATAATCCATCCGTGCAATTACGAAAAATATATAGGCCTATGTTGGTGAGAGTATCCATCACTGATTTTTTCTCCCTTGTGTCGAATTATTTTGAGGCTCCCCTTCTCTATATGTCAGTCAAAGTGGAAATGCCAGCAGGTTCACCAGCGGAAAAGACGGACTGGCTGCTCCAATCCTCAGATTTGGGACCTCCTGTTGAATTCTACGTCAGGAGTCATTGCTGTTCTGTTCGGGGGTCAGCCTCGGATCGCTGGTCCTGACGTTCACAACCTTTTCAACATTATAACCGGCAATCTGCGGAGAATAAAAGTAAGGGTTATTGTTTTACCCCGGGATGCTTTGTGCGAGATCAAAATAGAATTGTACATCCCCAATGAACAATATAAACAAATGTCATTATTTTAGCACAGCTGCTTAGTTAGCCCCCTTATTAATTTTATTAATATACAGCGAAATCATAGGCTGACTCATTTATTTCACACAATATATTTTGCATTGTTTGTTTTCCTGTGCTAGATGAGAAACAATTTCAGCAGTGAATGGCATTGTGATAGATGGGCCTGAGGGCCACTAGCCTACAGCACCGCGTCGATTGTCGTGAGGACAGCCTTTCTCAAGTTGAGTGCGTCATTAGCTGGCTATGAACTCACTGATTTCTAATCAATGGTTAAATACAGAATGGGGGTTAGTCTCTTTTAACAGGAAGAAGGTTCTTATGTTTTTTTTTTTTTTCCTTTACTAAGAACATAGACTGCCAGCCTCATCCAGATCTCACGGCTACCTAGATTAAAACTTGATCAATATTTTGGAAAACGGAAAGCAAGAGCAACATCTTTAGTATTTCTTATTTTTCCCTGTTTTGCGTAACACATATCTATTTAGAATTAATGAAACTACAAAAACTACGCATACTTGCCTGAGCATTTTACCCTCGACGTGTATTTTCTATTGCGCATGCTCGCACATCCTGTTATCTTCATCCAAAGGTATCATAATTCAGAAGGGCAAACGACCTGACGCGTAAAGAAATTGTCTGCGCTCTTCTAACCCGCCGCAAGGCACAGGGACACCCCTTTCTGCAACCGGTCAGAAAAACCATCCTTTGTTGTGTATCACAGCAAGAGACGCATCCAAAATCCGTCTGCTACTCTAGGTGCGTGTAAAACACCTAGAGGAGACCGCGGAGTCGCGTCTTCTCCCTCGGTCTATCCGTTCTCTCGATGTATGCTCCAAAACGCATGCTTTTTACCTCATTCTCTCTCTCAGTCCAAAATCATCACCTAAATACCTTCGGTACACTCGTGGTGTATGTAGGAACGGGTCACTAATTTATCAATCGGCCATAGTTCGCCCGTTAAAAATGGCCACATGCATTTCCATATGGAAAATAATGTATACAATTTTGTGTTAAGCGGGCTGTTATTTGTAAGTTCCTTTACTAAAACGTGCACATGCAATTTGCGGTAGAACAATCGTTATTGATTACCGTACGGAGTCACGTAGACAAGCCACGGAAATGAATGTAACAGTATAAACTAAAAATGTTCTCTAGAACAGAATGCCGTAGCGTAAATTCCTCGTAATGTTGGTGTGATATGAAAATATGGAATTTATTATGTTGTAGACAATGAGATTCAGAGAAAGAATCTTCAGATCTGCTAAAACAAGAAGAATTGCTCGTGATTATACAAATTGTATTATCCGATAAGAGACCAGTGCAAGGCAACATAAAAACAGGGATTATAGGTTCTGTTTTTACACCTGCAGTTCTACCCCTGGGCTATGTATCCTTACCCATGAGTAGACGAATGGAATTAAGTTAACTATTCGCAAAACGAAGCTCACGGAATCGTATAGGTTTTCGTGAGGACATATTCTAGTGGACGAAATGGTTGTTGGTCAGCTGTAATTTACCATCTTAAGAAAGTAATTCAAATATGAGTCTTTCAAAATGTTAAAATGAACGAACCCCCTGCTTTTGTGCGTCAGTGAATTCAAACGCGCAGTGCAAATTTAATGAGCAACTGAGGTTTTTTCTTTTTCTTAGTATTAACAAACGAAAAATACTAATATTAGCGCATGTATTATCATCGAAAGCTGTATTTGAGAATGCGAAGTCCAAGACAGAGATGAAATCTACATTGGATGTCACGCAGTCAGGGGCGATTTCAGGTAGGTGCCGTTTTTACATACCCCAAACCAGCCTTTGCAGCTGTAGCCTAATTCTCACTGGCTGCACTATTTATAATTCAACATATCTTTTCAACCACCCCCCAAAAAACACAGATCGCTCTTACCTGCACTACATGACAAATTTGATGCTGGGAACTCCATTCTTAATATATTTTTTACCATAACTTTGTCGCATATGGCCGGTAAATGGACATACTGTGGAACCTCAAACGTGCCTTACCTCTAGAAAACCACCATTCCGCGTTCTTCGCCCCATCCACCTCGAGAAGGAGCCTTCTTCACAGATTCTACTTTGATGTGGTGCTAGAATCACTGCATCACTGATAGGGGGAGATGACGAAGATGAAGAAGAGAATAAATGAAACGCCTCTCCCCAAAAGCCGTTAATAACGTCAAAACGGAGACAATTATTGTTATTATTTTAATATCTTTTGAAAAGAAAAAGCTAAAGGAGATATATCTCCTCAAAAATATCCGCCTGGGTCATCTATAATATTCCTCACTTTGGGCCGAAAGAGCAAGGGGGAAACCCGCCTTTTAAAATAATTTTGAGAGAGAAAGGTGCAATCTGTTTTCTTGCCGAGCACTGCCAGCGACTGTCAGGAGCCGAAGCCAGCGCGTCACGTGTCTCCTCTCGCTGTGTCTTTTAGAGAGGGGAGGGGTTGAATGCTGCAGCACCTTGGACAGCATCAATGCTTAAGACTCGTGCGCTCGTCCATACTCTCTCTCTCTCTCTCTCTCTCTCACGCACATATACACACACACATGAAATAGCAAACTGGAACACACGACTGAAAATCAACTCATATGGAGTGGGGCGGGGGTTGGCAATAGAGAAAAGAACAGCCGTTTCTATTGTGGATGTATAGCTAACTTGTGGCAACGAGGAATTATCTCCACAGTATATTACTGTCTATTTATGGATTTATGTTCTTGTCCAGACTAATTAATGGACTGCCTATACTCTGTTGGTTTCACAAACCCTATATGATTTTCGTGTAGTGAAAATACTTGATACTTTGCCGTAAAGCAAATAGCGTAGTCGACAGAAACAGACAGACAAGGAAGTAGTTATTTGTGACACAAGCACAATTTCTGCTGCAGAAATATTTTCCCTGCTACGATTACCGACAGCCATCATCAGAAGTTCAGTGCAATATTGCATACTTAAAATGAGAGACATGTTCAGCCTTAAGGCATGGAATAGTTAATTGGCGTCATTCCGACTAGATGCTCGAAGAGTAGCCTACTGCGAGAGTTCCTCGCGGGAATTGAGATTCCTGGAGTTCATCCCAGTAAAGTCTTTGTATCAATTGGCAGGGTTTTTGTTTCCCAGTGTTTTTGCATGTACACATGTATGTATGTAGGCCCTAAGTATGTATTTGCTTACCTAGCTACTTACATGGTCTAAATAGGCTATCAGATATTATATTGAAACATATATATAGTATGTTTTATATATGCATTTATACATATAACATACTTCCTGGTAAACAATGCATGGACAAATGTATACATGCTGGCACTGAAGAGCAGTTGAAGGACCAGATCCTCTCTCGTTCGGTCGATTGCTTTTCGTCTCTGACAGGGACTCTGTGGCTGACGTCTCCCGGACTCTAATGGGGAAGACAAGACAGGAGAATGGTTCAATGACTCGTCTCTCCACGTCATAACATGATCCCTTTAACAGACCCGGTGAAAGACTAACAGACTCTCAAAGGAGGATGCGTGTGTCCGGAGTGGGCTCAGTTTGGAGAAGCGACCTCACACAGCTGATGCGTGGACGCCATGGTGACAGCTCGGTTGTGGTACAGACGGAACGATTCTGTGAAGGAGTCTTGATGTTAATAGATGGCAAAATGGCTACTTGTTTTTTTTTCTTTGTAAGTTGCAGAAGCACAAGCATTTTAAAAAGACAAAATTGGTCAGTGAACACAGCAGCCACACTCTGTCAGTGTAGTAACGTCCAGCACTCAATTTAGTTAGCATAGTCTGTGAAGAAAAAATGAACGTGGATTCTTTTAAAGCCATTCTCAGTAGGCATATTTCCTGATCAAAGTTCAGCGTTAATGTTGTCTGTGGTTGTTAATATGCACATTAAAATTAAAGTACTTTCACATTCTGTAAACTATGTCTACCTCTCTAGAAAAAACTAAATATGTCACATAATATGCACACATCTTTTAGCCTTTCCTTTCCTTCTGAACACTAATTCAGTCATACTGACCATATGAAAGTACACATTTTGTAATATTCCCTAAGTATTTTGCAGTATGGATTAGTGCCTGACGAAATACCCTGACCTCCTTTTGTTTGATGCATTGAGTGTGTGTTAAAGTATGTGTTTTTCTTATTGCTTACCATGATCATGGAGGTGAGATTAATTAAAAAAATATATATATTGAAATATTGAGAAATAAAAAAAACACATTTTCAGTCACACAACATGGTATTCTCTTTATTTATTTATTTATTTATTTATTTATTGACAAATCCTGTCTCATCTGTATGTCTTTGAGGTCATTTTTTATGGTATGGGTTACCTTGGCCTTGGTAAGATGGCAGACAACCAATTTCTTATTCTTCAAGTGACCTTTCAAGAGGGGCTGAACATATCCAATTCCCACCCCAATTTGGAATGGCCTATTGTTTGCAACCGCAGCCACATTCATGCATGAACCCCACTGCCAATTCCAGAGTGTAGGTATTCATGGCTCTGTTTTGAAATGTGGTGTCGCCGGCTGTTTTTTTTTTTTGTTGTTTTTTTTTCACAACGCAGGCTGCAGCTGAGCTTGTGTAGAGCGGAGTCAGAGGAATACCTTTCATATGCACTTACGCATGCAGTCCACAGGCGCCTGATTGACCAGCAGGGGTTGCTAGATATCGATGAATATGGACCCTTATCCAACTGAACCCTCCCCTCTGGATGACATATTTTACCTTCTCCTTTGACCCCACTCAATCCTATGAACATCGAAGGTAGTTTCTTGACTGCCTTGGTTATGATTTCCATATTCATATTTTAATTAATTAGTACTGCAGGCGAAAACTGCTTTTGTGGCTGATGGACTCTAAAATGTTTGATTGTTTTAATTTCCACACTTTAACTGAAACGTGCCTTGCTCGTAGCACTTGTAAAATTGGTGTGGGAAACACACGTGCACCTTTGCATTCAATTTTGTACGAAAAAGGGTTTGAGCAGAATTCCTTCATCGGGGGAAATGTACTGATAGCGGTTGAAACAGTCTATGGTACCTTATAAGAGCGTGTGTGTATGGCTGTATGAGGGAGTGTGTTTGAGTCCATTAGGGTGTGTGTGTGTTGCTGTATGAGGATGTGTGTGTAGCTGTATGAGGGTTTGTGTGTGGCTGCATGAGGGTTTGTGTTTTGCTGTATGAGGATGTGTGTGTGTGTGTGTGTGGCTGTATGAGGGTGTGTGTGTTGCTGTATGAGGGTGTGTGTGTGTAGCTGTATGAGGGTTTGTGTGTGGCTGCATGAGGGTTTGCGTGTTGCTGTATGATGATGTGTGTGTGTATGTGACTGTATGAGGGTGTGTGTGGATACATGAGGGTGTGTGTGTTGCTGTATGAGGGTGCGTGTGTGTGTGTGTTTGGCTGCATAAGAGTGTGTGTGTGTGTGGCTGCATGAGGGTGTGTGTGTTGCTGTATGAGGGTTTGTGTGTGGCTGCATGAGGGTTTGTGTTTTGCTGTATGAGGATGTGTGTGTGTGTGTGTGTGTGGCTGTATGAGGGTGTGTGTGTTGCTGTATGAGGGTGTGTGTGTGTAGCTGTATGAGGGTTTGTGTGTGGCTGCATGAGGGTTTGCGTGTTGCTGTATGATGATGTGTGTGTGTATGTGACTGTATGAGGGTGTGTGTGGATACATGAGGGTGT
Organism: Anguilla anguilla; assembly: GCF_013347855.1. NCBI lineage: Eukaryota > Metazoa > Chordata > Actinopteri > Anguilliformes > Anguillidae > Anguilla > Anguilla anguilla. Next base: position 20,858,361 of record NC_049202.1, read on the forward strand.
GTGTGTTGCTGTATGAGGGTGCGTGTGTGTGTGTGTTTGGCTGCATAAGAGTGTGTGTGTGTGTGGCTGCATGAGGGTGTGTGTGTTGCTGTATGAGGGTTTGTGTGTGGTTGCATGAGGGTTTGTGTGTTGCTGTATGAGGGTGTGTGTGGCTACATGAGGGTGTGTATGTTGCTGCATGGGGGTGTGTGTGTATGGCTGCATGAGGGTGTGTGTGTGTGTGGCTACATGAGGGTGTGTGTGTGTGTGTGTTGCTGTATGAGGGTGTGTGTGTGGCTGCATGAGGGTGTGTGTGTTGCTGTATGAGGGTGTGTGTGTGGCTGCATGAGGGTGTGTGTGTTGGTGTATGAGGATGTGTGTGTGGCTGCATGAGGGTGTGTGTATGGCTATGAGGGTGTTTGTGTGGCTGCATGAGGGTGTGTGTGTGTGTGGCTGTATGAAGGTATGTGTGTGTGTGTGTAGGACTATGAGGGTGTTTGTGTGGCTGCATGAGGGTGTGTGTGTGTGTGGCTGTATGAAGGTGTGTGTGTGTGACTATGAGGGTGTTTGTGTTGCTGTATGAGGGTGTGTGTGTGGCTGTATGAAGGTGTGTGTGTGTGTGTGTGTGACTATGAGGGTATTTGTGTGGCTGCATGGGGGTGTGACTCAGACACCACGTGCTCTCTTTCTTTCCCACTTTCTCTCTCTCTTGCAGTCTCATTAATCAATCAAAATTGTCATTAATAAGCTTAGTAGGTTTTCTGCCTCATTTAATTCTTTCTCACTGGCTGCCACTTTTGCACAGTTGGCTAGCATATAAAGTATTAATTCAACTGTTCATCTGCAATCTCTGCAAAATTGCATTTGCCGCTATATAGTTTATGACATATATTTAATGTCTGTTAACTTCAAGAATTCTGCTGCTCATTGTCCTTCAGCTTACTTTAAGTGCTCAAAAAATCTCCATCAAACAGATCTAGTTTGGTAAGCCTAATCCCGCTTGATTCCCATCAATGGTGTCTGCAAGCCAAAATCGGATAAAATGTAATGCACCTTCCTTAGGGTGGGTGTTTCGGTTTCCGCCCATAGCTGTTTTCTTTGTTTGAAGTCTGCCTCGCCTGTGCATGGGGTTTGTGGGAAGTGAAAGATTTTGCTGAAGGTATCGTTTCCAGCCGTGCTATTGTTGGGGGGTGGGATTAATGCAGGTTTTACCTGTTCCCTGCCATGATAATGTCAAGCCTCTACATCACACTTCTGCTCTGTGATTTGATTTTAGAAAGAGAGTGATTTTCTCACTGCATCCTACTCAGTAAACACTCAAAAAAAGACACTCCCTAAATCCCTCATCCTGCACATTTGATACCATGCACATTCAAATGAAATGTGAAGTACCGTCTCAAAAACAAAAACAAAAAAATTTCCACAAAAGGAACAAGCCTTCCCTGCTGCTAGATGAAGTTGTGCCTTGTTTCTATGTGTAGTTATTCCCCCACGTCACAGAAAATCAACTGCTGTTTTATCAATGGGAGGGCTTGTACAGGAGGATCTTGTACAGGAGCTTGTACATCAGTTACTTATCAGAAAAAGTCTGGCACTAGAAAATCCATCTAGTTTCACACCTTCTGACCCTCAAGAACAAGAGGTGTAATGCCTTCACGCATGTAGTGTTAATGGGCCTCTTTCCCTCCCTGGTGAACAAACTCAGCTCTGGTGTTCTGAAGGTGAGGAGCGTTCTCTCCACCTTTTGCCAATCCCTGATCTACTTCCACCAATTATGGGAAGTGAAAAGCCCCTTTCCAGGCTCCAGGCTGAAGGAAGAGTTCACGCAGGCATGGGCAGTGGCGGGTAGGGCCGCCCTCAGATCGTCCGGCACCTGCTGACAGACATGAACCGTTGTGTAGCGCATTGCAGCCTCAATGTCCTCTACCCTCAGCCACCACCCATTGCTCCTTAAATGGGAGGAAACCCACGCGGACACAGGGAGAACATGCATACTCCTCACAGAAAGGCCCAAGCTGAGATTTGAACCCACAACCTTCCTGCTGTGAGGCAACCACTGCACCACCATGGTACCCCATGGGAAGGATCAAAATGGGAAGGATCAAAAGCTGCAAATTTGTGTCAAATAGCTGAAACTGTCAAGTTGCTGCTAGTCATTGACCTGCTAAGTAGTTTTGTTCCTAGATTATGCCCTATATGATAGTTAGGTTAGCAACTATTTCCATCGGGAGAAGCTGTCACACAGCTCCTTCACCAACCCTTCCCAGTTCTTCTTCACAAGATCACCCAAAAACACAAACATTTAATACCCGTTTACCCCACTGCACAGTGTTGGCGAAGAAAAGCCATCCACCCCCCAACTTAAGTGGAAGAGGCAATGTCACCCCTCAGAGGCATAACCACAGAGTGACTAGTAAGCTGGGGATCGGGGCCATTGTCCTGGTGAGCTAAATCATGTCTTTTCTTGTGCAGCCTTTGGCAGAAAGTGCCACTGGGTTTGATCTTAAGTCACATTACGATAGGTAAAATGAAAAATTACAAAAGGCATATTCATCACACAAAAGAACCTGAATGTGAGAATGTATAAAATTGAACTGAGCGCTTGTGTGAAAGGTTAAATGTTTATTTTATACGCAACGGAGTAATGCCAGATAGCCAATTACATTGAAACCTCAGAACCTCAGAGATTATTCTGAGGACAGTGAGCACTACCACTACCATAGCAAAACCTGGGTATGTGTTAGAAATGCTAAAAAGACCAAACACAAGCGATACAAGACCTGCTCTGGATTTCACCAGGAGTCATACAGCACATTTTCAGCTCCTGGTGGCTATTGTTTGCCACTAAAAATGACCATAACAGCAGTAGGTTTACATGCCGATGTAATCTGAATGTACAGTACCCTGGTTGTACCTGGATATCCTTAGTCTTTTTGTATCATGTAACATTTCTATAAAATTATGTTTTCATAATTTAGTTTGCTTGAAGGATTTAATTAGAATAACCATTACAAATCAGCCTGTTTACACTTAAATGGTTTACGTTGCATTACCTTATATAAACAAGCTTCATCCTACTGAATTAGTTGAAAATTCCTTATAAAAACGAGTTTAATATACATTTAAAATATGGTTCCACGCAGCCCATTTAAGTTGCATGTTCTTCATATTACAGTATATACAACAACAACTAATATATTCAACTTAATATTATCAAACTGCCTGCCACTATTTTTTGAGTAAACCAAAAAAAATTTCTGAGTGTGCATCTATACATGTGCCATTGACTGTCCTGTGTTGAATAATAGTAGTGGTTTCCTTTGGGAACTTAATACCCGTGTTCTAACCCTGTGACATGATGGCACAGTTCTTGAAAAATTGTGGAAATTAGCAGTAACAGAGGCAGTATATTTCAAATGACAGTTCAACACAGTGCTGGGGGGAGGGTAGTGAGGAAAAACTGGGTTTGTGACCTGGAAAATGGGGGCAGGTGGAATGGTGCGATTGTAGCCTAGAGCAAAGTATTTAAAGACCTGAGCTTCTCCAGTCAGCATGCTGCTATAACAAATGAGGTGATGTTGTACGTTAAAATATCAGCTGTTGGAGTGGCAACAAATAATAAAAATGCTTTCGACAAATGGAGAATGAAATGAACAAAGCAGGAGTTCTCCAAACCTTTATTAGAGCGAAGTAAATGGTATTTCGAGTGCCATTTGGATTTACTGATTATATTTGGTGATGCGGAATTTCCTCATGCATCTCATTATGTGTGGTTCCATTTGAGCTCATGATTAACGGGCGTAGAGAATGGACTGGCATGAGAAGGAAACCCACACTGAGCACACTGATCAAACATGAACACAAGATTTGGAGATCAATGTATTGACATAAAGGATTCCTGTCCTCTCATTCATGTTTGTGGCATTAATGTGATTAACTTATTTCAGGAGCAGAAATATTTCATGGTAGAACACTTAAGAACATGTTTAATTGCATTACATTTAATCTTGTTATCCTTTAATTTTGCACACATCCACAACACACGCATGCACACCTACCCGCATTCATACGCACCCACACACACACACACAAACATGCATGTGCACACATTCACACAGACTCAGTCATGCACTCCTAAACACACTTATACCCACACCAAACACACATAGCACCACACAGGTCAGCACAAAACCAAATATGCATTTGCCAGACAGTAATTATTATTGTTTTTTTAATGTATTATTTATCAGTACTAAAATATTGCAGTGATAACTATTTATCTGAGGCAATAAAGCAATAGGTCACTGACTACAAAGGGTAATCAGTTCCCCTCCTGCCAGGTGTCTTCGTTCACCTCCCTGGCACAGCTCAGGAAGCATCTCCTGCGTAGATGGACACTTGTTCTCAACCCATTGTGTTGAGGCTGAGAGCTGATTTTCTTTATCTATCTGTTTTGTGGCCAGTGAAAGGTGCAGGCCAGCCCTGAACTGGTGATTGATAACACCCAGGGCCTGCTATTCTCAGGCTTATAGATTTCTTGTCATTCTCCATGGCCACTGCCCTCATTAGCCAGTTTGATCAAAACAGCTTCTGTGGGAGAAGGCATCAGGATCCTGGAAGGGAAGTGTGTTTGAGGTGGGGCACAGGATATAAAAGAATCACCGTGCACATTAAGAAAATACTTTTTTTATTGAAAAGCTTTTAAAATGTACCGTTAAATGCAAAAGTATTGGGACAGAGACATCATTTCTGATGTTTTTGGTTGTTGTTTTTGTGCTTTTACTCAGTATCCATCCAATATCTATACCCACTTGTTCCTGGTCAGGGTTGGATGAGGTGCTGGAGCCGATCCCAGCATGCATTGGGCAGGAACACACCCTGAACAGTTTGCCAGTCCATCACAGGGCACACACACCATTCACTCACACACTCATAATTAGCATCCTACAATTAACCTAACATTGGATTTAAAATAAAACATGAGGTAAAAGTGCACACTGTCTGCTTTAATTAGATTTTTCCCTCTACCAGCCTTATGCCTCTTCCAGCCTCCCTCCTTCACCAACCCACTCCTTCTCCCACCTTCTCCACCTGTTATTGGTGGTGCTACCTATGTAGCTACCTTGTTGTATTAGCCCTAGACCTATAGTACCATAGTTCTTGTAAGTGAGCCTCCATTTGCATTGTAGGCATGCTGAATGCACCCTGTGTATATGCCCTCCCTGGTTGCACAAACTGAGAGGATGAGGTTGAGGGTGATGATATTGTATGTGTATGCCTGATAGCATTACAAAAAAAACAAAACCAGAAAATAAAACCGTAATTTCTGAAAATGGGAAAAATAAAACAGAATCTGAGAAAAATATATCATTTATTTCACAAGGCCCTATATATAAATGAAAAGTGGTTAGACTATTAAATATCTGTAGGGAAAGATGGGTGGACTAAACCTTGTTTGTAGCTGTTTGGCCATGGATCTTGAAGCTGTGGGCTATGTAGGACGGCAGCAGAGAGTTGGGGTTTATTGTTGAAGTCATCAAGGTTTTTGCTAGCTTGCTAGCAGTAACGTTAGCTAAGGTTACTCACTAAAACTCACCATTCCATTACAGTTTGCTCAGAATGTGGATTTGGTTGCCTGATTTCCACTTTAAAGTCTGTTTAAAGCTGGGTGAGGCTCCTCTTTGGGCTCACACATATAGTGATGTAGTAGCCTGATTGCACCATAAATAAATGTAACCATTGCCACGCAGGCCATTGTGTGTTTGTTTACATGTGGGTGGTATGTTTTGGGGGTGGTATGTTTATGGGTGTGGTCAGGCAAGGTGGTCCTGACCACACCCATAAAATCCAGAGGTTTTTTTTTTTTTTCTCCTTTGAGATGTGTGTTACTGACATTACTTTGAATGGCTATTTAGTGGATGTGTAGTGGATACATCCCTCTAGTTATTTTAAATATAATTTGGCCCATCGGTCCCTTTAAATTCATATTCATTGTTTAATTTTAAATCCAATGTGAGTACAGAGCCGAAACAACAAAAATTGTATCACTGTCCCAGTACTTTTGCATTCAACTGTATGTCATGCCAAAAAAAATCATATTAATTGAATAATGAAAGAGCAAGAGCAGAGGCAGAAAGATATAAAGGGAAAGTGGAGGAGTGAGAAATTAAAGTGGTTGAAAAGGAGGGTACTGATAAAGAACAAGGATAGAGATGCAGAGAACAGAATTCAAGGCATGTAGAAGTGAACAGATAAAATAAGATTGGAAATAAAACAAAGGATGAGGTGTAGGGAGGAATAAAGGGCTAGGGTTTTAATTCCAAACCTAAAAATGGATATAATTGAACTCATTTGATTAGTTATGCAATTAACTTGCAGAATTTGAGATTTTCTATTACATCTCATTCCAGTTATGATGAAAAATTTCATGAGTGTCTTTTTTGCATTTATTATATTGCTGATATGTAAGGCCCAAAAAAAGCCTTACTCATGTGCAATAAAACATTATATTTTGTCAATAAATTGTAAACGAACCATAAACAAACAGGTCTGAAGCTGTAAACATCACAATCCAGCAGCAGGTCTTGTAACAGCATTGTTAAAACATTCCGTGCCTGACTAATTGGATAACCTGATTTCATGCCAGAAACAAAGGAAAAGAATGGATTCTTTTGGAGGGGGATCACAGAAATCTCCCCTCACCCACTCACTTGGCCATTTCCTGTGCTATGTGGTCTAATGCCAGTGGGGTACTTTGAGAAGGGGGACAGAAAGGGAAGGGGGGGTGGGGGGTGCCGTGAAGGGGGAGAGGAAGCTTGGTACATTTAATTGGAAGAATCTTGAGAAGTTTCTCTGTGCTCCGGGTGGTACAGTTGACACCTGAAGGTGGTGTTAATGGTTATGGGGGAGACTTGACCGCAGGAGGTTAATGACTCGTGACATATTCCAGAGATGTACGACTTCACTCAACTATCCCAGGCTAATGTCCGTCCCTGGTCACAGCTGCACAGGAGGCAAATGGATGATGTCATGCACCGCATGCTATTCGTGTTAGGTGAGGCCGACAACTGCAGTGATGGGGATTTTTGAAGTTCCGTTTCATTGGCCAGTACAAACATACAGAGAGCAGGTTTGGTACACAACAGATACACTACAGTCTCTGCTCTCTGGAAACTCACTAGACAGTGCTATCCACTGATTTTTTTTCCGTATTCCTGTTTTTCAAGCTCTCTGCATTCTCATCCTACACGTTTTAATTTTCAGTCCTTGTCATTATTATGCATTTCTGATTTATTTATTTTTATTTTCCTATTCAGTCAGAGCCCAGTTAAATACTGTACATGGCCACAGGCAGTGGACATACGTTAGTGGACAAGCCTGAATAGAAGACCCCACTGACTCCGAGTCTTTAAGGATTATCTCCATAAAAGACAGCACTGTGTTTGGGGATAAAATTGCTGTATTCTCCACCATTGCTCTGCAGTGTGTAACATATTCATTCATCGCCCTGCGGTGGTGTGACACCTCTTATTTATTATGCGTTTGCCTGGCACAAGCTGTGTCCAAGGCCAATTGAATAACTATATAATCCATGTTCACAGAACGGCTGGAAATTTACTGAAGCAGCAAAGGCTCAGCGCCTCTCAAGGATATATACCTGCTAACCCGGGGGGTTTTGTACACTGTCTGTACAACAACCTGTGCAATACAGATGGTGAGCAAAAAAATTGGAATGCTAACATCACTTAATACTCAGCAGGTCTAACACATGCGGCCAATACAGTTTGTATGCACTGTGGCGCATGTTCATGTTTTTGCAGGACCATGACACTGCACAAGAAAGTCAATCAGTGGAAGTTGATTGAGGTGAAAACCAATGTCTCAGGTTCCAGAATGTTCTATAATGCTCTATAGGTGACTGGAATATGTGGGGAAGATGATCACTCAGTATTACTAAGTAACAATTGCTACCAACCACACCTTTTAAAAGTTTAAGTGGACCAGACCTATGCCAGGAACATGGACCCCACACCATTAATAAAAGTTCACGCTGCCACCCCTAAGGAATGCATTTTATGTCCATATATGGTTTTCATATGGTTTTAAATGTGAATTACAGATAAAAAAGGATAAAACACGTGACAGGTAATGCATAGGAATGGTTTGGGTCTCAGTTGTGCATTATTTGAACCAAAAGATATCGATTTGTTCCAACTTCATGAAAATCACATAAACAATGTATAACTAGTACCTTGTATCACTGCAATTAATTAACATCACTGCACATTATGACTGTTGGCAGTTTTGTTCACAACAAAGTCTATGGCTGAGCTGTGTATGTGATCACTGCAAAACATTGTCACATGTGCAAAACATGTGAAACGAAAGCTACAAACTACTGTAACAACTCTGCAAGGTTATGTGAGATTAGCAGCAGTAGGCATGCATTCTTTCTTAGCTCGCAAAGACAGACACAGACACAAGGGCCGGGAGGGAAATAAAATGTCATTTATTGCAGGTGGATACCACATCATTATTCATCTCGACAATCCCGTTTCTTAACTGTGATATAAAAATCAAAACTAGAACTCGGAGGAAACAAAATAAGCCGCGAACACATAAAATCACTCACTAGCCTAGCTACAGAAAGCGCAGCTGCACACTGGGCTGATAACTCTATCTAGTTTTGTAAAACCATTTCCAGTGTTAACCCATTGCAAAGCATGTGCTCCCCACTTGAACTTTACACGGCCGCCAGTCTGAGATTGTATTTTTTCCTGCTTCTTTGCACATACCTGGCCCTCACTTTCTCAAGTGCACTTTAGGTCTGCTCCTGCCCTCCTGACTACTCAAAATGGTTGGGTTTTCTAAGCATTATTTTTTGCACACAAAATCATAACTTTTAGAATAGAATGCAGATCCATTGACCAAATGGTTCTTGGTTTAAAGTGTGGAAAACTTTTACACAGAAAGCATTAGTAAATTAGTAAATTGTAAAATTATGGCATTGCAATATTAAACACACTTTGTTGTAATATGTACACAAGGGTAAAACGGTAGCATCCTACCAGGGAATCAAACTACAAACAAGATCCCTAACCATCATAATACACAGGCACCCACATCAAAAATATTCCTGTGGATGCTTCAGCTTTCATATGATGTGTGTGTTTTGTTTATGTTATCACACTCAAAATATAACAATGGAAAAGCATGCATCGTTGATTGACATTTCTGCAGTTGTGGGTGGCCAGGGATACCATAGTCGATTTTGTTGTGAATGTAAACATGCTTTTTATCAATAATGCATTCCAACACTATAATTTTCAAGTTTTAAGTGATTTTGTGTGATGTCACTTTGCCATGCCTTTGACATTGCAAAAATGATGCCACTGGCCAGTTTGGTTTTTTTTGTGTTCTAACGAAGAAAATCATTGGTGTCATGTAAAAACCTTGTTTCAAAATAAAATAAAGTAGAATAGAATAATAGAACAAAATAAAATAAATAAGATATTATTGTAAACTGCAAAAAATAAATAAATAAATACATTTTCAAACATGGAATTATGTTGTAGTAGTTATGTGAGATTCTGAACTAGTTTTATTAGTTGTATAGTTATGAGATGTTGACAGGACATAGTTGGATGATAAACATCAAAGTATGCTAAAAATAACACAAACAAACTGAGACACTGAGATTAAACTGCAATAGAAAACTGGTGATACTGATCATACGTGTGTGTAAGAGCGAGATAACAAATAAAAATTCATCTGAGAAGTACAGAAGTAGTTCACAGATTTAATTTGTTCCCTCAAAAGTGTCCTTAATGCAACTATGACTCGGTGTGTCCATCAGCTGAAACAAAACAGCTTCTTTTGTTAGCAGCGTCAAGCAGACAGACCCATGCGTAGGTCGAGGAAGACTCATGCTGATGTGTTGTTTCACTGCCTCTTTTGTGTCGCAGGCATAAAGACCATGTGCGCCAATTGAGAGGAACAGGAGGACTGTAGAGCATAATGGGAAGAAATGACAGTTTATGCTCCTGCACTTTGTCAATTTTCGTTAGGCTTAGAGGGAGAGGGGCGTGAAGTCGTCACAGTGCTGACATGACAGCCGTTTAAAAAAAGCTCTCCTAAACCCCCACACACTCCCACTCCACACACAAATCAAGCAACATGTAACTATGGTCCAGTGGACCCTTTTGCGCTGTCTCCAGTTCTGGCATTGTGCCATTGTCATTGAAACATATTCAAGTTTTTAGAATTAATTAAATTGTTAATTTAAATTTATTAATTACCAGGTTCTTTAATTTTTAATGAATAAATTAATTAATTAATTAATTAAAGTATTCAGTACCAGTACACACAAAAAGCATTTGCATCTAACAATAAAATGAAAAGAATTGCGAAAGTTGTGCACAACAGCATGTTGTGTACGGGACCCTGAAATATGAATAAGAAAATATGAAAATATGAATTGAATATAACATAAGCAGGACAGCAGGAATTGGTAAAACTTTAAATAATAACTAACACGGCACATGGTTTTTCTTTTGGCATTCTTTCCTGACATAAAGTCAACGAGTTACTGTAGTATGAAGACGCGCATGGTATTGTACAGTCAGGTGTATGTATACACAATTGGCAAAAGCTGGCCTTTCAAAGATTTATTTGTGACATACTCAGTTATATTAGTACAAATGTGCAGTAAAATGCTTTGTGGAAAACTCAAAGGACTGAGCAAGGCATAATAAAAGAAAGAAGAAAAAGAGACTAACCTAGATGCAATCCACCAAGAAATCAACAACTACTACATCACGTGAAAAAAAAAGAGTCAGTTATGTACATGGGCAATGTAAATGCCTGTGTGCAAGTAGACCACTAGAATGTTATTGACTAAAAGTGCAACGAGGACATTGATTTGTACAAATGTGCAAAGAATCAAATAATTATAAATAAATAAATTTGCAGAGTAAAGATATACAAGCCTAGCTGTGCAACAGAAGTCCAAAACAATCAGTCTGTTTTTAAATTCAAGTCTGTGTTTATGATTCTGATAGCCTGAGGACATAAGCTCTTCCTCATCTTCTGTGTACTGGCCATGTGAGTGTGAAGGCGTTTTCCTGACCACAGTAGTGTCATTTTCACTGGAAATCACTGCAAATTATTTATAAACACCTTTTGCTAACATGTAGCTTATGCTAGTTGTTTATTGAAGATAAGTGATGACCTCATCCTCATTCACTTAAATTTTGATTATGGAAACCGTCAAGGAGTCAAATAGTGTAAGTATCTAATCACTACAAGTAGTGTGAACAGTCCGTTGTTAGGATGGCTGGTGCCCTATTAGCCCTGGTCCTGCATCTCCTGGTATAGATGTCCTGCAGGGTGGGGAATGTTGTCCTGGTGAGCCACTCGGCCGCCCACACCACCCTCTGCAGTGTTTTCCGGTCGTGAAAGGAGCCATTTCTATACCAGGCGATGCTGCCTGACAGGATGATCTCTATGGTGCAGGAATAGATGGTTCTCTGGATCTGAGAGGAAACCTTGTATTTCTTCAGCTGCGTGAGATGGTAAAGATGCAGTCGTGCCTTCTGTACCTGGGTGTTGGTGAGCAATGACCATGTCCTTTGCTGCTTCCTCCTGAAGTCCATGACCTCTTTGGTGGTGAACATGTTCAGGATGTGGCTGTTAACCTGAACCACAGTGACAGCTTCTCCACCTCATCCAGGTAGACCTTCATTGTTGGAGATCAGGCCTACTACCAATGTGTCATTTGTAAATTTCACCATGATGTTGGAGCTTTATTTGGCCATGCAGTCGTGTGTATACAGGGAGTACAGCAGGGGGCTCAGGACACAGCCTTGGGTGACTCCCATGTGAAGGGTGAGGGTGTTGGAGGTGTAGCTGCCTACCTTTGCCAGTTAGAAAGTCCAAAAACCAGTCGCAGAGGGAGGAGTTTCGTCTAAGGTCCTTAAGCATGGTGGCCAGTGGGACTAGGATATTGAAAGCTGAACTATAATCAATGAACAGCAACCTCACATAGGTCCCCCTCCTGACATTGAGCTGGGATATGGTGAAGTGCAGTACGTGGGAGATGCCATTGTCCATAGATTTGGACAGTAGGAGAACTGAAGCTGATCAAGTGTTGGGGAGAGAGGAACAGATTGTCTTTAATTAACCTCTCAAAGTCAACTTTTGGAAGACATCAGATCCCAGACCTGCAGCCATACCTCCATGCACTCTGCTCCTGCCGAATGGCTGAAGCTAAGCAGGTGTGGGCTTGGTTGGTACTTGGATGGGAGACCACCAGGGAATACTGAGTTGCTGCTGGAAGTGGTGTTGGTGGGCCAGCAGGAGGCAATCTTCCCTCTGGTCAAATAAACCCCAATGCCCCAGTGCAGTGATGGGGACACTGTGCTGTAGGAGATGCCATCTTTCGGATGAGACGTTAAACCGAGGTCCTGACTCACTGTGGCCATTAAAGATACCATGCCTTATCCCCAGATTTAATTGGCTAAATAAATGTTCTCTCCCTCTCTACCTTCGCTAATGTTTGGTGAGCTTTCTGGCGCAAAATGGCTGCCGTACATCACCCAGGTGGGTGCTACTCATTGGTGGTGGGTGAGGTGAGTTCCCCTTCACTGTAAAGCACTTTGAGCATTCGGAAAAGTGTTATATAAATGTAAGGATATTATATTATTATTATATTACTATGGCTGGCTTAAAGCAAATACAGCATTTCACAGAAAGAACATCATATCAACAGTCAAACACGATGGTGATAGCATGGTGGTGTGTGGATGCTTTGCTGCCTTTTGGGTCCTGGATGACTTGCCATTATTGAAGGAACCATGAATTCTGCTCTGTACCAGAACATTTTTAAGGAGAATGTCCAGTAATCTATTTATAAGTTGAAGCTGAAGTGTAATTCCGTTATGCAGCACGACAGTGATCCAAAACACAAAAGGAAGGTCACACCTGAATGACTGAAAGAAACAAAAAAATATTTTTTGAGTGGCCTAGTCAAAGTCCTGAGTTGAACTCAATAAAGATGCTGTCTGTGGCAGAACCTGAAACGTGTTGTTCATGCTCATACACCTATCAACTAAATCAGTAATGCAAAGAAGAGTGGCCTAAAATTCCTCTTCACCTATGTGAAAGACTGATATCAAATTATTGGACGTGTTGCAGTAATTTCTGCAAAAGGTGGTGCAACCAGTTATTAAGTTTAAGGGGGCAATTACTTTTTCACATGGGTGATATGGATGTTTCAACTTTTTTCATTAAATAAATTAAATAAAAATTTGTTTTGTGCTTATTCACGTTCCCTTTCTCTAATATTACATTTTGTCTAAAGATCTGAAACCATTCAATGTGACAAATATGCAATGATATAGGAAATCAGGAAGGGGGAAAATACTTTTTCACGGCACTTTATACATTGTTTTTTCCTGAATCAACAGCTTTTAGTCTCTTGTAAAACCTGGTCAACAGCAGATGAGGTACATAATACACACCTTAAATATTATATAGGTGGCACTTAAAATGCACTGCAATCATGACCAACTGCAGGCTAGACTAAAGAGTTATTGAGCACACTAAAATTGGGACTGTGACCATTTCGTCTTAGTCTTGTTCTGCATGTGGAAAATATGGCAAGCCTTAAGTTAAACCTGTGCTACTCCCCAATTCATGGTACACTGCAACTGATCTGTTCTTCTGACAATGAATACATCCCAAACATTAATGCTTCCCTTTTTTCCGTCCATTTGTTTCTTGCTTGTTTGACTGCCCTCCGCCTATGCAAGGGTTGGAAAAACAGCATCAACAGCATTTGAACAGGAGCCAAAACTCCCCCCCCGTTCAAAGCCACTGAATAAGACAATGAAAGAAGGAGGATAATTCATGCTTTATCTCTTTGTGTGAGGCTATTATTAAGCAGCGAATGGAGTTTTAATGGCTTTGCTTGGTTCTGGAGCCACGTGTCTCTCTGGTAATTAATCATAAGCAGCGTCTCATGGAAGAGGCTGATCAGATCAGGGGCTTGGCACTCTCTTAAGAGAGTATCTGCTCAGTTTTAATACGCTTTCTCATCTGTGCTAATAGCGCTATTGTAAACATAGATAGGAAGATGATGGCGTGGTGCTGGAAAACTAACCAAAACTGGCATTGCATTCTGGCTTGCAGTGGGCCCATGTAAGTAGGCGTAGCTCACCGGCACCCCCACTGGTCAAATAAAGCAACTTCACCTAGGCTGGGAGTTATTTGCTTATTTTATGTTTTCAGTTGATCATGTCTTACTTTGTCGTTAATTATTCAATGGTGTTCAACACAATTGAATACCCTGTCAAACCTTGGAGACTGCAACCAAGGAGACATCACCCAAAATTCAACCAAAATCAATAAATATATATTTAAGGAAAAGTGAAATTCAATCTGGAGAAATATTGCAGTAGATGTTGAATATTTCTTATTTATTTATGTTTTTACATTTTTAATTGAATAGCAACCTACAGATATTTAACCCTGTTAAAGTGTTTTCTAGTATACTCTCAAGCATGGTGTTATTTTCTGGTACACCTAGCTGCAGAAGCACAAGCAAAACATATATTTGAAATGATTGTTTTTGTCCTTCAATCCATGCGCTGATTCCACCTTATTGGATCTTCAGGATGAAACACGAGTGTGTTTTCCCATGTTTGACTGGAAATGAACTGAACATGCACACCCCACTGAGACACACTTCCTCGAGTCAAACACACCTCTCTCTGTTCCACCCGGATGGAACGATTACACCTCTAATGGATCCAGAACCGCACAAACACTGATGGGGCCTCAGGGGATGTGCTCATAGCGTAGTCCCATTTCGCCTGGGCTGTTCTGGGCTGCTGTTCAGATGTGACACACTCAGCTACAGCTACGCTGTATGTATTCTGAATATAAAAATGTGGTATTTACTTGGACTTCTTTTTTGCAAGTGGAATACAGTACAGATGAGTCACAGGCCTTCCTGAATATGGAAGTAAAATGTGTGTGTGTGTCTTTGTTTGTATTAATGCATATGTCAGTGTTTTGTGTATCTGTCATTGCATATGTGTGTGCCTTTGTGCATATGCGTGTACGTGTATTGTATGTGTGGGTGTGTTTCATTATGCAATTCATTAATGAACATGTTTGAAATTGAATGGAAAGCACAATTATCTGTACTTGATATACATATTTTCTAGAATTATTCAGTTAATTAAGTCGACCAGTGTTTTCTAAAGACTGGTCAACCAATCAGACAAAAACATGTTTGAGCCTTTTATGGAATAAAATGTTTGAGTCTTGGAATTATGGAATTATTATGGAATTCACAAAACTTGATTTGTCACAACTGATTATAGAGGTAAGGAAAGAAAAGGATGTGATTTGTTTGCAGAATTTGTTCAGCTGCCCACAAAATTCCATTTCATGCTACCTTTTGTGAGAAAAGATGCATGAGGATGCTTTATTCAGTTGGTTAATAATGTAATTGCCTCTATTTTTTATAACCAAATACTGTTTTGAGTAAACATCAAATCCTTTGTCTGCCAGATGTTTGAGACACAGTAAGATACTAATGCACTGAGACACTTCACAAAATACCATGTGTACAGTTTACAAAATAATTTATAAAGCATCCTGATATTTCAAAGAATGATGTTACTGTATTCATCCCTTTCGTGTTTGCATATTTGTTTTGCATTATATTTCAATGAAATGGGAGGAAAGAAAGGCCTTATTTCTCATTTTAATCAGTCTCACAAATCAAGCATTAATGCTTTACGATCACTCTCATCAATGCACTGAAAACATACTAAAGCTTTACAGAAAGCCTCATTGGTATACAAACAGAGCAGATATAAGGAAACAGAGTAGCTATAAGGAAACAGAGAAGATATAAGGAAAACAATGTTTCATTATTTCCACATTCATTAATAGTTAATATATTTTCCCAGGTGCTTCTTTGGACACTTCTATTCAGGGCTCTAGCCTATTTGCTGCCCTGGGCAAAGTTGTGTGAGGCCCAACCCGTCCCCCCCAATCCAGCCAACACACAAATTACAGGAGAAATCATGCAGGTTGTAAAAACAAGCATGTCTTTACTCAATAAAAACACTTAACAATGACTTTTGAAAACAGTCATGGTAATTTACAAAAAAGTGCAAATGGCGAAATAAATAATATAAAATGATGATGATAATAATAAAATAAAATAAATTGTAAATGCAGTTTTTTTTTAAACTTGTTTTGGCGTCAGACGAGTGAGCCAAAACAACACTGCTCACTGAAGTTCATCTCACAGCCACAGGGCAGCAAACTAGTTGACAGTTTTCATAGACCAAGATTTATTGGTCAAAACACAGCCCTATCATTTTCCATTGACAATGCACAATAAAACATTTAAACAAATAAAACAATTACTGATGCCAGAGAAAGAGCATAACTTATAAGCATTTAAATGTTTTATGTTGTCGTTTGCTTTAATTCCACAGGAGAAGTCAAACATAACCTATTTTAAAATTGTACAACGGCTTGGCTGAATACTCGATTCTGATTGGTCCAAGGGTGGGCATTATTTCTCAGTAAAGGGACACCTTGGCATTTTAACAGTTCTAAAATCAATGTGCTACAAAATCCAGCATTCTACAGCAGTTTAAACATTACAATACATTGTTATGTAATGTAAATAGCAACATTATTCTTTTGCTTTTGAATTGTTCTTACATCCCCTCCCCTTTTCAATGTCCAATTTCACAACTGATGGCAACGTTGAATCACATTTCTAGTTACTGTTGTTAGCTTTATTTATGGTTGCCAACCATCCCGCAAAATACGAAATCGTCCCTTATTTGGACAGTAGAATAGGCGTTCCACATTTAACTCATGGCTACGGGGCGCATTTTCATCCGTATGATTGTGAACGATTGCATTTATATTAACCGCTGTTTTGAATACAATTCAATGGCTAGATAGCCGTGATAACAAGCATGCCGTGAGACTATTCTGACCTAAAACCAAGAATTTTAATATTGGCTCGGTGACAAGTGACGGCGAACCTATCATAAAGCTAGCTGGCATTCAAAACCCGTTTTAGAGGGTTTTAGAAAGACGTTATGTCTACACTGCGCGACCCATTTAAAAAGCAAAACAGTGCTAGGGAGATTAAATTGATTGAATTATGGTTTGATGACAAAAATGACCAAAACTGGTGCTAATTGTATGGTATAAAATGAGAAGGAACTATTTTTTCTTGATAGAATCATTGTTTTCATAGAATTAACGACCAGAGGTTTTTGCTTAACAATGGTGCAAATAGAACTACCTATTAGAACTACCTACGTATTCCTTTTGATGACAAACAAAAAGTCTGTATTCATCAAAATTTGGCAACCGTACAAACTCACCTTTATATTGGGCTTTTTTCTTCTCCTCTTCCTTTCTCCGTTTTCTCCCCTCTGCCCCTGACAACTTTGTTCTTTTCACTGATGCTTTTTATGATATAACGTGAATTACAGTCACTTAACAAGTGGGCTTAGCTAGCTATCTCGTCTAATCTGAAGAGGGCGGGGATGACGTGACATTGTGCGATCATGTGCGATCATGCGCACTTGGCACTCCCTCTGAAAAGGGGATGATTGACGGTGACTGTGTGCGCTGTGTGTATCGTCGTGTCTGATTAGGAGAGAGGAGGGGGCAACCTGGGCAGGCGGCTGCCGGGTGCAATGATTGAATAGGAAGTAATAAATAAAATTTCTCCCTCCCGGTTTGCGCCTTACCAATGGGTAGCACCCTGGGCGACCGCCCATGTGGCCTATGCCTAAAGCCGGCCCTGCTTCTATGTAGCATATCACCCAGAATGTCCTGTTTTTCTGGATATACAATCTAAAGCCTGCATTACAATATTTGACTCAGACAGGCCCATGACACGTGTGGCAAACGTCTTTATTAGGATCACAGAACAGTTGTCTTACAAAACCAATTTGGAAGAAAGGTTGGATTTCATTGCATTCACTTAGTAGAGGCAATTATCCAGAGCAACTTAGAAGAGTGGAGATCATCAGTGTTACTCTTAAGAAATATAAAAGTGCAATATTGCCAAGAAGATATATAAGGCCCATTTATAATAAGTGTAAAGTAAGCCAAACAAACCAACATTTAGTATTATAAACAAAAGTAAATGCTACTGCACTGATGTACCTATAACATTACTGTCATAAAAGGAAATTGAAAAAGAAAGAACTATTCCTAAAGAGGTTCAGGAGAGACGTGATGCAGTTTGAAGAGGTGGGTCTTCAGTATGTATTCTGTGTTTGATGAAGGGTGGGGTCTCTACTGTCCTGACCACCATGGCAAGTTAATTTCACATTAGGGGTCGGAAGAGACAGGAGAAAAATCTGGACAGTGTAGGCACGCAGGGGGGAGTGGAGCTATCAACAAACTGTGTTTTGAAACACCATTTTATTTAAATAATTCTAACCAGTAAAACCTGCATGCAGTTTATGTGCAATAAGGTAAACTATCCAGTTTTAAGAAAAAAATGATATTTTATTGTCATTTTAGTAGGAAAGAAATAATTAAGACAAAGAACTGTGTGTGTGTGTGTGTGTATATATATATATGTGTGTGTGTGTGTGTGTGTGTGTGTGTGTATATATATATATGTGTGTGTGTGTGTGTGTGTGTGTGTGTGTGTGTATATATATATGTGTGTGTGTGTGTGTGTGTGTGTGCGTGCATGTGTATGTGTGTGTGTGCATGCGTGTGTGCGTGTGTGAGTGTGTGCGTGCATGTGTGTGAGTGTGTGCGTGCATGTGTTTGTGTGCACGCGTGTCCTTGGGCCAGGCTTTAAGCCACTATGCTCTTTGAAGGCCATACCTCCAGTTACCTTATAGTCCCGGGATTTATATAGTAAACCGAATCATATTTTAAGTCACAAGCTTCCCTTTGTTTGTGTTCTGCTCCTCCATTTTCCACAAGTTTCTATTGACTGTTTTTTCCTGGGGTCAGAGAATAAAATACAGTCCCCATCCTCCCCACCGGCTCTGGGCTTTTGGTGATTTGTGTTTTTATTCTTATGCAGTCTGCCAAGTGCTCCATGACACAATGATGATTGATTGACATATGGGAAATAAAGGCCGTAATAAGCATAAGGGCAAGGTGACTAAACACAATGGGGATTAAAATAACAAGGTGCTTTAGAGGTACTTGTACAAAGGGCAATTTAGCCATGATCAATTTCATTGCAATTTATTCAAACATATCCATTATTACTGTTGGAAGAAGTTGATGCTGTATACTTTGCTGTAGTGTAAACAGTAGCTCAACTTAATTTCACCAGCAAATACATGTACCTGGACTTACCCTAAAAGCATAAGAATTTTACACTCCACTGCTATCCAATTAAAAAAATACACACACACGCACACGCGCACACACACACACACACACACACACACACACATACATACATATATATTTAAACTGGACAGCAGTAAATGGTTGTAAACATAGCATTTAAAATTGAAAATATTTATGTGTTTGCAGGATTTGCAATTAAACTTTTCCCCTTTAGCTATAAATGTTTATCTCTTCTTTTTGTATTAGAGGGATTTTTTTTAATCTATTCATTTAAATTCTTCTTCTGAGTGAAACCATCACCATACGGGCGGGTATTTCCGAACCGGGAGGAGGATGTAATTTTACATCTGTGCTACGGTGGCATTTTCGCCCCTGCGCCCGTTTTGCCGACTCAGCGGAAGGGCGGGCGCTGGCGCGTGAATCCCGGCCCGTAAC
The DNA here is from genome assembly GCF_013347855.1 of Anguilla anguilla. Taxonomy (NCBI): domain Eukaryota; kingdom Metazoa; phylum Chordata; class Actinopteri; order Anguilliformes; family Anguillidae; genus Anguilla; species Anguilla anguilla. The sequence goes on from NC_049202.1 coordinate 20,878,161, forward strand.
CGCGGCGATCGGGAGGGAGAAATACGAGCCCGCGCGAGCGCCGGCGGCCCGGGGCTGCCGCGGCAGCAATTAGCCTGACAGGGCGCGTGATTGGGAGCTACGAGCGACGGGGATTTACGGCGCGGGGGCCAGTTCTTATCAGCCCGGGCCCCTTCCAGTGCGGGATTAATGTGGAAATGACTTTTACACGCTTCCGTGACCCGGCACATTAACAGCAAGAGTTTTGCAAGAAAGAGAAAGATCTGGCTTTTTATTTATTTATTTATTTTTTTTGACATGGCGGAAGAGAATCTTTTAACCGTCTGTGAAAGAATCAAAGGGGTTTGACATGGTGAATGGCTACCACCAGAGAGTACCTGCACCTATTCCGAAGCCAGCCGATGGCCAAAAAATAGACTAGACAACTCATTAAAAAAGAGCCATCCACACCAGAGGAATAAAATGCAGCACTTAACTGATAATTCTTCCCAGTCATGAAATTTCCTGAACCATCCAGACTTAAAATAGATTAATGAGCAGGCCACTTGCAAATGAGCAAGTGGTAAAAAAAAAAAGTAATTCAAATAAGACAGCTGCATTAAGGCACGTTAAAATGCTACTTTAATTCACTGGTGAAGTTGGAAGCTATGCAGTGGCGAGCAGAGGAAAGCAACAATTAAAAGTTTGCCTGAAAATCTGGGGTCTTTATGCCTGACTGCATCCGCTGGTCTCATCTGAACGCTGAGGGTGGGGGAAAAGGAGAACAAAATTATGCATATGCAGAGATGGGCCTCACATGCCCTATGCCTCCCTGTCTCTCCCTGGCCATGAAGCACAGCTCATTAAACATTCTGATTGTAGGAGAATGTCTGTTTTCAGATACAATACATTAACCGTGCTGTTTCTCAGCCACATTAAACTGTGCTCTCTACTTCCATCCCACAACCCTCTTACTGTATTGAGTCAAACAGTGAACTCTCTCAACTGCCCTCCTCAGCTCCTTCCTACCTGTGTTGTTCATTCGTTTCCAGTATTTATAGTAGAGACTACCACCCCCTTTCCCCCCCAAAAAAAAAAATAATAATAATAATAGGAATAATAATAATCTAATAAATAAAATAAAATAAATGCAGCCAATATTGTGTAAAAGAACTGTAATTCCTACATGGATCATGTGATATTGATGTAAATACCTTCAAATTAAAGCTGGCAGTCTGCATCTGTATGCTCATCGTCATTGTTTTATTTCAAATGAAGGGTGTTGGACTGGGGCAATTCTAAAATCAGGCTTCCTGGCTTCCTTTTCAAATATAATGTGCACACTTCATGTAACTTTGATTTCAGCATTGTTGTGAGAAGACTGGCTTGTTTCTAAGAGGTTGTAACTTTAACACAGAGAAACGTAAATTATTTCAAATTATCCAAATGTATACACAAATTCTCTTAAAATAGCTAATAAAAAAAATTCAGAGCAGGTTGGAGGGGGATGGCTGTGATTGCAGAGTGGTAGGAAGGAAAATATTATATACAGTACACACTGCTCTGTTGTTAGGCTATTGGAAATGTAGGTCAAGGTAAACAGATGTAAACAAACAGCATCCCAACTAGCTAGGCCTATAGCTAGCTAAGACCTACAGAACACATCAGACCAAGAAGCCCAGGATAGAGGCATGACTTGGCACAGCTGTGGCTCACACTGTAGTAGACTAGCAGGTTGTGTTATTAATTTACAGATTTCCCTAGCTAAATATCCAGTATTGCTACAGCCAAAAACTGCACAACTGCACACACTAGTTAGAAAAGCCTAATCACATTGCAATAAATTGCACCTGTTATCGCCTTGATGCTCATAAATCTCTCAAAAGCTACAGGGGGCAATGCACAGTCAGTATCTCCCCAGTGTACAACACCAAGATGATGCAAAACACATAATTCCCAAAATTGCTTTAATGTGGGGATCATAACAAAAAAATCAGCATGCATCCCATGCTTCTCCATAGTGATAATTTTTCAATATCAAAAGGATTCAACCGTGGTTTGTTTTAGAATTGAGATCACTCAACACAAGCTGATGCTTGAACTTTAAGTAACAGTGTATGTGGATTACAGTTATCCCTAACTGATATTTCACGATCAAGGTTTAGCATGTCAGCTTGGCTCACACAAATCAAAAACCCAGATGTGCCATGGTCCAACTCTAATTATAACAGGTGGGAATGGCAGCCCATTGTAAACCCAGTGCTTGAAGCGATAAAACATAAGTGGCAATAGTCATATGAGAAATATCTAGAATCCCCAGTATACTTACCAGTCCATTCTGGAAATCTCCTTCAAGTTCAGATCTCAAGCTCTGGTGCTCTTGCTAGTATAGCCAGTCCATTCCGTCTTGCTGCTTCTCAGGTAGTTTTTGATTTGTTTTACTTTAGAAAATGACTGCTCCTCTTCTGCGACCATGGCAGGAAATGGCACACCTCATCTGAAGTTATTACTGCATATTGTTCTGACTTCCACAATAAGCATTTCTGCAGCTTGGGATAGTGCAGTGTGTAGACAACAGCAGTCAAGCAGGGTAGGTTATTGATATAACCCTGTAGGCTAGTAGTGGTCAGGCATTTTGCCACAGTTGAGTAGGCAACTGTTTTTTTTAAAGCCATTTACTCATCCAGTTTGTTTTCTTCTGAGATCCACTTTTGTGTCTATAAGGCATTTTGATTCACTACACTTCTAGCTAGGACTCATCCTTACTATCTAGTAAGTACCTGACCTTATTATTTCACTGACCAATTTGCCTAACAGTTATGTACTTCTTCATCGTCACATGATTAAAAAATAGACACTTGACATTGGACAACAACATACATTCTCTATGTCTGACATGCATGGAGGCTATTATAAAGTTAAAAAGTGAGTAACCATGAAGCTGATGTTTGTTGAACTAAGGGTGTATAAAGCAAATGTCATACATAGATCGCTTATTGCGTTATTAACATTTATTGCATCATGGGCCCTTGGCTGTGGAGAATCCATGCAGGACCGAAAGTATTTTAGTGCTCGTGCCCACTGTTTGCGATGTCCATTCTCTGATTGGTTGGACAAGATGGAGCCCACCCCTGTCTTTGCCCATTGGTGCTTGAGTACAGAGCCAAAACAACAAGAATTCTGCCACGGTCTCCAAAATGTTTGCATTTAATTGTATGTACAGGACAATGTACAGGTTTGTATGTACAGGAAAAATGGCCACTTCCTTATTGTATGCTCTCTGAAGTTGATCTGATTTCATGTTCCCACCTGCAAACCGAATCCCTCTTTGCAGAGTCAATGGATTCCATGCATAGCGATTACAGTCGCTGTTCTTAGGCTGACGGACAGGTGAGAGATGAATCTCTTTTTCTGAATTATTTTTCTTCTTCTTTTATCTTTTTCATTTGGACAATTTGGAGCGCACCGGGAGCGCTGACGCCTTAGCATGTGTGCTCTCCCAGTATGCTTGCCTGAGCTAACAAGCATTTTCCCCATCTTATCAGGCAAACCGTACCATGGGAGCGAACCTGTGCCTGCTGTATTGTAGACAGATAGGCTGTTTAGTAGTGTCGGTTCACTCCAGGTTTCAAGCCGAAGCCCTAGCTGTTAAAGATAAAGACTGAGATGCCCAGCGGAGGCAGATAATCATTCTCTCATTGAAGATCTCGTGAATGGCATCAACTTTCACAGCTTGCTCACACCTGCTCTATGAACCAGGCCCACTCAATTGCATAAGGCTCAATTAGCTTGTTAAATGGACTTCCAATGCACTTCCAGCTCTTAGGATAACATATTTACTTTAAATGGGTATTTTAATGCAATTAGACACATAAACACACAAAAAAAAAAATCATGGACCACAGTTTAATAATTTCATTTTGCCATTGGATGTTTGCGCAAAGCCTATACTTCGTCAAGGTAGCTCTTCGTTTTTTGTCAGTCACCGTGGTCAGATAGTCCGCCATGGTTATTGTCTTTTTAGGGCCAAATAGCATTGCATTTTGCTTTGTGTTTTTGTTTGTGTGTCCCAATAGGTGATGCAGTTTTGTTTGTGTTGTGCTATAATTTGGTTGACTCTAATTGAATGTATGGCGATGCTGTCCTGAGGCTTTAAGGTGTTAGGGGTGGTTAGTAAACTGAGCCTCAGGACCAGCTGTGTGAGAGGACTCTTTTCTTTGCTCAGCTCTTGGTGTTGCAGGGCTTTGTAATGATAAGAGTGGGGGTTGCTATTTTTTAGATGTTTCCAAAATTTGATTGCCCTCTTTTGTATTTTGATTAGTAATGGATATTGGCCTAATTCTGCCCTGCATGCATTGTTTGTAGTTTTTCTTTGTACTTGTAAGAGATTTTTACAAAACTCTACATGCAGGGTGTTTGTCCCATTGGTCAAAATCTTCCTTTGTAAGCGGACCCCACACTTCACTGCCATATAGGGCAATTGGTTCAATTACTGATTACTGTAATATTTTCAGCCACATTTTGATTGGAATTTCAAATTGGATTTGATGTTTTATGGCACGTCTCTCTCTCTCTCTCTCTCACTAAATTCAATTAATTTCAATGAGCTTTACTGGCATGAAATACATACAGTACATATTGCCAAAGCAAACAGGAAACATACAAAAATATGTTGTATAACAGTAGAAGTAAAACATGAATAGTTAAATAGTCAAATTAAAATTTGAGTTCAAATATGGGCAAACCTATGGGCAAAACCTGTCATTTTTTGGAATGTTAAACATTCCTCTTTGTTTTTCATATTGTGGGAATTTTGGTAGAAAGTGTTTCTCTGTCTCAGCCTCTCTTTGATGGCACTGTGAGCACAGCTTTTCTTCTTTGGGAGGCCATGTCTACCTCCTATGCATGGCCAAATAACGGCCTCTCTCTCTGTCTCTCTCTCTCTCTCTCTCTCTGTTTCTCATTCCTTCTGCTGTTCGGTAATTAGGTTTGCTTCGATACACTAGTATAGAGGAAAGGATGTACAAACGCACGCTTGATGTACACCAACACCAACTTATTTTCTGGTAATGAAATGTCTAAGTTGATTTCTCCAAACACTGCCGCTGTTGATCTTTTTAAAACTCCATGAAGGTCGCGGCATTTGTTTGGGTAGACCGACCGAGGGAGATCAGAAAAAAACTCATCCCTGGCTGCTCCCGTTAAACAGAGCATTGGGGCAGAGCTGTTTGCTTTGTGCTCTAAATCCAAGATGAGACAGAGATACAGAGACCTGCACAGAGGAATATTTTTGGTCTTTGACCTTTGATATGAGCTCCCATTAATAATAATACGCTACATATCTGTGTTATTACTCATTTTTATTTTGGAGTGTTCTGGAGTGATCTTATAACATTACATTTAGCTTCATGCCATTATTGCCTACAGACAGAAAAATATACGTCACAATATTTAAAAAATGATTTAAAGTTTTTTTTTTTTTCCATTCTTTAAAATATTTTGCATTTCACTATAACGCCAGGGTAGTTGTTCCATAAAATCTTTTGAAGCAAAAACATGACAGATGCCATTTATTACATTTGAAGCCCAACTCTGGGGTCCACAAAACTGGAGGTTCAAGATGTGCAGTGGGCTCCAGAATGATTGGCACCCTTGATAAATATGCACAAAAAATGCTGAAAAAAAAGCTAAAAAAATAATACAGTTATTGTCATAAGCTTTATTTTCCAACATGTGTAAACTAGTAATCAACCAATGTCTTAAATTAAAAAAATAAATAAATAAATATTTCCCCAAAAAAACAGGTTCCACAATTATTGGCACCCCTGGTTTAACACTTTGTGAAAACACCCCTGGCAAAGATGACAGCCATGTGTCTTTTCCTATAATTTGTGATAAGGTTAAAATACACATTTGGACCGTTTTTGACCGTTGCTCCATGTAACACTTTTCAGAATCATTGATATCTTTGGGTTTGCGCTTCAGTTCAGACCACAGGTTTTTGATGGAATTTAAGTCTGGAGACTGAGATGGCCATTGGAAAACATGGATGTTGATTTCACTTAAGCATTTCTGTTTAGATTTTAATGTATGCTTGGAGTCATTGTCCTGCTGGACAATCTACCTGTGACCAAGCCCTATCTTCTTAGCAGAGACAACCAAATGTCCTGCCAGAATTTCCTGGTACTTTGTTGAATTCATTGCGCCATTGATCTAAAATAGTGCCCCGGGACCACTGCCAGCAAAACATCTCCAAAATATCAATGACCCACCTCCATATTTGACAGTAGGTATGAGGTGCTTCTCCTGTATGCATTCCTCTTTTGCTGCCAAACATGTCCGTGCGTATGGCCAAAACTTTCAATTTTGGTCTCATCTGACAATAGCACTCTCTTCCAGTCATAATTCCGATGAGGTCTGGCAAGCTCCCAAAACTTGGTTTTGTTTATTGTGCTCAGTAAGGGCTGTCCTCGTGCCACCCTTCCAAAGAGTTAGTTGGTATGGAGGTGCCATTTTATGGTTTTTTTAGACTTGTTGACCGCAAGAAACAAACCAATCTCTGCAATTCTTAAAAAGTGATTCTTGGGTTATTAATGGCCTCCCTCACCATCTTCCTCACCGTCCGTGGGAACAACATGCACTTGCTTCCTCTTCCTGGCAAATTTGCAACCATTCCATATGTTTTACGCCTTTTTATTATTGCCCTTACAGTGCTAAGTGGTATGTTTAACTGTTTATGTCTTTTTTGTACCCATTACCAGACTTGTGACGGTAAATTACCATCAGTCTCTTCTGAATTGACAGGTATTTGGCTTTTCCCATGCTGATGGATGACAAAGGGATTTTGTATGCTCGTTACCTCATTTTTATTCTCTAGTGAAACTGGAAGCGATGGAATGACACAATATAGTTCCTTTAGACTGAGATGAACTAAATTAAGTAAAAGTGTATTGCTAATTTCATTTTGTTTGATTTTACTTACAATAATTGTTAGGGGTGCCAATAATTATGGCACCTATGGCTGTCAGAAAATATTATATTACTTGATAAAAAAAACATTGAAGCAGGAGAGTAAATGTATTGAAATAAAAGTATATAGTTTTCCCATATGTTTGAACATAACATATATATTATTATCAGTGCCATTTATTATATGCAGCCTTTTTTCTTCATTTTTATTAAAGGTGCCAATAATTCTGGAGCCCACAATATATATATATTGCATTCAATCTTACTAATTAATTCAAATGAATCTTATCCTATTTTACAGTTAATCATAATAAGCACATGAATACACACACACACGCACACGCACGTTTTCCTTCCATACTCAGGAAGGCCAGTGACTCATCTGTACTGTATTCCCCTGTACAAACAAGGGAATACAATCAAAGCATATCTCCAGCCCTCTGCTAACCACCCACCCTGCCACCAAACACTCGCAAATCACCGCGGCTCTCTCAAGTTTAGGTGCAGGCTCCAGAAAACAAACAAAGCCTGAGACATTTAATCCTAATTAACATTGTTCATCCCTCTTCAGTAATTAGATTTCCACTGCAGGACAGGGAGAGAGTGGGTTGGAAGCGAGTGCGGAGGGAGAGGGGGAGGAGGAGCGCATGCATTGGAGGAAAAACCTCGATTGCAGAATGTTAATTCCAGTCTCCTCCACTCTACCTCCCATCGGCCACAGAATTGATCAGGCGTCTGAAGCTTCTGTCTCTCCTTTCTCCCTTAAATCATTCACTTTCCCATTATTATAATCAAGATTAACAGCCCAGGAGCTGAGAGCAATGATAAACCACCCCAACGATGGGCAGACCGAAGCCAGAATCCAAACACAGACACATTGATTAATTGACGACTTGCCAGAGTAAACAGCCTTGCAGAAAGAGAACATATCTGGAAATAAAGGATAGAACATTAAAACAGTTGAGGGATAAAGCTCTAGATTGAATCAAGACCACGAAGCTACCTAAAAAGAGAATGCTTTTCAACAAAAAACTAAACTCTCCCAAATTGCTGCAGAATTCTATGCCATTCAATTGATTCATTGTTTATTTCTCAGATGTGATGTCTGAAGATCATAATCTGGATTACATCCAGGGGTCCTTTTCACAATGAGGTTAAAGAAGCCAACCAGGGATGAGACTGGTTTTTAGAGGTTTATATATCCAGGATAATACAAGGAGATTTGTGCATGAGACATTATCAGCAGTGAGGATATGCCAATGTGGCACAGAAAGTTAAGTAACTTCTTTGGCTTTGAGACTGGTTGGGGATGCTGTACTTGGCCGTGGACCAGTTATTTGACCCATGAGGTACACCAAACCACCAGACCAGGTCAATACCAGAGTTCCATTTTATTTGCTGAACGTTGAGGTGAGCAGACCTCAGTCAGCAAGCTGGCCCGCCAACACTGGCCTTTTCTGTTTGCCGACTAATGACAATCCAGCATTGAGGCAAGGCATTGAAACATCGACCTGAGGTCTTCCACTTTTATGCCCGTAATGAAATAAAGGCATAAAGTCTGATGCATTACAATGGCCAGAATTTTTAATTTGACTGTAATAAAATAGAATAAAAAATTAACTTTTTCACCAACCCCATCCATCTGAACCCTTTTCCTTTTAAAAGTGCAGGCATGCAATATTAATACAATCATCTTGCAATCAATGTTCATCATATTACCTTGAATACAAAATGCAATTATGACTAAAAGGTCAGTACACTGAGATAAGTCTTTCCAGATAGTGCACCAGGCACAGTATTGCTATGTATGCCCTGGAGGGGGGCTTTGTGCAGAAAAATGCCTACAAGCCCGCGGGTGATCCAGAACATGAGTACGACCTATGATCGGTGTCCTTTGACCTGTGAAGGCTCCTGGATGAGTGCACCCTAAAGAATGAAGAATAATAAGAATTATTTAGGTGTATATGGTTCTGAGTACAGCCTGTTTTGATGTTCGTCTGATGTTGGGCTCGTATTTTATCTTTTTTGGGCAGAAGCTGTCAAGGTATTATGCAGATTTATACTGTAGATCTTTATAGAATATGGATTTTCTGATTTAAAGGGCTCAGACAACAGTATGAACCATCAAGGTCTTACCAAGGTTTGTGAAGTACTTAAAACGGAACAATAGTACTGCACTGATCAAAACAAAACAGTACACAGTATTGATCCAAAGAAAACAAAATCAAACATTAACAAAACCAAAGAGTAATTGTGGCATTGGTCCAAACAAAATAACACAGTGGTTAGTATACCACTCATCAGCACAAGACCAAACAAACACAGAATGAAGCAAACTCAAGAATAGAACAAGGGTGCAGTATTGACCCAAACAGAACAAACTAATGGTTGTCTGCTACCTGTGGCCTTGTGGTTAAGGACAAACAGGGGGAGAAATTCACTCATGGCTATCTCTGAAGGCTCTACCCATCCGCAATCACGGAGTACTGAAACTAAATTGTATGCACTTCTCAGGTTTAAATACCTATTTTCCCATCTGTGATTATCTAAACTTTGATGTTCGTATTGCAGAGCATACCTTTTAAAATCATACATGAATTCAATATCCAATAAGTAAGTGCTCCAGATGCAGTAATTGTTGTCAGAATAATAATAATAATAATACATTTAATCTGTGTCTATGACAATTTCATTTATGCTTATTTACAGTATATTAAATCATGCAGTGCAATACTAACAAATTGCCAAAATAATTGTGAATGCTTTTAACTGAAATGTGCATTATTTTATTATAATACAAGACGTGTATGACAGAAACACTTCAAGCCTAGAGCCACCAGTTTTTCCTCACTACCTTTTCTCAGATGTACTTCGGAAGCTTTTTTCCATGTCACATGTCAAACAATGGTCCAGATTGCACCACTTCAATCATCTACTTTGATAACATGATTATCACTAATTTAGCTCAGATTATGATCAATGTTTCTGAGCAACATATGTTACATTTCATTGGATTATTCACAGTAGGGCAGTGGACATGTTGTAGTATTTTGAAATGCTGTCCAGGCAATGTTTTTGTTTGATGCAGCCATACATACAAAAAAAGAGAAATAAAATCAGTGGTTATAACACATTTAGGTATATACCACATATACCACAAATTCATGGTTTTCATTTGACCTTCCATCCATGTTCAGATTAGTTTTACTGTCTTGGTATTTGGTCAACAGTTTAGTGTCATAATTAGCCACTCAGTTGCATAATTAATCACTTGACTATGCCCTTTGAGTGCTTATAGGGATGCCTGGAGGACAGAAAATTCAAATGCAAGGTTAAATCTTTGCAGGTATGTGATGCGCACTGAATCTGTAGCTCTAGTTATACCACATGATGGATGCTTGGCAGGTTTTTAGTGAGACTAAAAAGAATGGTATAAAGAAGGAAAATCTATTTGTTCATGGAATTATGAAACAGAGGTGATCTCAAAAAAAAAAAAAACTGAAACATTAAATTTCTGATCAAGACAACTATTTGCTGGTATCCTGAGGAAAGATCAGGAGGGCCTCAGTGAATACCCGTCTTCAGGCAGAAGAGAAAAAAAAAAAGCTGTACACTGACAAGGATGCTGTCAAAAAGAAGGCTTTAAAGGACTCATGGGTACATCTCAGTGCCAGACAGCACACATTACATATACAGAGCTCCTTGTTCCACTGTCAGTTTAAAACCAAGGGCAAAAGTGAGGGTGGCGGAATTGAAATGCAAAACACACACACACACAAAAATCTAGCATTTCATTTTTGGACACTTAATTCTGCAATTTACCCATTTTTGTTACAAAATAGCAATCATTATTATTATTGTAATTATTATTGTAATCATTATTATTATTATTATTATTATTAATAATAATAATAATAATAATAATAATAATAATAATAATAATAATAATAATAATAAGAAGAAGAAGAAGAAGAAGAAGAAGCAGTATCTTATTTGTAACAACCTGTATAGGTTGACTGACTGGTGAGAAATAGATTTGTGCATTTTCAGTCCCTATAGAAACCTCATTGTTGTTCCCATTGTGCTTATAAAAGTGGTGAATTGGGACCTGATGACAACTAGGTTCTGAATATAATTTGAATAACTGTCAGGACATGTCAGACGGTGGCTTCTCGATGATAACATCTTCTCCATCGTAAACTGATTTCAATGTGTTTTATCCTGAGTTTTTTTATACAAATATTTTGTGGGTGATATAGCAAGGTAAAACATCATTGTTCTGTACTGGAAGAGACATTAGCCAGTGGTTATCGAAGCTCGTGTTGTAATGGGGTTTGAATTGCAGGGGGGAGGAATGTATTATATATAGTGCAATAAATTGAAATAGAACAGCAATTGCGACAGAACAACAGAACAAATTACCCTGAGTGATAGTATTCAAATATGCATAATTACACTACGCTGTGCTGTTTTATGAACAAAGAGATCTCCGGATTAAACACCTTACATTTACAATATACAGCATACAATGCCTGTGAGATTTTCTCTTGGGAGGAAAAATGAAGAAAAAATGAGAACAGCACAATAAAATCCCCTGTCAGCACAAAAGAACAAATTAATTATAATTTAGCTAATCAGGAAAAAAGCTGACATTTTCCCCCTTCGGTCCTCTACTGGCAACCAAAGAAACATTTTAAAAGCAAATGCCACCTTTTGTCTTTCTCATTGCAATTACCTGGCAATAAATGTGAGGATAACGCTATTTGAAAATTAAAATAAAATAAAAAATCTGCATGCCTGAAAATACTGCTAAACAAATAGTTTGTGCTTTGAATTGGTCTTAAATGTTTGTAGAAGTCCAAAACCAATTTTCATGAACATTCATCACATCCACCTACTGCATACAGTATATGTCTACATTTTATTATTTTATATTTCATATTTACTGTATATTATTTTTATATGGTATATTATTCCTATTAGGCCACGGGTGGCCCAGGGCTGTTCAGTGTAGTGATGTCTCAAGGATATTGAATCCTGACCATGTTGGTGTCAAATGTGCCTGGTGGTTCTAAACTATACTGCTATACTGCTTTGACGCAGCGGATTTGATGTTGCTGGGTTTAGAATGCGAAGTGACAGTTGGCCAGATGTACTTTGGAGGACAGTGTGCTTTCTTCTCCTCAATTTAGTTTACGTGGGGTTTTGCAGTGATATGTGAAATTTGGCATTATAAATGGAAAATTAAGAAACAAATCTAGGATAAAAATTGGCAAAAACATCTAAAATCAAAAGAAATCCATAAATTGTATTTATTTGTGTGTATTTATTTATTGAGTGAGGAGCAGGAGTGATGGACAGCAGCTTTGGTGCAAAGAGATGTGTCAGCCTGGGTCCACTCACCATTCAGGACCATTAGCACAATACAGTTCACATTAAATGTCAGGACACATGTCTTTATTAATCTTTCCTTTCAAATTTGAAAGTGCCTAAATGCTCAAGGCCATTGAGAGAAGCGCCACAGTCATTCAACAAGAGAACGAAAAGGATTAATCTGAAAGCAAATGCAGTTTTTAGCAACAAACCAATTTATTCCTTGTAAGCTTCCGATTCCTTCTGAGGGACACAATCAGTTCGTGATCTTTGTGTTAATATATGACCCATGGGCATGGAGGAGTGCATGACATTTAAATAAAGAAGATAAAGATAAAACGTGTGTCTTCTCACTCAATGACATTGTTTGTCCCATTGCTGCCTATGACTGTAAATATAAAGACATCAAATGTATTTCAATGGAAAGGAAACAATCTAATATTTCTTTCTTTGCCAGCAAATATAATATTTGTGACCTGGTGTACAGTCTGCTTGTTTACCATTGTAAATTACAGATTTATCACACAATCAAAATCTCATTCTGCCATATTTAGAATAATCCCCTTTTTATCACTTTAGCACAATAATTATTTCTGTATGAGAATACACATGTTGACTTAACATCTGCAACATTTTCTTGCAGGTTCAATACATTTCAACATTACAACATTGAACAACATTGGCTAGCCAACTAAATCTATTTTCAGCCTTATCAACCATAAAACTGAAAAAACAAATTTCAACAAGTTAAGAAAAAAATGAAGCTAGTTAGAAAAGTGCATTCACACATTCATCAGCTAGTGAGCTGAACATTCAAAATGGTCAAACAGTTAACAGATTATCAAGGTAACCTGGCAGCTAGCTAAGTTAAGTAATTAAATCTACTTGGATGGATGACAAAAATAGTTCCAATCAGTAATGCCATGCATGCTAGCCATTCTATCTATTCCTTCAATGTATATGACCTGTAGATAGCAATACAAAAAGACACCTAAGTGTCTTTTTGTATGCTCACCTATGTTCTCCAACACAGGTGACCATAACCAGACTGAACCTGTTCAAGAAACAGTGTGCTGTGCACTGACTTATGATGTGGAACTACTACAAGACAGCTGCAAAACTTTCAATTATTGACTGCCTTGTACCAACTGCCTTTGCATCCTCAGATAGGGTACAATATACAGTAGAAGGAAGGTGTACCATGAAGACAATATAGATATCAAATTATTGAAGCTCCCAGTTTTGTTTTTGTAAATAAGAGTATGAAATCATCACCAAGAAACCAATATGTGTATGTATAAAATCTATTTCATGCAGCGAAACTCATTCCACACATGCATGTGTCCAAAACAAATAAACATTTTCTATTAGCCACCAGGGTCAGCTACCAATGTGTTGTATGGCAAGCATTTCTTTCACGGTAGATGTGCTTTAATAGTTCATAACTGGAAAAAATGTTCAGCATTTACTTTTTAATGGCATGTGAAATTGAAGCATGAATTGACGCTGGGTCTGGAATCTGTGACTTGCCAAGACAAGAGGGAATGGGCGCAATGTGCTCTGTTTGTTAAATGGCCTTGAAACCCAGTGAGTTCACTGTGCGAACATGAATGGAACTCATTTTCATCCATTTTGTGAGTGCGCTGAGAGCAAGAGCGAGCGAGAGAGAGAGAGAGAGAGAAACAAAGAGAGAAAATCAGTAGGAAAACGTAACTGAAAATATTAATTATGATATTATTTATTGATTAATAACTGCAGAAAATGCACCCAAAAAATGAAAAATATCCAGTAAATGTATTTTATAAATGATTTCCCTCTAGAACTGATAAACTGAGTTTATTTAACACTGACCATTTTACTTCTGTCATCTATATCTGATCTTTTATAGATAGAGTACACTCTGGTTATTTGTAAATTCTGAGCATCATCTCGCCCATGGTGAAGCAGTGTCCTCCAAAGGATGTGGATGATCTCTGTAAACTCGAAATAGAAGGTATATGATGTGTAGACATTCTTTTCGTCTATTGTACATTGTGTGTGTGTGTGTGTGTGCATACGTGTGTGTGTGATGTATTTCTGTGCATTTCATACAAAAAATGTATAGCTTACAGCTATGTGTTAGATAAATGAACGGCAGGTGAGCATATTACAATGGCTGCAATTCATAATATAAAATGTTCTCTTATGTACGGATGAGTACAGACATTTTGTGGGACAAGGGCTCAAAATTTTTTTTTTTTTTTAAATGACACTCCCAGCCATCCGTCCCAATAGCAGGGACACTGCGGCATTTCAGCATGCAGTTATATTCACATACTACAAGCCAATTATTGCATTCAAACTGTAAAAAAGGCACCATCTGTAACACTTGATTCTTGCTAGCATTCTAAGTATAGCACTTATCGAGATTTCTCAAACATTTTACCATGCAACAAATGAATGTCTTTATTATATATGAAGTAGAGAGGCTATTTGTCTTGCTAGATTAAATTAAGTGAATATAAATTTAATCACTTCATAGGAAACCAGGCATTTTTCACAGTTTTACCCTAGGGCTGCCTGTACAAGCAGTTGCAAGCTTGTTGTAGGGAACACCAGAAAGTATTTGAGGAAAGTACATGGATGTCAGTACATTGCTGTTACAGTGAACATTTACTGAAATCTTGTATGCCTTATTTGCTGGAACGGTGAACTTTGAAGCTGAAGGCTCAAAGGCTTTTTCGCCCCATCCATACTTCAACCTCCATCCATCCATCCATTTTCTAACCGCTTGATCCAGATCAACCACTTCGCTCGAAAATTAGGCAAATGCGGCCACCCAGTTAACTAGCCAGCTAGCTCATGCTAAGGATACTGCAAATATTATACATATTTTGAATCTGTTTTTCATGTCTGTGAATTACATATTGGTTAGCAATTATTTCTGCTTAACTTTTATGGCAAGCACAAAATTCAAACTAACAAGCAAGCTCGGTAGATAACTGACTGACTAGCTAGAATTTCTAGCTTGGTTTAATTAAATTCAGTATCATTAGGGCATCAAATAATGCACACAGATTATAAAGAGAGGGTACAGGGGTATGGAGGGTGTTAGAATCTGATCTGACTCATTATACTGACAGAATACCAGCCTTGGAGACTGACTAACAAGACCTATCATTTCATGCTACAACTTCCTTACAAGCTGATTAGCGGTCTATAGTCATCAACTATTTCTAACCTTCTACCAGGCTGGTTGTAGAAGATACAGCCTCTGAGACAGATAGGAAATACTACTCAGTATGCTGGTTCACCCTGTATCCTCCTTCCAGGCTGATTTGTCCCAATACATACACCTTTGATGTCATTTTTTTTTAAAAATGAGTGCAGCCTCATAGGATGTTGCTTTTCAGATTTAGGGCGTGTATATTACCATAACCAGACTGGTAGGAGGGTTAAAAATTAGTTGATCGCTATAGACTGCTTATCAGCCTGTTAGTAGTTTGCAGCCAAAAGCATGAGCTTTAGCTATAATCTCCTGTAAGGACACTGTAGACAAAAGCATGAACTTACCATCCAAAATAGCATATTCCTTTACTGCATGTAGCTACATTCGATTTTACTCAAAACTGGTCATTTTCTCTCTAATGATGAACGAGGTTAAACCATTTGGGTTGTTTGCAGTCAGTGCCCATTTTAACATGGGTGGTCTTTTTTAGTGCCCTCTTTTAAATTATAAGATAAGAGAGCAATACAAAAAAGACCATTATGAAGAGGACTTGGTGAGAGACAAATCAAAGGTACAGGGTCTCAAGATCCCCTAACCTCTATCTCTGTGTATGGCTGCTGTCACAGCAGACAAAGCTGAAGACAGCAAAAATTCAGTTGAGGAGGCGGGTGTAGCTTTTTGAGTCTGGACATCAGCATGCACCCTGTTGAAAAAAGAGTGCTGTGTGTGTTTCGCGATTTCTATTACTGCTGAAATAATACAGTCATAAACACTGATTAAGCAGTACAAGCAGTCATCATGGTAGAGCGTACCTATTTGTTTGGCGAGGCATGCAGTGATGTTAATTTCTTGTCTCCAGGGTGAATTGGTTAAAATGCTATGACCTTTCAAAGTGCAAAATGTCAGGAACTTGGTAGGGTACAGTGCTACATTTAGGCCAATTATTGCTAAAATTGCTTTGTGGGTGTTGACTGAGACCCTTAACCATCTCAAAGAGCTGCATGTTAATTAGAATTCAAAAGGGGTCAATGGTATGAGGGCACGTTGCATTTCACGAGATTTCACGTAATGCTCCATAGTTTTGCTCCACATTTGAACAAATTACATTTAGTGCATCTGTAGGACAAATTGATAAAATATTATGATCATTCAGTTTTCACATTCAAGCACTAAGATGCATGGATGTCAAAGGAAATTAAATACTACCCCAATTTTTGAGTTTTTTATATACAATTTGGTACTGATGTTCTTGGCAGGGCACTCAGAAACTTGAACTGTCAGCCATCAGCCACAAGTCTGATGTTGTTATGCTCAATCTATGCTCATTTTGTGCATCTCCACACAAATATTTTAGCCCATCACTCACTCATCACACATTGAATCAAAGATTTTTTTTTTTTGACAGCATGCATACACAATTTAATTTCAAATTGGACCCATGGTTTTTAAGACATTTTTTGTGTGTTTTAAGAAAAACTTTAATAGATAAAATCTAAAAAAATAAAATAAAGATAAAAACGTTTGGGTCCATGAGGCAAATGTTTCCTTTGTATATAGACGGACATGTTTCACGTGCTCCTCCCATCTTCCAGATTCCTCACAGTATATTGTTTGAATATTGCAAATTTGTTTCAAAACATGTTCAGAATTAGACCTGATGTTTATTCTCTGATTCTGAATAAGAATGTTAATAGTTAGTTCTTGGACATGTTTGATTGATTATTTATCATGAGAATGGAAGATTATCAGCAGATTTGGCCATGGATTATTTGATTCTTGTTGGCAGTGATCGCAGACTGGGGAACTGATCACAGAAGACATATAAATAACATTAAACAATGCATGAACAATAGCATCAATAAAGCTATTTGCACCCTGTGCATGCCGGACAATTAAAATGTGTTTCAAAAAAAGAGATCATTAAAAAATTTTAATTTTGTGACCTAGAGATAGTTGTGGCCCGAACCAACCACATAGAGTGTGTATGCCAGCACCCAGCTCTGGCTTTCAAATATCAGAATTATCAGATGCTTATAATTGTCCACTGAGCTAATTCATTGGCATGGGGCCTGATTGGCAAGCCTTTGTATCACCAGGCACAAGCCCAGATTCTTCCAATGTCATTAAGAGACCAAACATAATAGAAAAGGTCAACTTCTATTTCACACCTAATTGTAGATTTGTTCCGACCAAGGGGATGAATCCAACTTTAATCTAATCTATTTAGGCAATAATACAGGCTTATATTAAATGTGAAGCAGATTATCAGAAATTCACACAACCTACTTCCAAACACACAGGATTTCCAAAATGTTACTCTACAGGGACCACATTTGAAACATTTTCTGAATAAAATTTTCTTAATAACTTCTAGCAGAGTTTACTTGAGCCCAAGAAGCAGCAACATATTTAAATTGCAACAGTAAACTATTTTTTTACTGGATTATTATACTCTGTTGTTTTTAGGGATGTGCCGATCCGATACTCAGTATCGTTCCGATACTGGCCAAAATCACTGGATCGGATATCGAAAAAAAAGTATAATCCAATTCGATCGGCCTAAACTATCACATAAATGCTTAAAGAGCATACTGCAGGTTGGAGACCCCAGTGAATCAATGTGTAGGAAAATGATGTAGGAACTATATTTTCATTAAAAAATATACTTATATATACACTACAGTGACTTCTGGAGTCGTTTTTGTGAGATAATTTTAATTCTAAAAATGCCAAACCGGAAGTGACATAAAAGAAGGTCGAGCGGTCAAGTTGAACAACAAAGAAGAATGGATCTCAACGCTAGTTTTTGACACTGAAGAGGTTGTAAATGTTTATGCAAACGCATATGACGGACCACAGCCTTATAATTATGAGTCTGCTAGGCGTCCAAGAGACCAGGAACAGACCAGGGTTAGAAGGAATAACGGTCAGAGGAGAGAAATTGAGTTGTGGTGTGAGGAGAACCAGTGGAGAACTGGGCAGGTGTCATGGTGAGTGACCAGCGTTAGCTTATAGATATATCCGCATCATATAATACCAATAACCTATTTAAAGACACTCAATTTAAAAAATAACGTATATAACCAAAATATTTTGAGCACTAATACTTACATAGCAATGATGAAATCTTATCTGTTTTCGCTAGATAGAGACAGTAAATCAATGATACATTTGCTTCTGTCTTACACCAGAAAACCATGTCAGCTAGATCTATCAGCAAACATATGGCTTAGCTATGCCCAGAAGTCCTCAATAATAATAGTATTTTCCAAGAAATTATGAAAACTGTACTAAAAAGGGCGACAACGCCGTAAACAACAAGTGCGGTATTACGCACAGCTAGTTTGGAAGGTACCCAGGCATCACAAATGCACGTATATTTCACAAACGGATTCTCAAAAACAATATATGACCACTCAATCTCTTCTTTCTTCTTCTTTGTCTTCCAACCGATGCATTCGCGCCACCCACCAAAATTAAAAACGCGAAGAAAAAAAAAAGCGCAAAATGCCCTCTCTAGAGCCGTTTGTCCGTTCTGGGCTACTGTAGAAACATGGCGGTGCAACATGGCAGCCTCCGTGGAAGAGGACCCGCTCCATATGTAAATATAAAGGGCTCATTCTAAAGTAATGAAAACACAACAATTCTCATTTTCATGGGATTATACACTAATTAAAACTTATATGGATATTATATTCAATTTCTGCCAAGTCCGTTCCGCTAGATGCCACTAAATTCTACACACTGCACCTTTAAAATGGTTTATTTTGTTATTCAGTGAGCAGCGTTTTAATAATAATGAATGGGGGTGTACTTCAGTAGAAAATAGTTCCTACATGAAACTGCTCACAACAAGGTCTGTGGATTATTTTAAGTAATTGGGTCATGATTTCTGGAAAGAGGCTTTTGAGTTTTTGAAATTTATTTTTTTGGTGCTTTGAGCGCCACAAACCGAGTTCCATTCAGCTCCATTGTATTGGAGTAACGGCAGATATCTCTACGGCATCTCCAAAACTAGGCAGATCACACCGAAACCATCTGGATGGATAGACAGCACTCCGGGTAAATGGGAAAAAATGTTTTTTTGAATTTTGGGTGAACTGCCCCTTTAACAGCTTAGTTGTTTAAGAGAGGGAAAAAGACGGTATCGGATTGGTATCGATATCGGCAGATACTCAAGGTTGCGGTATTGGACATGAAAAAGTGGTATCGAGCCATCCCTAGTTGTTTTACTGTACTCTGCTGTAAAATCAGGGCTTTCTGGGAGTTCTGAGAAATTCTGGTACTTCTCAATGATATTATTTTATTTTTTTTTTTTCTACCATAACCCGTGCTGAAGCCTGCACCCAAAACACTTGCGTTATAAAAATAAAAACACTTTTTTTTTTTTAGATGTTAGTGCTAGGTATAAGTGTAGCTTGTTAATGAGCTCTTCAGCAGTGAAATCTATCTGTGGTAACCCCGATGATCTTTGTGGTTTGTGGAGGTGTCATTTGTGCCCTCAGTAACATTCATATTTTATATGAGAGCATCATCTTCATTATGGTGCCTGACACCTATGGAGATAACCCTTACGATTTTAACCAAGAACTATACATTGTGAACAGAATAGACTGACACATGATTTTGTTGTAAAGAAATATATGTTCAAGAATGATTACTACAACTGTTGAATACTGTTGAAAAAACAATAAGTCAGTGAGTATATTTCACAGTAGGAGAAATATCCTGTAAACATAGGTAGGAATAAATGTTCAGTAAAAGCCTAAAGGAGTAAATAAGTGAGGATATGGAAAGAGGACCAGAGTTTTGTGTTTTTGTGTGTGTGTTCACCAGCAGACATGGTTCAAGAGAGAACAAAGGATACTATGACAGAGAGAAGTATGAACTAGGCTTTGGCATGTAATGCTAACATGGCCTGGGAACCAGGGGAATGGTGTGTACAGAGGGCTATTGGAGTTAGCAACATCTAGCTAATCCATTTGCACATTGCCATTCCAAATACATGAGACCACATATCTAATGCAGAGGAGGTTGCATGCACCGAGCTCAGGTTTAAAAAAAAAAAAAAAAAGTTTGTAATAGCAATGTGGGGCTAGATGGCTGTAACTAGCTAGCAAGTGATGTGATATGCTCTAAACACCACATTAAATACAATTAATAACTGAACAGTAACAAACAAAAGTTTTCCTAAACTAATTCCTGGATGTTTGTCAGTCTTAATACTGGAGCACAGATGGGTCTGTGCGGATGATCGTGTGGCTTGTTTGTCTGAGGAACTCTGGCTTGGGCAGTGTCCCAGGTTCAGGCTGGCTGTAAAAGCTAGTCAGCACTGTAGTTTCTCTCCTTGGTGATATGGTGACTCCCCTTTTCGGGAAACTGTGCAGGTTCCCTACGTTGCCAACAATAGCAACATGTGAAGTTAGTAAATAAACTGATCCTGTGGTGGATGCAGTTTCATTAGGAGACTGGTCGTGGCTGTAAACCAGGAGGGACAGTGTGTCTATCCAGGTGTTTTTTATTTATGGTGCATCTGCCGGCCTTCACTGGCTTTTTCCCAGTGGGGTTTAGGCTTTGGTGTCCTTAGAGACAGTGGTTTGGTGCGCATCCTCTAGGCAGCCTAGTGAATGCAGAAGACGGAGTATAGCACAAAAGAAACAGTATTTATAGCAGCCTAGGTACAGGAAGTCACCATTTGAATAACAGTAACTGTGACCACATGATTGTTACATGAGTCAATATGTTTTGTTCGAGATGGACCCACAGACTGTACGCATATTTGCCATGAAGAAGACAAATGTACACACTGCCCACACGCACAGTGAGGAAGATGTTTTGGGAGGCAAAGAAGAACCCAAGGATCTCATTTTAAGCACTGTGCAGTTTAGAGGAATTTTGGAGTTATTAAGTTTCAAAATCAAGTATTAGATGCTGCCATGTCAACAAGCTCTTTGGAAGGGTTCTGCGAAAGAAGCCCTTACTGAGAAGCAACCCATGAAATGAAGCTCCTGAACTTTGCCAGGCATCATTAGGGCTGTAGGGCAGTTCACAGAAGTCTGCCTCTTATCAGACCCCCAAAGGAAAACAGACTGTTTACTGTTCTGACTGGGAGTCAGCAGGTGTGATAAAGAGACAGTGCTCAGTTGCAAAACATCCTACTGGATCAGCATTATGTGAACCTTAGGTTCTCCATAATACAATGTAATCATGTTTTGTAAAGATATTGATACCTATGGGTCAGTGCCAAGCCAGATACAAAGGTTAATCCTGTGTGATATGTACACAGAGTGCAAGCAGAATCATTGATGTACTTTCTTGACTGTGTCTTTATTTCATGACTTGGTGTTTTGCTTTTACCTTTCAGGTATATAAGGGGAAACATGGAATTGTTCAGGGAGACTCGTCAACACAGTCTCAAACGCATCATATGAATATAGCCATATCACTATGCAAGCATTTTGCTCCATTGTATATTGCTATTATTAACATACTGAACAATAAACTGCATTCGCTTTAGCTTGCTATTCCTCTTTGACTCTTACCATTGAACACCTATCAGTTTTAAGGTCCTAACATACACATAAAACTCTGAATATCTACAGCACGTAGTCACTCGCCTATACACCAGTGTCGTAGCAGGATACAGAATTGTATTTATGAAGACTACACAAGACAGAGGCACGCCCATGTCTACCAAGATAGATAGTGATATGACCCACCTCTGAACTTGGGTGATGGGGTTGGCTCCAGTGAAGGTGCTCAGTAATGTCACTGGCCGGTTGTCAAACCACTTCAATGCCTTGAGGGTCACACCTTGACGTGTGTTCTGTTTTACCTCATAGGTTCCTCGTGCTTTTTTTTTCATCTTGTCGGGCATGAAGGTGCAGTCAGCTAGACGGTTCTGTCTTACCGTACCCACACTGTGGATCTTTGCCTTCTCCAGGACAACTTGAAGATCCACACTTGTGAACCAGTTGTCATAAAATATCTTGTGGAACATTTTCACCGGGATGATGGAAGCCAGCTGCAGCACGATGTTGCCACTTGCACTAATATCTGGACTCCCATCTACTGGCAGAATGGTGCCAGTGTAGAAGTCGAAGTTGTAGACAATCCCATGTTAGTCTGCCAGCACAAACAACTTGCACCCCCAGCGTTTTGGTTTCTTTGGAAGGTATTGCCTGATTATGCTTTTGCCCTTGAAAGGTATCATCTGCTCATCCACACAGCATCTCATCCATGGGGATGTTCTTGAAGATTGCCAGCAGTGAGTTGAGAAGTGGCCTCACCTTGAATAACTTATCATGACCAGGATGTCCTGCTGGAACCTGGGTGTGATTGTCAGCAATGTGAAGGAATCGCTTGATAGTCTCTCATCTGTTCACTGGCATCGTATTTGCCACACAATCAACACGTGTCTTCTTGTTCCAGTAGAGACGGGTCTGAGGTAGGCCATGTACAGACATATGGAAACATATACCTATAAATTACTCAATTTCTTCATAGGTTACGTTCAGGGGTTTAGTGGAGTCGCTTTGAATAGTGTAGAGGTTACTTTGGTCAACCATGTTCTCGATAGTCTCTCTCCGAAGAAGGAAGCGGAAGTAGTCAACAGGCTCGTAGGCACCTATGGATGGCGGGAGTCTGCCCTTCCATTTTGGCAAGAATGCTCCTTCTCGTCTGCCATTTTAAGTTTTTAGCCTTCTCCACCCTTGCTGGGATTGCCTCGGTCTCTTCTTGACCTGACATATGACATACGTGTTATTTTGGAAAAGCTCAATGTAAACAAACTACATAATGTAATTTACTTGATCTCCATATAAACAGCATACCCATTCCTGCTCACCTCTCAGACACACACACGCACGCACGCACACACACACACAGCCATACTGAGCTACAGCCTATATCTATACCTGTTATTATGACATCTCTCTATATAAACAGCTTACCCATCCCTGCTATCTCCTCTAACGCAGACACACAAACACACACACACACACACACACCTAGTCCCAATATCTATACCTATCTCTGTCTCTGTCTCTAACTCTGAGATGTCAGACTCTCCCTCACTGCTGTCATCAAGGGTGCGGTCAATGTCATTTTCACCCTCACTGGACACAAACTCATCCTCACTTTCATCTACTGGAAGAACCAGACTCTGCCCTTTTCTTTTTAGCCTTCCCGTAGAATACACTTGATGTATTCCATAGAATACTCATGGCCTAAACTAACAAAAAACCATAACAACATGATTGTGGCAAACACGCCTGCCACAGGCCACCGAAGTGGATTTTCTTGGGGCCCTCCAGCACAGAGACACAGGGAGATGATGTTCAAGCAGTCCACATTTATTTGCAAGGGTTTGGCAAGATGGTACAGCCAAAGGAGCAGATCTTAAACACTGTCATGACAGAGAGGCTCCCCTGTGTGGGTGGGGATGGCAGATTTAACCTGTGCGCAGTGATTACCTCACTACGCACAGGTGCAGCCACTCCTGTTCCTGGGTCCAATTAGCCTGGCCAATTATCTAATTATTAACCAATTATCCAATTGGCCAGGTCTAATTAGCTTGACCCAGGGCAGGTGCGGCTGCTTAAACCAGCCATCCCCACACCACAATGATTTTTATTAGTCATGGAGTCATAGAGAGGATATATAAACAAAAAACATTGATTGTGATGATATTATTGTTAGTAATATTACTTTTGGGTATCAATAACAATGGAAACACTGCCTCAGCCCACTCTAATCTATGGAGACCCCCATAAGCAAAGTATAATTTGCTATTCCTTTATGGCATGTTGTTGCCATAATGCAACAAACCCTTTTTAGCTTCTTATTAAAAATTGATGACACACATACTTGTTTAAATGATAACAAAAAAAAATGACTCTTAACTTACCTCAGATTGAGTTTTTATTTTTTTTTGATGGAAAAATGTTGATTTATAGACATTCTTGTCGAATTTGAGGAGCACTTTGTGGCTACCTCCTCTCTGCCTGTGTGCGTGGGAAAACGAACAAACTGACAGGAACAGAAGGTCATGTGACCTAGAGAAACTACATGATTGGATAGCTGAAAGTCACCCCATTTCAAATATGTCATTAGAGTTCAGTTTTCTTTTTCCTGCATTTCTGGGAAATGAAGTGAAATGGTTTGTTGCCATATGGCAACAACATGCAGTAAAGGGATAATAGATCATAATACCAAATATATATGGTAAAACAATCACTGTAAAACCATTTGCTGTAATATTTACTATTTATTTTGTCCAGTTCTCACAGTTACATTGTCCTAGCTGTTTTGTGCCTCGTTATGATGACCTTATAATTGTGTATTAAATCATCTCCCCACCTATAAAATGTTAATTAATTAAATGAAACTAAATTAAACAAAATCTGCTGAAATCAGGTTTTTCTATTGTTTAATTATCTCTTTCAACATAAAAAATGTATCTCATATTGAATGGAAGATTCCAATCAAGAATAGTGGTTTTAGCTTTCTCATCGAAAAAGACAGGACAGAACAGACCAAGGGACCAACTGTGTTGGTGCACAAAGAGAATATGAATATTTAAAATGGATATTCAATCCTCCTTCAGCACCCCACCATGGAGGTGTGTGGGAGAGATTAATCAAATCTGTATAAAGGATTATTCACTCAGTGGTAAAAGAACAGACTCTTGATGACAAATCATTGCTCACTTTGACGTGTGAAGTTAAAGCAATAATGAATGATCGTAATGTAACAACTGTGACAAATGACCCCAAGGATATAGAACCACTGACACCAAACCACCTTCTCCCGATAAAGGGCCAATCTTCCTTACCACCAGGTCTCTTCAGAAAAACATATATCTATTCCCAACACCAGTGAAGACAGGTAAAATACCCTGCTGACCTATTTTGGAGACGATGGGTCAGAGAATACTCGCCCATAATACATGAAAGATATAAATGGCAGGAACAGAAACGGAACTTCTCTCCAGGCAACCTAGTTGTAATCATGGGCAAAACTGCACCCAAAAATGCATGGTTGCTTGGTTGAATTACTGAGGCTCTTCCAGATGCTTAAGGTCTGGTTAGAAGTGTTTGGGTGGAAACCAAGAGCAATGTTCTACAGAGACCTAACTCTGCTTAGTGGTGAAGCTTGTGCCCCACCGGTGAGCTAAGCGATGGTAACCTTTGACATCATAAAGTAAGTGCATATGGACATTTTCTATTGAGAAGTGTCAGTACTAATGAGGATACGTTACTATGGATACTTGTACAGTAATTATGATAGACTAATGATGGACTTTGAAATCATGAATTTTAGTTAAGAGACTGTGAATAGGCTTTATAATAGGCTCTTGTTTTAAGTTTGTAATTGTGTGACAGCCTACAATTAGGGGCTGGGTGTTGGAGCCATATTTTTATGTGACCATAAAACTGCATTGTTATCAAATTAAGAAAATAATAATGATTTAAGTGTATTGCTTATTTAGTACATTCACTTTTCGGTTAAAAGAAAACTTTTGAGGGAAAAAAAATTACTGTCTAGTCACTTACCTGACTAGACATGAACCTGAATAACCCCTCCTTTAATGAACCCTGGTCACTGCACTGGGAAACAGGTCAATTAGCACCAGGCGTTCGGTGATCATTTCGAAAGTGGAAAGCGGCACACTTTTCGACCACACCACACA
Organism: Anguilla anguilla; assembly: GCF_013347855.1. Lineage (NCBI taxonomy): Eukaryota > Metazoa > Chordata > Actinopteri > Anguilliformes > Anguillidae > Anguilla > Anguilla anguilla. Next base: position 20,904,362 of record NC_049202.1, read on the forward strand.
TGCTTTCATTATAGTTTGTTTAAATAAACACAAACCTTTTTAAGGAAAAAACAAGAATTTTGAAGCATTGCGTTTTATTGAATGCGCATCAAGACAACTGCTTTCCTGAATCACAGCATCTCAGACAGAAGCCACCAAAACAGGAAAGGTTTTAATTATTTTCATCATACAACATTATTTTCTTCACCAAGCTTTCTCTGTCCTGCGCAGTTGACATGTTGACCTATTACCTGTTTTTTTTTAGAGAAGTCTTTAATTGACTCAACTAATGATGTTTTCAACATTCTGTATTATTGAAACGGAAGAACTTAGAAGATAGGTAAACTGTTCTTTGGCAGTCAGATGATTACAGATTGGTTCTCACTTTGAATCGTAGTCTCATTTTGAGTCCAGTCATACCACAGGCCAGACTCCCCATGAATACTGGAGTCTAAGCGGTAGGTGATGCTTACAGAAAAGTTTCCTTAGTGATTTGCAAACAGAATAATCAAGAATATAGTCACGCTTGGTCTTAATAATAGAACATCTTTGTACATAGCCTGAGCTAAAGGCAATAACTTACACTGACGTCAATTAAGAAAAGTCAACAAAGGGATCTGAACTCGTGCTCCACAGCAAGGAAACAACCACACACCAATTATATCTAACCTTGCAAACTAAAGCTTTGAAATGTGAATAGATTTCAAATACAAATGAATTAATTAAAGAATGAATAATCTTACATCTTACATGATTTTATTCAATTCTGCACTGCCATCCATCCTGCTCCTCTTCTGAAATGTATTTAATGTTCTATAGTAATGCTTCATAACTGGACTATGCTGTACATTGTTATCCCCTTAATATCCTGTTTTTAATGCCATTAATATCCAATGTGAGATTTAATTGGTCTTCACCACAGAGTCAACTAATAGATTCAGATCAATACATGTATTAGTCTGTGTTTTAAGTTCAGCTCACCTCTTGAGGTCACTGAGTACCTGTTTGGTGTCCTCTGTTAGCACAGCGTCTTTGTTTCCTGAAAACCCCCTGTGTGTAACCTTTAACCTTAAACTTTTTTTTTTTTCATATCACACAGAAAGACAGGTTTGAATATCTTGCAAATAGTTGAATAAAAGTGTGATCCACACAAACTCGTGCATTCACCGCTACCACACACACACAATTTAATTTTTTGAGACCACAATTAAACCTAGATAGACAGCTCTGTAGAATCCAAACTCTAGTGCCATCTACCATTACCAGAGGAACTATATTTAGCTCAGTGGCAGATGGATATATAATGGTTTTAATTTTGGACTTGATTTAAAGTTTTAAAAAAATACAGTTATCATTTCTTTCATGCATTTTGGTACCAAAATGAGCCCAAATAGTTTTGCAAAATGGTCTTAGTGGTCAGATGAGACTAAGATTCACTTTTATCAGAGTGATGGTAAGAGCAATGTGTGGAGGCCAAAAGGAACTTCTCAAGATCCAAAGCACCCCCCTCATCTGTGAAAAGTGGTAGTGGGGGTGTTATGGTTTGGGCATGCATGGCTGCCACAGGAACCGGCTCACATGTCTTCATAGATGATATAACTGCTGATAGCAGCAGCTGAATGAATTCTGAAGTGTAAAGAGACATCCTATCTCTGAATTTCAAGCAAATGCTTCCCAACTCATTGTTCGGTGTGGTCTAAGGAGCTGAAGAAACAACACAGGCAGCACCTAAAAACAGCTGCCATCTGGCCCTTTGCACAATCTTTTATTGTGTGTCTGGGCCAACACGGTGCCCATAAAGATTTCTCTGTTCCCTGCTGGGGTCCAGAAGACACATTGCAAAAATAAATAAATAAACTGGAATCAACATACCAAACTTGCAGAGATTCGCAGCATGTAAGCAACCTTGTGTGAGCACTGAGTCATTTCTGCTGCTTCCTTTTTAAATTTATATAAAATCTGAGTCATTCCCGCTGCTTCTCATTTAAGCTTGTGAGAATGCTGAGTCATCAATGTGCCTTCCTGTTTAAAACTGTGTGAGATTTGTCATTACTGCCACTACCTGTTCAAATGTGTGTGACTGCTGGGTCACTGCTGTTGAAGTGAGAAATGTAACACTATTTGGCATTTAGTGATTTGTGGAGGCCCTGTTGGTCTCTTTGACTATTTCTCTGTATGTTGTTTAAAAAAAAAAGACATGTTTCAGTTTGTTTTGACTACATTTAGAGACTGGTAAGTGTAAGCTGAAGATCAGCGGGTGTATTGGCAAATTTCCCAACATGCATTACTTTGCAGCTAGCTTCATTTGAAGCTGAAGTATTTGTTCTTTTTTCAAGTAAAAAAAAAAAAGTAGGATTGAAATATACTTTTAAAATGCCACAGAGGTCAGCATCATGCACTGTGGACATATTGAAAGCAAAAACAAACACAAAGGAAGTAATCAAATTGTGACTGGAAAGTTCAATACTTTTATATTTTTAAATGCATGCTGGGTATATTGCTAACTTTAAGGTGTCCAGTTAAACACAATAAATAAAAATATGAATTACTGATGTATATGCAAATATCTCATAAAAACATGTTTTCAACGTACAGAAATGCCAAGTTACTCACACATACAAGACATACCCCGTCTATAACTCATTCATTCAGACTGCCAAAATCCAGGCCTGCGATTAAAAGTATTGATATCGAAATGACGCCAAGTTACGGTACTACAAACAATATAGGCTATCTTGCATCACCGAAATTAAATAAGATGTATTCCAAAGCAATGCTACCCAATATTTCCTCAATTCTTTCAAGTCACTTGGCCCTGTGTGTATAAGCATGCACTACATGGGCAGGGCAAACATATGTGTGGATGGCTTTCTCACAGTCAAGATTGATTGAATAGGCGTGTATATGTCCAATTTGTATTGGTATGTATGTATTTTGCTGCCCAGCCTTTCTGTTGCGTGAATGATAATATGTTTCTTGGTATAAGTGTGTGTTCGTAAATGTGAATGTAACATGCTGCCAGGGAAATGTCCCCATGGGGATAAAGAAGTTCTCTATGTATGCATGTACAATATGTATTTTACATGCAGTACTTCTTGTACGTAACAAATATACAATAACTTGTACATTTACTGAAATTCAGTTCAGAAGCAAGTATAAACATGTTTTCTGGAGAAATATGCTTCCTGTAGTTACTCACCAGCAGTTTTCTACATGAATTTCAATGTGTTCCATGAGGCAATTCGAAATATTTGACACTTTGATCTGACACAAAGTTTGCATGACATTGTAAAATGGTAAGATTACAAAACACAGGGCCAAGTGACTTGAAAGAATTGAGGAAATATTGGGTAGCATTGCTTTGGAATACATCTTATGTAATTTCGGTGAGGCAAGATAGCCTATATTGTTTGTAGTACTGTACCTTGGCGTCATTTCGATATCAATACTTTTAATCGCAGGCCTGGATTTTGGCTGAATGAATGAATGAGTTATAGACAGGGTATGTCTTGTATGTGTGAGTAACTTGGCATTTTTGTATGTTGAAAACGTGTTTTTTATGAGATATCATTTCTTTTTGCAAAGCGTTTTATTGTGAGAGTGAGAAATGTGAAGTGACCCTGTAAGAAACGGTTGTGGATTATGGCTATCCCTGTGTGAATTTGTACAGTCTGATGAGCGTGGCAGTTTTGGTTTGCTATATATGTAAAACACTGGCTGTGACAAAGGGTGTGGTGGCGTAAGTGTAAACGCATCAGAAACGCAGGTGACATATGGCCAGTGTATGTACTCACGGATTTGACGGCCATCCAACGAGCCTTGATTAACAAAAGAATCAGCAAGCCCGTAGAATTAGAGCTCCCTAGGTCGCAACTTGTGTACCCTGCTGTCCTGCTCCGTTGTCTGTTATTTCGCGGAGATGCACTTTTAGTGTTTGTAAGGTTTATAATGCATTTTGATAGGCTTATCTGCAGGTGGGAATCCTCTTCACTTTTTTGCTAAGCTAGAACCGGAAAACTTGATAGTGGAGAATAGGAGCAGACGCATATGTCCCAGCAGGGTTTGCATATGAGAAAATAACAACAGTGTGAGAGAAATTAGCATGAAATTATGAAATCACGTAGTTGAAACAATATGTTTTGAGCAGAATGGGCATGTAGGTGAGGGTTGACATGATCACAGACTATAGTGCGAAGTAAATGAAGTGACCATGAGCGAGCTTAGTATCCTTATCGAACGGTATATATAACAGTCGCTATAAAGCATTAGCTGTTGAAGTGGAGGGTTAAGTAATGTAAAGTCTGTTGCACTGGTGTGCTTTTCTCATGTTCAGTATTAGTAGTTATAATTATGAGTGAGTCGTGATTTTAAATGTAATGTTTTAATGGGGAGATGCAGAACATACATATGTAGTAATTGTTTTTATGTGGCTAGATAGAGAACAGGGCGAGGTGACATAAATGTAGAAACATGGCGTTTGCTGATAAGAAGGCTTTGTAAGGTAGCCAAGTGAAGAAATATAGTTAGTAGAAATGGCAGAGTGGTGAACTGGTGTAACTTTTTAATAAACAAAATACGTTTGCCGTCATGAAATGCATATGGGCGGCCGTGAAGAAAATATAAGTGTAAGAAAACGTTAGCGTGAAAGTGGAAAGTATCTGCCTAAGAGCGAGGGGGGATTCAATCCTTCAACCGGAGGTTTATCAGTCTGTGACTTTGTTAGTGCAGCACCATGACATAGCTATGCAATGCGTGAAATATCATTAGCAAACCTGTCCGTGGTTTTAAAGAAGAACACAGGCCAGTAAGCACAGAAGAGCTCCCGTTGAATCCATATGGCTTTGCAATATTGTAGCCGGTTAATAACTGAACATGCAGACGGTACGTCATAATGCAGTGTATAAGTTCGGTGAACGGCGGGTAGATATGGCGCAAAAGCAATAATTGAGAAGTATAGACAATTATCAGTGAGGGTAAAAGCAGGTTAAAGAAACGTGTTCCTAGTTGGGCTTGAACCTGGGACCCCGTGTTCTCAAGACTGTAAAAATGTCCAATGGGGAGACATGTTGTTAGTGGGATTGGCGGCAGGCAAAATAAGAAGAAGTAGAAGAAGAAGAAGAATGAGAAGAAGAAGAAGGGAAAATGCAAAATCCCCTTAGTTTGGGGCTTTATTGTGTGGACATGCGAAGTTGTTTATGAATTCTGTCTGCTGAAATGGCGTGAGAATGTACAGAATTTAATGTTTTTAAGGGCTGAGTGTCTGTAAGTGTTATGTGGCTGTGGTTATTTCTGTGGGGAACCCTGAAAAGTGCCAAACTCTCAGTGCTGTATAGGTATGGGGCATGCCCCCGCCAAGGCGTAACTTGGCGGGATGGCATACCTGCCATCCCAATAAAGATGCTTTTGTTTTTTTCCATATGTATAATCTCTGATGGCAAAAACTTTAAAAAAATAATAAACTCAACAATAGTTTTAAATCACTTCTAACTTTTAATTTCAAGGGAATGGTACATACCAAAACATAGCAAATCCATTTTCTCCCATTTATTTATTTCAGTGTGTCACATTTATTTCTCTCACTTGTAAAGTTTACACATAACCATAGTCCCAACCTATCACTGCATCATTCTCCTAAAAGCACGCAGCCAGTTGTGGCTTCTCCTCACTTTGAAATTCACAAGCCAGGCTGTGCACAGTTGCACTGAAGGGCTGCACAAGGAATGTGTCAGCAGGCAGGCAGCTTGACTGACAGGGGGAGGTAATGTCGAGCGGCGAGGCAGGGGATACCTTGGGCAATCCACCTGACAAATAAGCACCATGGTCAAGATGCCATTACATCACCTATGAAGGGCTAGCACCTTAGCTTGTTAAATCACTTGGGAGACTGAAGAACCCCATTCACATTTAAGTGCATTCTTAAATAGTAGAATGTGACATAATAACTGCAGTGCACTCACAGTCCTGCATACTGCAAAATACGTTTTATTGATTTTTTTTTTTTTTTGCATACATCTGCAGTGTATTATCTGATGCCTACACATTTTGACATGTGCACTCCATTAATTTGACTTTATGTTACAGTATAGGATCAGATCAGTCATACTACACCTTTTCATAAGGAGGTGCATATGTTGAACTATTTCAGTGAGACCAGTGAATAGGGACTGCATGAAGGAAAATAAATAAATAACTAAATAAATAATAATCATGTGCAGCTCTGACATTATCACAGCCCTCTTTTGCTTCTGTTCTCTTGTTCAAAGTCCACACTGTGGCGCATGGAATAATGATTAAAAAAACAGCAGCGTGTTTTAATCACAGGCATGTTTAGGTTCACATGGCATCCACCCAGTTATCTCACAGCAGGGGGCCTTGGCCAAAGCTCGCAGGGAGCTGTGTAATGATTCTGCATCTCAGTGCAGTGTCTGTCTCTCCCTTGGCTTCTACACAGCAAGAGGCCGCACGGCTAATAAGAACACCAAGATGATTTTCCACAATGTTTTCCGCGTGCAACTTTCGCTGGCTTTCACACAGAGCCTTTTGATTTTAATGTCTGGATCTTTTGAGCAAACGGCAGGCTGCATAACGATCCTTGGTTCCATAGAATCCTCTGTATTTCACATCCGCAATGTATCTTTAACAATTGAATGTACTAGTTGGACGATTGTGTTCCATGATTCTGAAACAGAAGTTTATTGTATCAAACGGACAGAGACACATTGTAGTTCTAACGATGGTAACTCTTCCAACCCGAGAATCCTGAATATCCAGGAAAGAAGGAGACTGGTTGGAGGAGGGATGTGGTCATTTTAATACACTATGCAGTGCGATTATGTTGAATGGTAGTGGACATTTTGTCCTTCCTCCAAAATTTGTTAAGCTTCATTTACAATATAGTCAGGTTTGGACTTCATTTAGCATTTAGTCAGTTAAATCTGTGGGTAACACATTGCTGATGAAAGTCAAAAAAGCAGCTGAGAATATAAAAAAGGAAGCCACAGTGCATTAGTTGAGATAACTGCCAGATTCAAATGATATCATTTTGCATTAAATATTTTTTCTCCATTATTTAACATTACTATGCATTACTTTTTTATGGAAAAACAGTGGTGGGGTCTGTCTTTGAGAAATACCAGGAAGTTTAAGAATCCTGTGTTGAAACTGGGCAGCCTGCACAAACCCACACCATGCATATGCAAACCCATGAAGGTTTCTAGCACCTGCTCTGATAAATGTTAGCAGGATTACTGGAGTAATTGCCTTGCCTCCGACCTCCCCGGAGGTGCCACATCCACCTAATGAAATCCATTCTTTCTTAGGCTCCATAGCCATGCCTTCAAACAACAACCAGTCAACAGAAGGGAATACAGTCTCTGTCTGTGGTCAATAATGCAGCTGCACCAGCTGCTGCGCAGTTATGTCCTCACTGTCATGAGGCTGTGGACTGAGGTTAAATCAAAATGGATGCACACTTGTCAGGAATGAAAAGGGCACTTCCAACAGGCACACAAATGCTGGCACATGAACGCAAACACACACGCACATAGACAACGCCCAAGCACACACAAACACACACTCAGTTCTCTGGGCACACACATTATCTATTCTTTGAGGTGTGGAACATGATGTAATCAGGCAGGAAGTGACCCGTTGCAATTTCCGGGAGAACCTGCTGTGCTCTGACAAGCAAGAATCCCAATTTGACCTTATTAGCCCTTTTTCTGGATTTCTGTGATGTTTATGGAAAGCCAGTTGTCCTAAGCAGCACAGTGCGATAGTCTGGCTGAAGAAAGAATACCAGCAACCTAGGTAAAATGCTTCACTTTCCTGCAAAAAACTTGTTCTTGCAGTTGATCTTGCACTTGTATGTGACTTCATTGATTTTCTTGGTCTAGTACTATTTTTTCTAGTCTTATTAGATAAACATATTAGAAACCCATTTTGAATAACATGTGCTAAATGCCTAAATGAAATTGTAAGCCAGAAATGTTCACAGTGAGTCTCATCAAGCAAGCAACTCACTATTTTTAATGAGAAAATATTTAACATTAAAAAAAAAAAAAAAAAAAAGATTTATTTCAGCTTACCAATGCTTCCGAAGCACACCAAAGTGAAAGTCATGGGCCAGAAGAAGCGAGTCTATTTGGTAAAAGCTTTCACAGTGCCACACATCCAAAGTTGGGGATATTGATGCTAAAAATACGTTCTTTTTTTTATTCAGCTATTAGCAAGCAAGCTGGCCAGATACCATTAAAACCCAATTAAAAGAAGTGTGGTGGGCCGGATACTTTGGTACATTAAATCCTTGGGGGAGGGGGTGGACTGAAAGAGGAGTTGGGAATTCAATCAAACCACTTTAGCAATTTGTACTTAACTGCTGCGAGAAATGCAAGCAGAATTAAGCAAACACACATATTCAATTTTACGCATTTTTAAGCAAGCAGATTTTCTTACACTGCAATTTTAATTAATTTCAGTCACCTCTGACCTTGTGATAATGAGCTGGGTGCAAACAACATTGGTCCTTAGTTTTCACATATAAATGAATGGAGGGGTTACACCTTCTTCCACAAACACAATTTTGAAAGTTAATGATTGGGGATCACTAAACTCGACAGCTGTTTGAAGGGGGGGGGGGGGTTATAGTTTAATTGCTTCAAACTTATGCCTGAATCCAAATAAAAAAATACACATTTGGAAAAAAAAGTCAATCAAGGACAGAGGGCTACAGTGTGTAGAAATGAGAAGCTTTACCAGGTTGTAGGCACTTAAACTATAAAAAAAAAAAAGTGTTTTGAAACATCAATTTTGAAAGGGTGTCAGCTAATGCTTGCATTTCAAAACAGTATTCTTGAAATGAAATGCTTGACAGAACACCATGACACTACATTGCAGCCACTGTAGAAACATGACTAAAATATGTCCCAGCATGCATGTTATGAAACATCTGACCTTTTTTAAGGTATGAATTACAGCACTTGTTATACACAGTATCCCCCTTTTAGCGAGAAAAAGTAATGGGATGAATTAACATAATTGAAATAAAGTCAATATATTTTATATTTGGTCGCATATTTTTTTAAATTCTGTGACTACCTGAAATCTGCGACCCACAGACATCACCATCAGTCTAAAAGACTTTTTCGGTGTACTTTTTTTTTTTTTTTAGCAAACTCTAACCTGTCTGTTCTGTTCATGAGGCTGATTAGTGGTTAGCATTTTATGGACAACCCTCTGAAAATATACTGGTGTAGTCTTCTCTTTATGGTAGCTTTTTGACAAAACTATACCTTCATCCTGGAGAATGTTCTTGATCTGTTTGACTCCAAATGCAAATTCCACACCTAGAATCAATTCTAGCTGTCTTGCGTATGAACTAATATGTAAAAACAAAGAGCTGGCGAAAAAACAGCTGAGCAGCCAATTGTCCTAATTAATTTTGGTCCTCCAAAATGAAGAAACAAGGCATACAAAGAGCTGCAATTCCTACACGAATCAGCCAATATGGATGTAAATACCATAAAATTAAAACTGACGGTCTACCTTATATTCACGGTTTCATTTCAAATATATCACAGAAGGTCCATCCATAGAAGAATTCGAAGAGGAAAAAAATCCATTAAAATAACAATGGAAACAAATCACTTTCATATCCATTTGTATGCACCTACACAAAACCCCTATTGCCAATGTTAAAGTCTCAACAGCGGCCTCTAGTGCAATGTAGCAGGGAGGATGCCGCTGCCTTGTCCTACCCAAGCCTTAATAAGTAACCCATTCATATATAACCTTACATTTCCTCAGCATATGTTTCACACTGCAAAAATGACATTTACAGCGGACGTCCTCCCTAATGCCATTAGAAAGGCCACAGGAGTTATTTTGGTTATTCATTTGGCGAAGCTTGGTGAAATATTTCCCACACTACTGACATTAGCTAATGTTATCTAATATTAGCGAACAGAAAGAAAGGCTTGTTATAAGATTGCTTTGGAGATTTCTCGATTTTTTCAATTGTAGATTTTTTATATTGAGGGTAGGAGCGTGGGACGACATTATAGTAATTTTTGTTAATCATTGTTAGAGGAGCTTGGTTACGGAACATATTTGACACTAGCTAACATTAGCTAATATTAACTAGCAAGCTAGCTAATAACAGTTGACTGGTCTGTGCTTTTGTTTTTTTCATCCCCTTACAGAGGGACCATTCACTCACCACCTGAAGCAACAGGAAGCCATTCAAACTGAGTTTCATAGGCCATTGGTGAAGAATTTAATATTCATTTTGCTGATTTGATTCATTGTTACTCTACAGCTCTAAGCTGGACACATTGGTATTTATTTTCATATGTTTAGTAAAAAATCTTAGGATCTTTACAACATCTTCTGAGAAATGCACACCTATTAAAACATTTGGATTTCTTGCATCTACGGAGTTCAACTAATTATTATACATGTACATTCAAATCAAGATGGAAGTTTTAATAGTAGAACAATTTGACAGTTCTGTTAGATTTTAATTACTATTAGCCATGGCTTTCATTGTTTGTTTTTTTTTTTTGTTTTTGTTTGTTTTTCCATCTAAGACATCACCAAGATGAACATTCAAAGTTTTTCATAAGTTTTTATCTCCGGGGGAAGAAAACATTTCTGATTCCACACCCACCAGCTGCCAGGTTATGAAACCCGGAAAGTGCATGAAAATCTCTTGGTTGCTTCATACATATAATTGGGGTTTTGAAACATCAATAAAATTGTTTCCTGTCAGACAAGATGGATGTCCGAGAGAAGATACAGCAACATTTTTAATTATTCGCATATTCATGAGTAATGAATATTTTTGGCGTGCCTTAGTGGATACTTTCAATTAGCATATTAAAAGCCATGTCATGTCAGTCCAAACACCAAAATGGATTTTCAAAGTAAACACCAGCCTGAATGCAATTTCATGCAGGTCATCTCAAAATATAATGTTTCATGACACAAAAAGTAGTACATTGAGGCATCTTCATTTAACAGTGTAGCTGGCATAAAGACCATTGATGGATGAACGTTCAGAATAGGAAAAAACCCTCTAGCTTCACCATTGTCATGGTTCTGTGTTCCTATCTGTGTTTCCCTTGTTGGGCCGCCAGATGGCGGCACTTCTGTTTTGTGTCCTGCTTGTACCATGTATAATTGTATTATTGTTTTCAATTGTTCAATTATTGGTTCTTGGTTGTCTCGTTTTCCCTTCCCTCTCTGTGGCCTGATTGTTCATTGTGCCCTCCTGTGTCTCGTCAGTGTCTTGTCTATTTAAGTTCCCTTCTCCCAGACTCAAGTGCTGGATCCTTGGTTGTTTGTTTGGTGTATGCCTCTGATCATGTTCCTGCCCCATGTGTTTCTGCCCCGGTTCTGTTTTCCACATGCTTTTGGATTTTCTGTGTTTCCTGTGAGTTTTGTAGATTTTACTTTGTATTTTTTGAAGAGTTGCCCTGCGAGGCCTTTTGTTCCCTTTTGTCCTGTTTTGTTAAGTAAAGTCTGTTTCAATTACCGTTGGGAGTTTTGAGTTTTTTCCCCTCACTCTGCGGTTGGGTCCTAACCCCCCACGCACGCACCCTGACAACCATAGTGTTACTGAAGGACAGAGCAGGTCACAATACAATTAGAAGGATTCCACTCTGTTGGATGTGTAGGTGAACTTAAATTTATTCTTTTTCTAAGGGGGTGGGGGTGGGAGGCATGTCAGAGATGGGGAGAAGAGGGTCGTGAGCATCAGCCTTAATTGAATATTTCTTTTGAAGTCAGAACACACTATCTTGCGCAATGAAATGCAAATCTTGTTTGAGACACTTTGCATTTGATAGATAACCACCACTAGAACATGGGCTGTGGCCTAAGACAAAGAGGCAGGAAGTATCTATGGTTCTATTTAAAAAAAAATTAAAAAATATATAATATTAATGATAGTTTTATTCAGTGTTAAAAAAAAAAGAAAACAGACATGAAAAAATGTACACTGTACTGCAATAGGAAAAATGTGTCCCCTTACACCATGTCCTATACTGGTTTTAGGGAAAAACTTTAAAAACCACTATGTGTGTGTGACTGCGTGTGTGTGTGACTGCGTGTGTGTGTGTCTGTGCGTGCAATTCCATGCCCATTTCAGGTGGCCACAGCAGTATTTGCATTAGATCACCATGGCAATGCTGAAACCTCTTATTGTTAAGCTGAAGAGCTTTTGAGGGCATGATGGAGCCATGTCCGTGGCAATGCAAGAGTAGCAGTGGGAGGTGAAGGACCACACGCTCATCCACTCAATGATAAGGTCAGTGAGTAAGATAGATGTTGGCTGGAGGTTGCACTGCATAATTAGCTCTGCTGGGGCCCGATTTACTAAATGGTTGCGACTGTTTTTTGAATGCAAAAGCAGTTGCTACAAGGTTGAAATATCTGAGTCTGATTTACCATGGGTCACACTGGGTCAAAATCGCTATTAGGCTATTATTTGCAGGGATTGCAACTTTCCTTTTGATACATAGTTCAATCTGTAAATGGACGTATATATACCCAGGGTGCTAATCCAGGATGGACATTTTGAAAATTATGTCAATGTACTGTTCTGCCTGATTTACAGAAGCATGCCTTAATTGTGACTCACCCTTTTGTGTGTGGATTTTTAGAACTGCTGAAAGCAATACAGGTTGCACAGCCACACAGTGGTTGCAGTACTGTAAAACAGAGCTGTGTACTGGCATAAACACTCTATGAATTTGTTTGGGATCACAACCATCCCTGGACCACAGAATTCAAGCTTAAAGTTTTTTTTTTTTTTTTTTTTGTGTTCCGTGATTGCAGTCCATGCACATTGTATGCACAAAGGTTGAATATCTAGTGCTTCCGATAAAATTAATAACTTAACTACTAGTGGGTTGAATAAAATATGTTTTGCTTCATATTACAATGCTTAATCAATAATATATATTTTTAATTATGGACACATGTTGACATTATGTTCTGATTGATAATAATTTCCATCAGCTGCTAAGGAGCTTAGCACTAAATAATGACTGCAAATTTGACCTCATGCCTGACTGCACAAGTGTTTTTCAATCAGTTGTTAATGAATTTCTAATTCTCTGCAGCTGATATAGCTAGTTATCATGCCACATTTTTGGCAGTGAAAGGTTAGTTTAATTTGCCTGGCAAAGTGCCTATTGCTGTTTGTGTTACATTACGGTACATTGTGAACCAAACAAAAAGACATGTCTAGCTAGCATGTCTAGCTATGCAGCTTACCTCATGTGTCCTGTTTTCCAGGAATTTTTTATGGTTCTCATTAGTTTCTATCTTTGAATACCATCCCCCCCTTCTAATAACATACAAAAGTCATGCTATCTTAAGCTGCCTGCTGGTTGGCTGAACAAAAGACAAAAAAGTTTACAAAGAATTTTAAACTGGAACTAATTTGGAGTTGCTAATGTTGCTTTGCAATACCTCAAAGATGTGTATTATTGCAAATTTCTGTTTTTTGGTTAAACTTAGCTTTCAATAGTTCATTGTAGATTTTGAGATATGTTTTGGATCATTGTCTTGTTCAAATAGCGAAACTCTCGTTGAAATAGCAAAACTGACTGTGGGACATTCGCTTCTAGGATTTTTAGTTGATATTTAGTTGAATCCATTCTTCCATCCACCTGCATAATATTTCTTGTGCAACTGGCTACCACGCAATCCCATGAAAAGCATAAAAAATTCCCATGATTAACGGTTGGCAAGGTGTTCTTTTCTTCAAATGCTTCCCTTGCATTTCTCCCAAAATATCCTTGGAGGTTGTTGACAAAGAGTTCAAATGTTGCTTCATCTGTTCACGCTTTGTTTCAAAATGTCTCTGATTATATAAGGATTTTATTATACTTCAGACGTTGACATTCGTGATGAGATATCAGGAAAGGTTTCCTTCTGACAACATAACCATGTAGATAATTTTTTTTTTTTGTGTAAGCAACACTGCACAGTGGACTGGTACACCAATGTGTTGGTGTCACTAAGCCTTGCATATCCGTTTGCAGTGATATGTGTTTTTTGCTTTGCATACCTGTCCCAGTCTATGACCAGTACTCTCAGAGATTTTTCTCAGTCTTCCAGAACGTACCTTGACTAACTTTTGCCCTTAATTTCCATTTCTTAATGAGGTTTCTAGCAATATTAATTCAATTGTCTTTATTTTGGAGTCCATAATCAGCTGCTTTGAGGAGCCGATGGTTATTGAGAGTAACACCCTGAGGGTTAATAGGGTTCGAGTATTTATTAAACTCTGGAAATGTCTTCAGCTGGCCTAATTTAAGGCCTGAATTGTCAATAAAGTTTTGGGACCTAACTGCCTAAACATTTGCATATGCTACATTTACTGTTTTATTTTTCAAACATAAATTCACTAAATAAATAGTAATTACGCATTAAAATGAGAAGAAATGTTTGTAACCCTGCAGAGGTTATCTTTTTGTGTGGTTAACATCATTTTGTGTGAAAACATGCAGTCACACACACACAGATACACACACATTTAAGGACTTGCTGTGGTTACATTGAGATACAGAATGTCACATCCTGCTGTGATTTGAAAAGCAGTTCTGCAAAGTGGTTCATATTTAAATGAGGAACGCATTTTCAACACATAAGTGACATAACATATATTGGAGTATTTTCCGCATTGTCGGGGCTACTTTCAGCTATGTTTAATGGTGACAACGTGTTAAATACACAAAAACCTCTTGATTTCTCAATAGTTTTTCATAAATCAAGCCTCCTCTGGGTTAAGAGGAGTCAGAGATTTTAGGATTCATTCTAGGATTCAGAGGCATTCCACTGCTAGTATTTTCATCCACCTGTATGTGTGCTTAACCTGAGCAAATTGACATTTTCCAGTGGGTGCAAGGAAGCTTCTCCTTGGAGATTGGAGTAAAGCAATCGTGCAAGGTAGGTCTGAATGCTTGCTCAGAAAACATGCACAACTTTGGCAGGAACGCCTGCCACTCATGGTTCTGATAACTATTTTCACTGATGTGCACCCCCCCCAACACACAGAAACTGGTAGAGATTTTTAAATTTCCCCTTCACTACTTCCTACTTAACTTTGTTTTATTACCGCCAGGTTTTGCCTATTTAGTTTGCCCAATGCGACTGCCTCATCCCACAAATTATATGGTCAACGCAACAAATTTATCTATTTTTCTTTGGCTTCACGGAGCAATATAGAGCTAACTTATGATCACTCACGTTTCCAACATCACAAGGTTTCAGAGTTCTCTGCAGTTACTTTCATCTTAAAAGAGAATTTGTCCAGCCCATGCAAGTAAACACTGGTAAACAGTATTCAACAAAAACACATTCAACACATAAAAATACAGTAACACACACAAGCACACATATACAGTACATACAATATATATATATATATATATAATTTTATTTTTTTATTTTTCTTCGATACAATACCTTAAAATACTATATATTGCATCATGTATGCTAGGGAAAGATGTGTGCTGAAATTAGCAAACATTCCCCCTTATGTAATGTAAAAGTACACTCAATAAAATGATAGTATTTAATATCAAAGTCTACTAAATGAAAAAATTATGGTGAGTATATCAGATAGTCTTGCATCGGGTAGTGATCTCCACTCTGTACAGAATGTTGCATGCATTTATGCACAATATTATACATATTTCCATAGGCAGTAATGATACTGCTATAATTATTGAATAAATAGAGCAAAACATATTTTATACAATATAACATAATGAAAAATGCATGAAAAACTGAAAGTGTCATTTAATTTTAGAATTGCACCATGGCCCACATATTGCATTGCTCCAGATGTTGTTAATGCCTGTAATTTCACTGCAATTTATTTTCTAATGATGCTTTCGATCACTGCGGATCTATGGCATATGTGGCTGTCATTGTTTTCGGGAACTTGCAACATCAGGGAAAGCCTTCACTATTAGAACTCAGCCCGTGGACTTCTTATGACAACAGTAATTCCAGGTCACATATTTGTACCTATCCTGGCTAATGTTAGGAACACTATTCTATTGGGTAAAGGTATATAATGCAGGTTTTTTGTAGGCAGAACAATCTTTTACACTGAGTGCACCCCTTAACGTGTGAGAATATAATATGGTACTCCGTAGAGCAGCTATTTTGTGTTACCTCATTCGGTATTTAGCTATCCTGGACATTTAGTTAGAACTGGGATGCAATATTTCAATATTTCAATATTTAATGTTATGCTGTGTTTAATAATCAGTGAACCCTGATGAGGACAAGTCTTTGTTTGCAACAAGCTGCTTTACTGAAGTTGGCTACACGTAGCTAGATAGCATGTATGCTGTATCAAATGTAGTTCCCCTGATTGAATTAAATGCAGGTGAACTACCTATGCCTAGGCATTTACTCTGCATTTTATCATCAGTGAATCCTGAGGAGAACAAGGAGTCTTTGTTTTTCAACTTTGTTAGCTTTGTTAGTGAAGGTGGCTACATGCAGCTAGATAGCATGCAATTCAGTTCCTGACTGAAACAAATGCTGGTGAATTACCAAGCTTGCTAAATCGCAACTATGAACAGAAACAGCAGTTCCCATAGGGAGGAAGACATCTTGATGAGAGAACAGAATTCAATACAAAAGCTTCCCAACCTTGGGCATCTAGCTGCCTAACATAACTAGCTAGCTAACAGTAATGTTACTTGCAGGTCCTACAGAAAACAGGCCAACTCCACTTTGCTTTTCATCCCCTTGGAAAACTTCAGCTGATAATTGAATATGCCCTGTCAGCTTGTCTTTTTGCTTTGCTGCACCTAGGCTTCTTAACACCCATCATTGCAGCAGCTAACAAGCAACACATCTGGAATCTGATCCCAAACCACTGGCTCTGTAGCCATGCCCACCCCTCCCCACACGAAAAAAGGGTGCCACGCCCATAAACGTCCCACACATATTTTAGACTAACAAATACAGGTAACAGATGCAGGAATTTGAAACTAAGAAAATACATATATTGCCAAAGAATCATAGATATGCCTTAGCATGGTTATTTGATCATATTTTCTGCATAGTATGCCTTTAACAGTTGGTCTGTTTCTCCATTTCTCTTCTTGCTCTGTGTCCTGTAGTGAGGTTGTGATAGAATGTGCTTCACTTAGGTACAGTATTAACTGCAGCCTCAATCAGAATTTTATTAGATTAGTTATTAGATACATTGGATTAGAACATCCCAGATTTATTTGCTTTCCATCTTTTTGTTATATGAATAATCAATTCTAATTCATTCATACATTCTTTATATGTACGCTGTTAAAAATGATTTGCCTTTTACAAGATTTAACAATATTTCACAGTAAAATATTATAATCAGAATTTTACTGTGAAATCAATGCTAGCTGGCGTCTACAAGATGTGACATTAATATTCACCCTAAAATATTGTAATCTGAATTTTACTGTGAAATCAATGATTACCTGGATTTTACAATATTTAATAGTAATATTTCAGAATATTATTGTGAAGACAAAGCAAGGCAATAGGCAATATTACAGCAAAATATGGTGAAATTTGAATTGACCTGGACCACACAGCATTATGGCTGTGGTTGCAAGTGAAGCAGTACCAATGAAAAACTATCAGACAGATACAATCAGTATTAAGCAATATTCAATGTTATTTCAGCATCTGGATAGGTTTACTAACAGTGGCTCCCCCTTCATGACTTTAATACATACAGCTAAATGTGCTTGTCCTTTACTGGGATTTTGTTTCAATAACTTACTGTGAATTGGTTAACAGTAAATGACTGTGAAGTTTACTGTAACAGTACGGCAACTATTAGCCAATAATTTACAGTAAAATTCTGGCCAGTTATTTTACAGTGTAAAGGAACTTAATTAAAAACCAAGTCCAATTTCCCAGTTGATACTCCTAATTTTCTGACTCCACGAGTCATTGCCAGCATCACATTGGCTGAAAAAGGCATGTGACCTCCAGAAGTCACTGAGACTTCACAGATCAGTCTGTCTGCACACGTGAGGAATACCAGAGGAGGCCTAAAATGAGAATTTATGCGTAGGAACGGTTCTGTGCCTGCACCTGCAGCATACATGGACCCATGGCCTGGCAGGACACACAGGTCCTTTTCTGGTAATTCACTGGCGAGCCTCCATCTGACCAAAGAAGAGACACTCTCTTTCCAATGAATGGGTGATTCTTACAGCTGTAGGCTCTCTCTCTGTGCCAGCCCAATCGTCCTTGCCCAGAGGTATGCAATAATGTGATTCCGCAGTTTGTGCAATAAAGTGAAAAGGATTCTACTGCTGCCATTCTGAGTCTTTCCAAAAGGAACCGGGAAAGTGCCGCAAGTGTTGGTAGGGGAGAAGGGTATGGCCTTGGCTCACATTCTTTTGTATTTGCTAGGCCATCTTGAGTACTATGAGTGTGTGTGTATACTGTGCATGTATATTTAAGAGCATCTCTTAGAAAAGAAAACAAACATGAAAGTGATTCTTTTTTTATCCTTGGACAAAATAGCTCAAATGCAAGGCATTAAGAAATCATAGGGGATTGAGTTGAATGAAAGTGTGAATGTGAGAGTGGAGGAGAGTGAAAAAGAAAGGAGTGAGATAAGGAGGAGATAGATGTCAAGCAGGAAATTCGGTGAATGTAGCTCTCATTTGTGTTGGTTCTGCGTGTGGCTGTAGGTTTGAATGCATGTCTTTTTTGTGTGCATATGCTTGTGTGCATGTCATGTGCATTTCTGTGTGCACTGTAATGGAATAATAATTCAAAAAGTGCTTATTTATGTCTCAGTTTCCCTGGCTACCTTAGAATAAAATATATTCTTACACATATCCCTCGATTAATAAGTTACATTTCTTTCCTATGAATAATTTTCCTTTCAGACATGGCAAGTGGCTTAATTTTTACATGCATCAACCAAAATAGCATGCTTGCTTGAAAGACAAGCAAAGTTTCTCAAAAACCAACAAAAAAATTTGAAATAAGAAGTAGGTCTATTCCTTCACATTAAAACACAGAATTTATACAGTCACATACCTTCATTAAAAATATACTGTAGATTATCCCAAAAAAGAAATTACTATAAAACTGCATGTGAGAAATGTATGGATTTTGTAAAAATAAATAAATAAATAAATAAATAAATTTTAAAAAGCAATGCATGTTTGTCAGCCATTAAGCATATATTCCTTCTATAATATATTTTGGATTTCACTTCTAATTTCACTGCATATTTTTCTTGTCTATAGTTTGCTGTACTTTGTGGGGTAAACCATACAGGCCTGAGAAATTTCATTGGAAAAGTGCCTGTCAATTAATAAATGTAATATAACTGAAAATTCAGACACATAGATTTGGAATGACCTAGACACGAACATGGTGACACGCAAGTTGATATTTGCATACAATAAAAAGACTGGCATGCACACACATGCGCACTGACGTACAGAGATGCAAACTGACACGCGAGTAAGGCAGACTGGCATGCACATGTGTGCGCCCTGACATGCGGAGAGCGTTATATTGACATGCGCCCTAACATGTTGATCCGTTCTTTTTTTTCCAGCTCTTTGAAGAGGCAAAGCATGCAGCGATCACATTGCTGCCCTGGATCTTTGCCATATGAATCTTTTGATGGCACTGCACATGTTGTGCGTATGCTCCTTGATGCTGTGAGGTTAACAGAGCTCATGGGCGGCTGGTAGCTGATTGGCCATTATTAACACAGCAAGGGCCACGCTCGTCAGTGTCAGTGCTGCAGTGCTCGAAGAACTATCCTTTGTTTTTTTTTTGTTTTTTTACTGTTTACTGTTGTCCTTTAATATTTTTAGGTCACACTGTAAATAATAAAATATTCAATACGCATCTTTTGATATAAGACGTGACGTGGCTATTTTCTTACATAAGACATATTAAGGCAGAACAAATTATCCCACAATATCACCACAATTTTTCTTGTGTTTGTATGGTAAATGTTGATACAGTTTTGCACAGTAGTTGTTTATTGTATTTGATTATTAAATCTAAATAAATTTTCTAGCCACAAAATGAGGCATAGGGATGTCTCAGCAAAATCAAGTGAAATTATGTTAAAGAAGTGTTCAGATTAGATGTAAAGCAGTCAAGCATATTTGGTTTTTAAGAGTGTCCGTGCTGGGTCATTCTAATTTAAAAGCATTCAGTGTGGCATTTAAAAGTGCCCAATGATGCACTTTACCTTTGTCCATTATTAATTATTCATGAATATACAAATAGTGAAACTTATTTGCATATCCATTCACTGGTAGTTTGTGGGAAGCCAATAAAATGTATGTAGCAGCCAATAAAACGTCACATGACTCAACATTTACCTTGGATCAAAATACATTACCATGGAACAATAAACCTCTTTTTAAGCCAATGTTTATTATTATTATTTTTTATTTATTTAAACTGAGTGAGGTTTTCCTTTTTGCAAACAAATGCAATTTCTCCAAGGTAAAGAACAACTTAATTATACTCTAAAAATGAAAAAGGTGCTTCAAGGCACACTTTTTAGTTAACTAAACTAAATCAAATAGTTTGTTCTGTATCCTCACATAAACCTGTGTGACATCACTGTAATTGTGTTTTGTCCAAACTCACAGATGACCAGTCCAGGGAGGAACATGTATACACTTAACATAAAGAGACCAAAAAAATATATGTGGGTAAGAGTTACAGTGCTAATGGGTCACAAAGTTTATTAGTGCGATAAAATTGAACAATTCCTCTACACCCACCTCAACACTAGTATGCACTAGTGTATCTTTGGTGTACATACACTAATGCATAATGTTTTACTGACATAATTATATTGTTGCACTCAGTTGTAAGAAAAAAAGGAGAAACAAGAGATACTGTAATTAACAATTCACAAGAACTGATGGCAGAAAATAGTACAATGGATTTGCCATTGCCCTTTACAATGTGTGTACCACAAATCTGTAGTCTGGTGGAGTCCGAGGCTACACATTTAAAATATAGGCTAATGAAAACAAGAGCACAATCGTAAAGGTAATCTGTAACATGTATCTCCAATAGGATCTCATTCAAAAAACTTGGAAACAAGAAGTGTACTTGCCCTATGAGCTTAGTTCTGCTTTGGTTCCAATGGATAAGCCACAGTCTGCCTTAAACCTATTTAAACAGCTGCTGAAAATAAGGCAGCACAGAAAAGAAAGAACACTAGTGTAGAAAATCTGTTCTTTATATACTCTGGAGCTTCTATAGTGTGGAGTTAATAACTCTGCCCAGAGTAAGTAAGAACACCGGACAGAAACAATACTGGAGTTGAAGAACTGGCTTTTATGTACTGTTTAACATCTGTGAAGGATCCTTCATCATAGCATGCAGAAAGTGTTGAGGGATGTGCGCACATCAAGATGGGGGCTGGAGGCAAAGACTGAACCTCACCATACGTGGAATAAAGACATTACATTTAATACCTCGTACACAGTCCTTTTTTATAGTCTAATGGGATTATTTGCCTCATAACTCCAAATAAAAGGAATGTAGACCAATTACTGTGTGCTGGTAAGTGCACATGATTTCAGGCACTGTGCATGCCATGCACAATGATTCATAAATGTTCTTCTGGATTTATGTCAGCCCATTCCCTTAAACTAATATCAAGAAATGATCTGTACTGTTCTATTGATTTATGCATGCGCTGTATATTGCTATTCAGTTCTGTTGCATAAAAGATGATTATATTATTGAGCTTGTACAGGGTACAGAAGATCAGACCTTTTATAAACAGAAAAGTAACCGAACGAAAGCTTTTGGTTACTTTCAATAACTCTGCGACGTGAAAGCCATCCGTAATTCATGAGATCAGAGGGAAGGAGAGCAGCAGCCCTCTGTGATGTATTATTAATGTTATGGGAGCGTTAACTCCGCTTACCCCATTGAATCAGTCACCTTTTCTGTTGTTCCGCACAGCTGTGAGTGCGCTTTGAAAATGTGCTGTTGCCATCATCTTTACCAAAGTCTACATTGTGCTGGAAGAGCATTACACTCAGAGCGGTGATCTGCCATTGGACTCTGATGACACAGGCTGGTAATACACACACATACATGCACATGCCCATGCTCTCACACTCATACCAGTGGCATGCCCAGGACGTTACTCGTGGGGTGGCGGAGGGGTGACAAGGGCATATCTGGCAATTCATTTTTGTAGGGGACATGAGTCTGTATCTCAAGAGGACTCTACTATTCTACTATCCTGAAACCTTCAATACGAGGGACATTCAATAATAATATTTTTGAAAATACAGTACATTGCCAACAATATGTGGACACCTGACATCCACCATCTCATCCAAATGTATGCGCATTAATATGGAGTTAGTCCATTGTTTGTTGCTGTAACAACCTCCATTCGTCCTGGAAAGCTTTAAACTAGATGTTGGAGCATTGCTGCAGGGATTTGCTTCCATTCAGCCAAAAGAGCATTAGTGTGGTCGGGTACTAATTGGGCGATTAGGTCTGGCTCGCAGTTGGCTTTCCAATTGACTAGCCCAAACCATTCCAATAGGGCCTAGCCCAAACCATGAAAAAACAGCCCCAGTCCAGGGGTTGTCCAAATTCTTTCAGTCATATAATGTATTTTCACGTTTTTTTTGTCATACAAAGCGCTTGTATTATGGCAAAAAACCACACTTTTTTCTGCCAGATATCAGGAGAATATTAAGCGTTGCCACACAGTGGACAGACACATGCAATCAAGCTTTTTCACAGAACTTCCTATTTTTTTACCACTTCATACTTGCATGCAACACGTTTTACGATAAAGAGTAGCAAGCTTCAATAATAATCATGATAATTGCTGAAAAAATGTAGATAGAAAGATTTGATTTAATTTGTATTTTCCCTTTTAATACATAATTTAGATTTTCAATGCATTACAGAATTAAGCAATAATTATAACAACTTGGAGTCTTATACCACAGATACAAGACTTACATACAATACCATTAAGTATACAGTCTATCAGCATATATCATACTACTTTATGCCATATACCACTGTAATTTGATCTGGGGCAAGGGGTCCTTCCCTGGAAAAGTCTGTTGTATAGTATAGTTCATTTTGTTCATTTTTGTGATTACTAGGGAGTAGAATCACCATTAAATTAATTAGAATAAACAAATAATCCCCACCAGGGATGAAAACTTTTCAAGCAGAAATGGAAGTGGCAAACCCAGAGGATATTGGACTATGTGCGAGTATAAAATGGCATCTCTGCATATTAGCGATACTGTGATGAACAATGCTTAACATGTTACTCTTTAATGTTTTTTTGCAGTATAGTATATGGTCAGTAAATTTCTGCCAGTTTTGTCAATGATTTAGGATATTCAACATCTGTATGATCTTATGTTATTATTACTCTCACATATCTCCAAGTGACTGTTCCATTCTTTTCTGGCAAATGAATGATGCTTGGTAGTAGGCAGTATTTGTACTGCTAGGAGCTGCCATTCTGTTTCTGCTGGATTAAGTCAGCTATCCTGGGCCTGAATATACATATAATGCCGAGCATAGCATTATTATGTAACTGCTGCTAACTGAAGGTAAGGATGGGCATAGTTTTCTTGTGCGACAGTTTTGCAAATCATCAAGAGAATCATGGTCTACATTATGATATGAAAGTTGTTTATGTAGACCATTATTCTCTTGGTGATTTGCAAAACTGACACTCAAGAAAACTGCCCATCCTTACCTTTGGTTGGCAGGAGGTATCATTCCCGATTTGACTCGCCAGCTATTTCTGAATGGTTTCACAATTTGTCGGATCTTTTCTGCGTGATGGCGGAACCTCTCAACCCGCATGTGCGTAGGCACGTTCCGCCATGCCGATTGCCTGCTTTTGCGTCTTGTTTGTGTCAACCTTAATTTGATGTCTTGGTGAGAAGACAAGGTATGTGACATAAAAACTGCTCAAGAGTTTGGAGACACTGTGATGAACATTGATATGGAAATAGATTTTTTTTTATTACCGGTATCGCTTTGTTGGGATTGGGAACAAGAAATTGGATGACAGATGGGATGGCAAGGCTTTCTACTAGGGTGGTGGCTGGCACCTGTCACCACCCCCAGGCATTCCCATGACTCACTCACACACAAACACTCTCTTACACACATAAACAGGCAGACACACACACACACAAACACACACATATGCATATGGACAAGCACAGACACACTTTCTCTGCCATGCCTACATGTACACAAACACAGGGGCCTAACACAAATATTTCTTCTTCAATCATTTGTTTTCTCTGTTTTATTGCTAAGAGTGACAGTATTACACTTCCAGTAGTAACATACACTAAAACACCTTAAGTATTTCAACAGCATATTGTGCTACAGTAAATGGTAGTGCTCTAAATCTATCAGGTCAACAATGATACATGCAAGTATTATGAGTTTGAAATTTATTATATATGGTGTGTGTGCATGTGTGAGAGAGTGAGGAAGAGAGAGAGAGAGAGAGAAACAAACAAACAGCATACACATGCACAAGCCTACATGCAGGCATTCACATCCACACACACAGACACCTAACATCACATACGGTCATTTTTGTTGGATTATTATTATTATTATTATTATCTTTTTTATTTTCTTAATCTACAAGCCATAGTGTAACCTTTTTTGGCAAAACAAATGCATTGTATTTGTCATGCCAATAAAGCACTTCGAAATTTGAGAGAGAGAGAGAGAGAGAGAGAGAGAGAAACCAAAAGTGGTTTAAGTGAAGGGTCTTAGGTGCCTACCTTAACATTTGTCTGCATGCCTCCTAAAGGCATCCCTCATTTTCTCTCAGTTCACTGACTCAGTCCTCTCTGCCTCAAATGGAACCATCAGGTCAGAAAAAGGACACATGATTAAACCAGTCACAGCATCAACACTGTCTCTTTAAAAACCCTATCCAGGCACATTAGCTATTGACTAAGTTAGCTAACATCAGCAGACTAAAAATCATGCAGTTGCTAATAATTAGCTAGCAAGTGAAGAAATCACAGCTGTGTGAATTCACTAATCTGCATGGCTTTTCATACAATTTTTTGAGCGACTTTGATTGGCTCAAGTCACTCAAAACTCATACCCCAAATCCAAAGCGTGGTTGTGTTGCCGTATGCTTCACTTTGTTTTTTCAAGTGTTCTCAATCACTGGAAAACATGTCTTCAAATTCCCAGGTTTTCTGGAACCTTGTTAACCCCTAGCTAGTGAAACACCTGGCTGAAAGGGTGGTAGCTACTATAAAGCTAATTTTATTAGCTTTATTTTATTTTAACTATATAACCAGCTATTAAGCTCAGAGGCGTCACCACCATCAGAGGCTGGTGACACCGAAATGACTGGCCAAAATTTATTTGTGCAGTGATTTGTATAGCGACGGGTTGAAACAGCTCATTTTTCCGCTGAAGTTTACTGCTGGTTGATTTAATTAGTGGTATGAATGTGACGAGAAGTGATTTGTCTTTGAATGCATAACATGCAATTCCTTCCCCTCCTCGTCGACAACATCGGGTGACACTAACGGTCGACCGCAGCAGGTGTCACCAACCCTAGTGACGCCACTGATTAAGATCACAAGTTATCTTACAAAGGAAACCAAAAGTTGATTGAATGTGTATTTAGTTAGATTTTTCTTTTTTTTTTTTTTTTTTTTGCATATTTGCTGTGATTGGTCATATTCACCACTCTATTGAAGTCCCTCAATGTGTGCCTCATTTCTATTTCATCATAATGTGCATTGCAGATCAATGTATAACCCTCTGTTATTGAGGTAACATCTTGGACTATTCTAATACTGAAGCCAAATTGATTGTGGAAGGACTTGTTGAAGTAATTCACCAAAATATGTTCTGTGCCACATTTAGAAGAATAGTTTTGTTTCATATAATCCAACATCATCATAAATAAATATTGCTAAAAATATATATCTGAAAGAGGCCAAAGACCAAAAATTGCCAGGGCACTGGTGCCTTACTACAAGAAGGTCCTGGGAACTAATCCTGGCCGAGGCCTTTCTGTGTGGAGTCTGCATGTTCTCCCTGTGACCATGTGGGTTTGCTCCGGGTTTCCTCCCATAATCCAAAGACATGCAGGTTAGGTTAATTGGAGAGTCTAAAGTGCCACTAGGTATGAGTGTGTGAATGAATGGTGTGTGTGCCCTGCAATGGATTTGTGACCATAACGCATGTGTTCCTGCCTCTCAGCCGAAGCATGCTAGGATCCAGCACCCCCACGACCCAGACCATTAATAAGTGGGTTAGATAAAGGATAGATGGACATTTAGATCACCATTACATCATAAGGAAAGGTAAGTGATATTCATCCAATAATGACCATATACAAATAGTAGGTTGTCCATCAGGTAATATTGCTTGTGTAAGGGCTTATTGACCATTTCATTTCTATATTTGGATGTATTTGTGCCCATGGAAATTGTACATGGCTTTATAGCACCATTTTGTCTCGTTCCTGATAGCTTCATTCAGATTTATGTAGCTTTTCTTTTTTTTCTTTTAGCAATAGAAGACGTTGCTTGATTCCCAGATGTCACACGGTTGGATAAAACACCCGGAGGACTGTCAGCCAATCAGAGACTAGGGTTTTTTCATCACTGTTCCCAACTGTCTGTGGAGATTTGGAAGGTCAGATGAGCCATCGCATCACGCCCCAAATGGCACAATGTAAATCACTAAGAAGAAATACATGGCATATTTAGTCTGAGTGATGAAAGATTGGCCAGCCAGTGAATAAACCACAACGGGTCACCTACCAGACACGTCTAAAAGCAATGAAAAAAAAAAGTCTGTTTATTGAGTTAAATCAGCTGGACACAGATCTGATTTAACAGAGCCTGGCTTCATAGGCAATACAGTCTTGCTGTTCTTGTAGCAACTGGCTGTTGAGCCATCAGAGGAAAATGATTCTCTTCATCTTTTTCTTGTCTGTGTGAGCCCGGTGGTTTTGCTCACAAAAGCAAGTTGTTTACAGCTAGTAATCTACCAACACAAACTGCCACAGTCATTTTCCCCAGTGGGAGCCAATACAATGGCTGTGGGTCTCCAGTTTCCCATGAGTCACTGCAGCGGTGGCAGCTCCCACTGGGATCCCTTTACTTTTACCTTAGCTGGCGTTTCAGGCAGGGGCGGCTCGTCTCAATTATGACTTAATTAAACAATTACTACGTGAATGCCAGCAGTTCCATTGCATGGATGCCAATTGAACATTGCCAACTTGAAAGAGACAGCTGATTTCACTGGAGATAAAATAGAGGGACTTTTTTAAAAAGAAAAAAAGGTGCTGAAATTATCTTGACATTTCTGTTGGCATGCTGTAGTTGAGTGCACCGATGAGAAAGTTTCCGAGACTTGTCTGTTCTCGGTTAATAGCACAGAACAGCATGTTGATGCTGTACCATTGGGGATTGTGAGCAAAGGTGAAACATTCTGATGCTAAGGCATATTATTAGGCAGAGTATTGAAAAAGCATGTTACTGCTGCCGTGAAAGGACTCAAGGACTTAGACAGGGAACAGAGAATTTCACATAAATATTAAATCAACTGTCTATCAGAATGTCAGCTGGCACATAAACCACAGAATTCATGTTTCACAATCTCCTGTCCCCTACACAAGTAGGCTGAAATTGACTGACATGTTGAAATGATAAATTGCCACATCTGACATTTTTAGTCATCATTATGGTTAGGGCCATATATCATTATTGCATGGCCAATCTCCCCTTAAGCTTTATGTCGATCGTAAGTTGTACTGTTCCTGAGAAAGAGACGTGCCGTAAATTGTCCCTTTGGGCAGTGAAATTTGCAGGGCTGTCATTACTTCGCCTGGATGTGGATTAGAGCTCGGTCTCTTGACAGGACCTGCCACGCTTGGAACATGACAGAGTTAATTTGACACTATGATGGACGGCTTTGATAAAGCCTTATACATGAAGCAAGGTGCTCCTTTGATCATGAAACCTGAAGGGAAAGCAAGAGTGGCATTATTGACTTCTGGACTCGCTGTTATAAGGAAGGGAACATCACAGTAGTGCTATGTTGTTCTTTAATGTATTTCTTTTTACATTATATTACTATGTCAACCCATGCAGCAATCACAATAAGTTCTGTGAGTTGTGCCCTACCTGAAAATCTACAAGATGTCAGAAAACATACTGGAGCTATTCTGTTAGCAAACCACTCTCAATTTTTTTTTTCTTTTTAATTTTTTCAATTTTTACATTTGTCTTTACAATTCTCATATGATTGAAAACTGGTTAAAACATTAAATGTTCCTTTATCAATATGATAACAGACATCATATATTTAAGCAACATAAAACAACATATCCCATTATCAAATGCAATACATTTTTAAAAATTGCATCAGCTCATGATAAAATATAAATGAGAAGATGAAATTCCTTACTGGGATACTTTCTAGCAAACTATACTTCATATCTGTCTCAAAACCAATGTGTTCTGCACCTGCTCTATTGCAAGAGGCAGCTTCCACTTCATGTATCCACCATCACTGAAAGAATCCTAACCCTAAAATAGACTTGAACTTTAAAAGGTTCAAGTTTGCTTCACTTAATCTGGTGTTGAGACCATTCACTTCTACTTTCTTAACTTGTTGGTGCAATCCCCTAGTGGCCATAATGCCAGCATCATGAGATTGCTCAACTCAGACCTTCAGTGCTCCTGCAACAAAACTATGAGCTGAAAATACAAACCCCGTGTTCTAGCTTTATTGGCAGACAATTCAGGACAACAATGCTGAAGACGGATTTTTTAAGTGCCACCATTGTCGCGCCTGTCCTCCATTTACCAATCCTACCTTTGGTTTTACATGTGAAGATGTTCTTTTCAAGGTTCAGTGGTCATTTATTGTCTTCAACAATCCATTTGTGAAATATGTTGTTTACAGTGTTGTCGCCCTTTTTAGTACAACCTGGCTTGATTGGGAATTAATTTATCCAGTGGGTGACCATATAAGCTTTCTAACAATGAATAATATGTCTAATTTTACTTTTAGAATAGTGTTTTATAGCCCAGCGTAACCGAACGTTGTGAATCATCATCGCCTCCTTACGTATTCACTCTGTGCACTCTTTGCACCCGGCAAAACGTTATCAATGATTTTCATAATTTCTTTGAAAATATTATTATTCTTAGGAACTTCTGAGCATGGCTAAGGCATATGTTTGCTGATAGACTCAGCTGATACTGTTTTCTGGACCAAGTCTGTATCTCTGGACAGAACACACTGACCCCTGAAAATATTCCATCCCCCACCACACCCCATGCGGTGAGTTGCATGCATGACAGATGGATGACTACGTTGCATGCATGACTACGTATCCTACAAAAATTCTGAAAATGATGGTGAGGAAAATAAATTGGGCTGGAGAAAAGAGGCTCAAGTCAAGGCAACGCAGTATGAGAGGACGACAAGTCAGAGGCCCAGTCTCAATGGTGCGGAGCCACGCGTATGACGTTGACTGACAGTCCATTACTGATGCCCATTACTTTAAGGGGGACTCAGTGAGTACTGAACTGAATGAAGCTGACATTTGCTTCTGTGGCTTCTGTGCAGAAGCTTGGCCAAATGGATCTGTTGTGAATCGTCTACCCAGCTTCAACCAGGAACGGGTAGGGCAGAGTAAGGGTTAGGCATGTATATGAAAGAGTACTCTGGTCAGTCATTTTCTTAAGTTTGATTGACATATTAATAGTGGTACATTGGGCAGGGGGTGGAAAAAACTATGAAACATCTGGAATATTTCCATATTTTGCATGAGTATGTGTGTGTGTGTGTGTTTGGCTATGTGTGCAGGCATGTGGTTTTGTGTGTGCATGCATACAAATGTGTGCATGTGGAGGCTTGAGAGTTATCATACATATTGTATATAAATGGTTTAATGTTCCATTTCAGTGGTGGGAAGGAATGAGCACCACTCTGAAATGGACACATTACACCCTGTCCCATATTCGATGCATATTACATTTATAGATTGTTAATTACTGGTAAATTCAATTGAAATGACTCACAATCCTCAGAGTTCAAATTGTGAGTTTTCTCAACCCCCCAGCTGAATATTTCCATAACAAAAAATAAAAAATCTCTCAATGGCAGTGGGGATGTTAGAATAAATTTTCCAACACCTTTCACCTCCATTAAAATAGCTCTCTTCTCAACTAAGATCATTGGATTTTTAATCAGTGTGCTGGATTTGCTGCCCATGTTCTGCTTAAAAGAATGCTTAATTAGGGCCCTTAATTGCTAACAGCCCATCAACATTGTGTCAGAAATATCTCTGAAATCTCTATTAACAATAAATAAATAAATAAATAAATAAATAAATAAATAAATAAATAAATAAATAAATAAATAAATAAATAAATAAAAATCTTCTGAGTGTGAACAGAAACTTGAAGCTTTCCCAACCTGTATAGCAGGTTCCTAATGTCAATACAGTGTCAGGAACATTGCTGACAGATATGGGACAAATAGTCAATATAAACAACATGGAAACCCAAGGCATGACTACAAAAAGAGAGAAACAGCTAAATAGCTTAAAAAAGAAAAAAAAAGAAAAGAAAAAAATGTTTTGTTACAGTATAGGTACATTTTTATGAAGTGTGAAAGAAGTCGCTGTTTCGATGCCCGGAGGCATGTGCTGAACTACAGTTTAGCTGGAATTACATCAGAAAATAGAAAATTTGGAAGAAGTGAGCTGCCCCACCTTTCAAACATCTCTGCAAAGCTCTGGGGCCTTCTCGCTTCCCTGTGAAGATGTGAAAATGAGCTTGGAAAGAAATAAAAGGTTTCAATAAAAAAGGAGCATAAGACTGAAGAAACAACAGCCTATAGAACAAAATATGAAGTAATGATGGTTTCCATAAATAAATCATTTTTCTTCAAATAAAGCATTTCATGCATAACTTCAAGCTTCAGAAAAGACAAGACAGAAGTCTGCTTCATCAGTAGGTCTATGAGGAAGTTCAAAATATTTTTGGAAGCTTTAAACTTCAAATTGCTAGGTACATACATACAGTATGTCCAAGCAAAGTGTATAAGATGTCCTTATGCAATATTGTACATTTATGCTGTTTATTATGCACCTCACCACTTAACTTCTGGATAATTCTAGAATACTCATCCATGTATCCTGGTTGCTGTGTCAGTGTCTCCAGATCCCCATGAATCTCCCTCACACTTTCTCATTAGGAAAGTCTCCCTTCAACAGGAAGGATGTCCAACATCTTCTCGATACAATTTTGGAGCTATTGTAATGCACACAAACACACACAAATACGCACGCACACACACTTGCGCACACACATGTTCACGTAACAACAATGCAAGTTCAAACACTCATACTGCACCCTCACACGCACACACATACTGAATGACCGCATTTTCCACTGTACAGTATAATTGATTTTATTTGTAGTTAAATAAAATGATAGATGTTAAATCTGGTGCAGTGCTTAACTCCCCATAGAAGTACTGAGGCAGCCATATTTCTCCCTCTGTTGGCCAGTAAAGACCAAGATCTTTATCCTAGTAAATTACCATTCTGGACTGTTTCTGGGAGGACAAGGTAGGCCCCTCCCACATGATGGTAACAATGATTCCTTGTTAGGGGTGGTTTAATTATGGTTGTGTGGAGAGGGTTTCTCATTAGGGCTGGTATTGTTACACACAGTGCAGAAATGTATTTTCTGTTGTTCAGAGGCAATTCTCTTGTAATATAGGCAAAGAATTCTCCAAAGATGTTTAAGGTGAGCAAGGCAGACTTTGTGTAAAAGGTTTTTCAGTGAAGGAGACTTTTGGGAACAAAGAGTTAGGTTTAGGGAGCACTTATATGAGTTTATAGAAGAAACATTGTAGATTAGGGAACAGAAAGAACAGAGATTACTCTTTAGGGAACACAAATGCGAGTTTAGGAACAAGGTTTAGGGAGATATTAATGGGAAAGAGTCCACGGAAAACATTTTAGGAAGGAGATACATTTTTTCCTGTAGGGAAGAAAGGTTTTTGGGTGAATAGGACAGGACGTGAGTGATGGCAACGCATGGACACAGGGGGACAAACGAACAATTTAATGAAATTGTTTTAGCACGGGTCTGAGCTGCCTGCCAGCAGGTCCAATGCACCTCTGTTCTCTCTGGGCTTTCGAGGCAGCTGGTCTGACAGTGAAATGAAAACATTCATAAGAATCGGCTTTTGGCCTTTTGTAAATTGTACTGCAGGACAATGAGGGCAATTATGAAATGTGACATTTGAATGTGACTGTGCCCGTGCCGCAGTTTGACGGATGATTAATGGGGGGTGATGCTCTGCGATTGGGAGCGGCAGGCCGGGTGTTCAGCGTTCTGCTCGGCGCTCCTCCGAAGCCCTGCTGTGTTTGCACAGTTAAATCGTTACTTTTCAAAGCTCAACAAATGTCATGGCGCTTCAGCATTTCTAAAGGGGGAAGGCGGAATAAAATAAAATGCTTTATGTCAAATGCTACGGCTGTGTGTGTGTGTGTGCATGCGTGCATGTATGCGTGCGCTTGTGTATGTTTACGTGGGTGTGTGTGTATGTACAGGGGTTAAATTGGGATTTGGGAGGTGGGTGGAGATCCAGTGGGAGGTGGGTGAAAAAAGGTACAAACCAATGAATGTCTCAGCTCAAAATAGTTGTATCTCTAATGTATTGTGCACATAATTAAGGAAAACAGTGTTTTAAAAAGAATGTATACTTGATGCAAGCTTTTACATAAAATATTTCAAGTTCATTGAGTGTCATTATTTTTTTTTTTACCCATGAAAATAATCGGTCATCCTCCTCTTTTGTCCTCCCTTTCTTCCTCCTTTATCCATCTTTCTTAAACTGTCGAATTGAAACAAAATAAAAAGCGGTGACTGGTGAGCTGAAAATTGGTGGGGCGCAAAACTTTCCTTTAAACAAATTATTGATCTCAAAACTGTTTTAATTAATTTTCAGTGATTAACAAGCATTGCAAACGATCGGACTAATCAATTGGAAAGGGACACACGGCTTCTTCGCCTTGTGTTAGGGAGATTAAATGATAAATGCGATTTAGAAAATTCCGTTTTAATCACTAAGCAGTGGCGGAATCTTCCCCTGATTTTCTTTGAGTATCAATACAATTAATCCACAAAATAGGCTACTCAATACTATCATATAGCCAGCTCTCCCCAAATAGGCAGTTTTAGCGAGTAGCCTAGGCCTTATAGCCTACATTTATTTTCATTTGCAGTACGAAATTGTGCACATTTTTAATCAACATTACATGCACTTCTTTCTCCGCACTAGTATTCATGGCAAATATCTGCAATGCGTAGATTGTAAACAAAATTGTGCAGGTTTTGTTTTTGCTGGTTATTCTGGAAGCTAACACGGTAGGCTAGATAACAGACTGGTGTATCTTGTTTGTTAAGTGTAGACTACTTGGTGATTAAAACTGATTTTTAACGGATAAATTGAATTTATGATTTAATCCCCCTTACATGGTATGAAGACGCTGTGTGTTAGGCTACTTGCCATTTGATTAGTCCGATCGTTGGTACGCTTGATAATAAAGGAACATTACTAATGAAAACAGGTTGAGACCAATGATTAGTTAAAAGGAAAGTTTTGCGCCCCACCAATTTTCAGCTCACCAGTCGCCACTAAATAAAAGGTTATGTATGTGGGAAATATTCAATCCTAGCTTAGCTGCTAACCAGCAACCTGCTGATTTTACTCAAGCAATAAAAGTTTCCATTAATAATAGCCGGCGTTTGTGGGGGCTGTTTATTCATCTCTCTTTAAAATGTTGCCATAGATGAAATTAAATGTTAATGAAATTACCTACCGCGTCCGCTTCCATACGATCAAGACAATCAACGATATTTTTCTTTCTGTGCCTGTCTATATAAACGACTGTTCCTCCTGAGTTTTTTTTTCTTCTGATTTTTGATTGGTTGAGCGAGTAACTGGTTAGAGGGAACACATGGACTGGAGCCTACGAAAAATGGACTGGATTGTCATAGTTATTTGTAAAACTGCCGGTCAAAATTATTTATTTATTTACCAAAGGTGGGTGGACGCCATCCACCCGCGTCCACCCCCAATTTAACCCCTGTGTATGTAAAATGGAATGAAAACATTTCAATTCAAAGACCGAAAGAGAGATTTTAAAACGTTCAGTTTAAATTAAATAAGATGTATTCCTATACAAGAAGGTAGGCCAAGATTCCTCTGCTATCCTTTTAATGGCATGCTGAGAATTATCTGGTGACATTGAAAACTGATCTGGCCACTCTCCACGTCAACCTTGGGTTATATTACAGTTAACTCAAACTTATCAAAAGAACTGCAGAAATTCAGGGATCAATTCATGGTTTAATGAGCATAAACATTGCTTTAAAAATTGGCAATATAAGGCTACATTCTGAACATGGCCACATATAGCCGAAAATATAATAACACCCCATTGTTCAATATCATGCAATGCTTTGATCATGTTTTAAGGCCCCTGTGTAACAGTGCAGTTGAAAAATAAACAGTTGACAAAAAGCAGTGGATCATGAAAATGATGGAATAAAGAAGTGGGAGGCCACTTCAGGATGGGTGACAAATTAAAGGAAAAACCTGAATAAAAGAGTGGAGAAACAAACACTCATTTATTCAGTATGTTGGATGAAACTTCCAATTACCCAAACTTCCAGATGCTTCCAAACAGGTGTACTGTATGATACAATGGTAACATCCTACCATTCTCTGCAGCATGTAATGGTGAGCAGGCCCAGTTGACCCTTGATTTTGGATCAAGATGGCGAGAGGAAAAGATCTAAGTGACTTTGAAAGAGGGTTCATTATTGTGGCATGGGTGGCAGGAACTTTAGTCACAAACTGGGTAGAGTTTCAATATGAACAGTGATTAAAGTGACATCTGCATTTAGATCTATGGGAAAGACATCATTACATAGGGTTGGAAACTGTAGTCAAAAGTCCACACCATGAGAATGGTACAGACCTGAAAGATTGACCCCTACAGTGAGGCGGTCCGGTGGCTCTGCTATGCTGTGGGGGGGGAGCATTTCCCTGGCATAGTTTGGGTCCACTTGTCTCCTTAGAGGAAAGGGTCACTGCAAATCAATACAAAGTTATTCTGAGTGATCACCTTTATCCTGTGATGAAACATTTCTATCTCGATGGGAGGGGTCTCTTTCAGGATGACCCCATCCACCGGCCACAAGTGGTCAGTGAATGGTTTGATGAGTATAAGAATTATATGCTATGGCCTTCACAGTCAACAGATATCAACCCAGTTGAACACCTACACATGGGAGGTTTTGGACTGACGTGTTAGACAGCGCTCTCCTCCCCCATCAAAACACCAAATGAGTAGAATCTATGCCTAGGCGCATTGAAGCTGTTCCAGTGGCTTGTGTTGGCCCCACACCTTACTAAGACACTTTATTTTGTTTTCTTTATTTAATTTGTCACCCGTCTGTAGCCCGTAATACCTGTATGTAAATTGTGTGCATTTTCACCAATGGTGAATCCTTTCATTGTATTTTATTAATTGTATTATCACTTTAATACCTGCTAATAATATCAACTGTTTATTCATTGCTAATAAATGATTAGCAAATGGAAAATGTACTGCATTTTTTAATACAGGCTGGCGGACACAGTAAAATGTTCAGTGTTAAATCAACTCTTACAGAGTACATATGGTCCCAACTGGGGACCAACATATGTATTCTGTAATCTTACAGAGATGTCCATGCTTCCTGTCAGATGGGATTAAAGACGTGTGTGGTTTTAATGAAGATGAATAAAATAGCAAATTGGAAAACAAATTAAGGTCACACATTTTCTTTCCTCTGTTTCCCCTGTGGTTAGGCAGACAGCTGTGGATGAGCCTGAAATGAAGCCCAGGACCCAATCTGTGAGCAATGAGAATGATGCCGAGTTGCCAGGGAAACAACGGCATGCCAGCTTCCTACACACTAAAATGTCCAGTGTTAATTCAACTCTAACAGAGTTTATATGAGTTTAACGAAATACTGAACATTTTATTCTGTACTCATCACTGGTCAGGCAACACAATGGCCAGCATTATGGGAAAAAGTTTGTAACACACACAGTTCAAAACTGTGTATTAGAAAGTGAGGTGACCAAGGTCTCACAGGAATTGCATTATCCTACTACAGAACTAGTCGGAACGAAATGGAATAATGGCCAAAATCGCTGTCTACAACAAAGCAATGAATACTTTGTGGTAAAATGGAAACTTACCATCCCACTGTAATATCACACAAAAGTATTAGCCAAGAACATGTTTTCTTTTTTTGTGTATGTATTTTGTATTTGGCCTGGAGCACCCTTCTCTTCTTAAAACTCCTGGTTTGTAAGAACCTTGGGTGCACTAATTCTGCATAACAGCTCTCAACTGCAAACATTCACCTGCTGGTAAGAGCACATACATGGTGGCTAGTATTCGCAAATAATTTTATACGCATGGCAGGTTTTATATCCGAGGTGACAGGTGGTTCGTCAGAACCAGGGTACTGTGAAGAAACAACAGTGACACCTCTTTGGATCAGTGCTGCTACACCTGATTAGATGGCATGACAGTCGCTGCCTGTGAGTAAAAAAAGACAGCAGTTCCTGATTAGATTCCACATCTATCCGTCACCGCTGTTAAACTACACCTCAGACATATCTTAGTGAGAATCAACACACACGGGAGAAGTGGCAGGTGACATCACATTGCAAAATGGTGTCAGCATTCAGATCATATTCAGTTATACACGACCCACCTTTGGAATTTTTTTGGTTAATAGTAGAGAACAAATACTTCTAAGCATATAAGATGTAGCGATTACCCAAATATAGTGATGAAAAAGAATTTGGCCTCATTCAAAATACTTTTCTTAAATTCTTCTAACATCTGGTCTTAATAAAAACTCCTATGATAAACCAATGTGGGATTTGTGACACATGCACAGATTTTTTTATTTTGAGCATACCCAAGGCGTGTCAGAGGATGGATGCCAATTGTTCATAAATTGAATGTGCGGGCCTGTTCATGTTGATTTGCATTAGGAAGCACCCTAGCAATCCCATAATTTGAATATCTTCCATGTTCAGCGTCATGTGGAAATATCAGCCATTCATCATCCTCTGCAAAATCTGCACCTCTTTTGTGCAGTCCCTAAAGACACCTCTCTCCCAAAGGCACGATTAGCCAAATAGTAGCAGTCTGTTGCTGCAATGGAATCCATTTTAATTCGTTCAACATGAGCTAATAGAATGATGTTTTAGCTTGATTAGTTTAATTTTAGTTGTCACTGTATGTGATTGCAGCCAAAAGACAAAATTATGTGAGTGAAACGATTAACGCATAATGAATGTCCAAAGTACAGTCAGCAGCATCAGCATTTCTAGTAATACACTGAGCATAGTTTTGTTTTTCTGTTGAGTGGACTGGGCCACCATGGCGCCATGCATGATGCATGATGCATTTAACCAGTGCACTCGTGATCAGGTTTGATGCTGATAAATTGGGGAGAATAAGAGTGGATGGGCCGGTTTTCGGGAGGGGGGGAGCATGGCTTTATGTAATGGAATTGATCCACTAAGTAACATTTTGATTGTAAGTAAATGCTATGACACATAAGAGGCTTATCAGTATGAACATGATCCCCCCCTCAACCGCCAGCCTTCAATGCTGCACTAGTCAAATAGCTTGTCCAATCGATTTGTTAAGTACAGTGATTTGTGCACAAGGGCGGTGCTTATGAAAAGCCTTCTGTCCTGACATCCTCATTCTGTTATAACCTCCCCATATCCATAGCAACATGCAATCCAGTTGCAGATACTGTATGAGTGTCGCCTCTTGACGATTCCCTGCACTGCCGAATTGTGCTCCTTATAGTTGTAGTTAATTCCTGCCTTTAGAGAGAATTTTAATTGGGGTAGCTTTGCTTATTTGAGAGAGAGAGAGAGAGAGAGAAGGATTGTTCGGCTCCAATCCAGAGTGGCACAGAATGCACTGTGGTTTGGAGGTGAGGAAAGGTGCACACGGATGAGCATGCTCGCCTGGGGCCAAATTCGTTTGCACGAATCACGACAAATGGTGCCATGACCTCACAGTCCCTGTTTGATGCATAGTTAATCTCTATTGCATTTCTGCTTTTTATTTTTTAAATTTAAAGACAGGACGGAAATGGCTTGTCTTAATTACCCATAAAACCAAGCTTCCTAAGCACAGGGTCTGGCTCACTGTGGACCCATGGGAGGCACACAAATGAGAAAATAATGAAAATATTCTGTTGTTTTATATCCTGTTTTATTAGTACTTTTTTTTTTTTTTTCAAGCCTTAATGCCTCACGGCTAAACTCATGCATCGCCGGCATAAGGGCATATATTCACTGCAAACACTTAATTAAGGCCAGACTCTCACAAACAAACACAGTTACACAGGCTTTTGGGAGACCAGCTAATATCTCTGTAACTTTTGAGGCACCATAGAACATCCCACTGTCTTTTAAAATAGCGAATCAGTTATGACTAGGGACATCTGTTTATCCAGTGCATGTGAACCCAAATGATTTCAACTTGCATTACTGTTTATATCACAGTGGGGTCACTATAAGTATTGGACTGTTGCAATCATCTGACTAATTATACAGTTAGTGGTCAATTGTGAGTCTCAGAAAAGCAATTAATTGATGTAATAGGCTACACAAGGTGAAAGGAAGGAATGTTACATAGATGGAGGGTCAAACACAAAAAAAACCTCGGAGTGACTGGGTGCAACAGTACCCTCCTAGTACTGAACATTGGTGGAATCAATTTATTTTGTACAATTTACAATGAATCCATACAAATAAGAATAGACCAGCATTTATAGACCAAAAAAAAAAAAATCATCAGTTGCAGTTTGAAATAAACAAGCGAGGGAATTGACTGTCTGTGCAGTGAACAGATGAAATCAGAGATTTAGCAGGTGCTAGTATTCCACTTTAAAAGGTGATAAACATGAATTATGTTCAATCTAAATAAGGCTGTAATTAGGTTTGCCAGATGCCCAACTTTTATCCAGAATGTCCTGTTTTCAAATTTGTGCAGGTCCAGTTTGTGGAGCAATTGATTGAAACTATTTATGGTTAGTTTTAAATTTGACTCTTATCAGAATGTGATCCCTTCTGATACTGACAGTTGCAACAGAGGTGCGGTAACAACAAAAAAAATAACTTAAAGGATTAACATGGTGGTTGAATGGGACACTTGCCAGCTGTCTTTAGGCAACAATAAAACAAATGTGCATATTTTTTTTATTTATTATTATTCAGTCATAAATGTATTTTGTAACTTATTTTTCTAAGCCTAAATTTCCCACTATAAAAGTTCACCCGAACTGTCGAACTGTCATTACCACGGGCGTGGTAATGAGAACTGTCAGTTAGCTATGATTGACAGACCGTGTCCCGTTACCATAGCTACCTCTATGATACGCGCTCATCTTGAGAGACTGAATTTTTACAGGCTAGCTAACTTAGTCTATCAAGTATCGATAGCTAAGGACGTTGACTTATATCCAATAATATTTTTTGCTAGCTAGCTAGCCAAGTTAAGATAAAACCACAACTATAACGTCCTTATGAAAGCAAACTAGCTAGCTAACGTTATCAATAACATTACATTATGAAAGCAAACTACATAGCTAGCTAACATTAGCTAGCTATCTTTAAATGAATATAACCAACCAAAGATAGTCTAAGAGTCCTTAAAAGGCACTCTAATAAGTGAACCTAACGTCAAATATTTGCATTGTCTTGCCTGTAAGCCAGCGGCGCAAACTATGGGTCACGAGTTAACCATGGGTCCCCAAATATGATTTAGAATTAGCTATCACAGCAATCTGACTAACAATAGGGAGGGCAAAATGGAGCTTTAGAATGTCGCCAGGAGTGTATGCGTGTGAGCTCGACAATACATTTCTCACAGAAAAGGTAGTTTGCTGCCTTTTCTTTAGCTCATTACAGTGGTGATAGAAGTGACGAGAATTAAGTGGTACTGTGCTGTTAGCCTTTACTGATCGCCGTACAAGGTTAATGTGAAGTAGCTAGCACAATCAGACAGCACTAACCCATAAAAAATGTACCTTGAATGGTACTTGCTCAATCGAACGGTAAAATTGAAACATTTGATTATAGTCAGCAGCACCGACATTTTCTTTCACACCCTCAATAAACGGCAAAAGTCCAAGTAGAATACTTAAATTGAACCTTTTAAAGTTATATATTTTCTGAAATGTTATCGATTCCGCTTGGCCACAGTGAGTGAAACTAGGCGATCTGAGCATATAGTTTCTATGTAAATTACATCAGAAGGATTCAGCCTTGTTGTTTGCTACCTAAATTTCTTTATGGGGTGTGGAAAGGGGAGTGGTTACTGTACTTGTGATGCAATGAGTCGATAACATTCTCAACCGGTTGAAAATAGGACGATAAATTTAAAATGCATATTTCTCCAAAAATAAAGAACGGACATATTTAATACTTTACTCATCGTGTTTCTTCAAATGCCTTTTGTGCAAATAGCACATAAAACCAAGAAAGTGTTAAAACCACCATGTTACTCCTTTCAGAAATAGTAAATATCTGCAATGTTTATTGGATAAAACACTGTCGGTGAAAAAAGAACAAACTTTGCATGGGTATTTAAACTAGAAACCAATTAGGAAGGTCAGGTTATTTTCTGTTTATTGTCAAAAATGGTACTGTGTGTATGTATGTATGTAGTATTGGTTGAGTTTACAGTAGTTTTGTCATGTTTTAAATATATTGAAAAAATACATTTTTGTCAACGTAGTCATGTCAATAGGGAAGAGTAAAGAAGCCTTTTTTCTGC
This sequence comes from Anguilla anguilla, assembly GCF_013347855.1. Taxonomy (NCBI): domain Eukaryota; kingdom Metazoa; phylum Chordata; class Actinopteri; order Anguilliformes; family Anguillidae; genus Anguilla; species Anguilla anguilla. The sequence continues at coordinate 20,945,370 of NC_049202.1, forward strand.
AAATATTGATTTTCTGTGGACTTTATATCATTTAATGGCCTTTAACCAACCATGTGTGAGGTGGGAAACCAAGTTGTATCTCTTCTGTACCCTTCTGTATGTATGTTCTATTTACATTCTATATGTGCTGTAGATGTTACAACCATGCACTCTGGGAACAAATTAATTTTTTTGGTGCTTAGGAATGTCAGTGAGTAAGCACTACAAGGCAAACTTGCGCTGATTTGGAACCAAGAGAAAAAAATATCTAAATAAGTGTATTTATGTACTTAAGTACTTATAGCATAGTTTGTTTAAGCTATTTAGCTAGTTTTTTGGGAAAGTAAAACTGGGCTATAATAAATGTTTAGGCAATGTATTATTTTAATTCTGATGGAAGAAAATGAGAACAAATTTTTAACAAATTTCTCATATATGAGATTTTCTCAAATGCAATAAATACATTTTAAAAAGACAGCTCAACTCTGTTAACTTCTGATTTGTATATCCTTATCCTCATCTTCCATCATATTGATCATGGGAATGGCAGAGCACAGCTCTTAAAGGGACTAAAAAGAGGCCATCTGATTGACTATGAATGAATCCAGCTGCAACACACTCACTGTTAATGTATTCAGAATAATCCAGGCCATTTTCCACCTGTGCCGTGTGCATCGAGCTGTGCGCTCCTCGCCTCTGGTCACGGAAATACCAACATTCACTAGCCACGCCCACTGCTCCTACGCATTGCGCCATTGACTGCACACAAGCGCTGTGCGACATTGATTCTGGAAAGTAGAGTCCTAAAACTTGATTTTTTATTTCATTTGACTTCAGCTGTTGTTATGCAGGTAATGTAATAGCATTTTCAGTGTTACTGCATCTACTTCCCATTACGTAGGGGGAAGAAGCATGGGAACATTGATCTCAATTATTGTCTGTGTTTAATTAGTGACAATTGATGTGGATTAATGGGGAGTTGCAGCAGCGATAATTGACTGATAAGGAGGCTCTCTCGACTTCTTGCAGAGGGATGACAGTATTTCAGGTGGAAAAAAACTCAATGTCCTTGTGTCATGGTGCCACAGACTGCATTCAAAATCCTAAGAAATTTTCCAGCAGTCGGGATTCATCCACAGCCTCCTCTTCACCGAAATATTAAAAGGCAGATGGCCTTTCCCTTTAAAAAAAGCTTAGATCACACCCTGCCTTTGGGGTCTATCTATCTATCTATCTATCTATTTTTCTGTCTGTCTGTCTGTCTGTCCATACATCCATCTATATGTCCATTAACTGATGTGCTCATGTACTGTAGCAGAGAGAGGAAAGTTAGGCAGGTAATAGTTGTTTGTTTGGACAGGATTAAGATAGTAGGTGTGGTTGATCTGGTCGAGCACAGTAGGCATGGCTTGGATTGAGGCGTGGATAAGATTGATTGGCTAGAGAGAGCAAGTTTGCATGTGGTGGATTGGTTGGGTAATTTTTACTTTCTGAATTAAGTCCTTGAAATTTTACAATGCAGAGCTTTCTTTCTTTTTCTACCCACTCATTTCTCTTTGTTGCTAAAAAGGGAAGGGAGGGGGGAGAGCTTGCAGGCACACAGGTTTGCACAAATAAGTGACTATTAAAGTGATTATCTAATTACATTCAGATTCATGGCTGAGAACCAAGGTCAGAAAGGAAAAGGTGTAAAAACCACAAGCAGTAGGGTTCCTGGTGTGAGCAGCGCACACAGGAGAGGTGAAACCGTCAGCGGCACAGCGGCGTTCTCCGACAGTGAGGATGGCTCCATTAGGCCCGCAGGCCAGTGTCAGTGCCAGAGCTGATGAAAGAGGAAATGAAGGAATAAAAGTAAAGGAGTGAAGAGCGAGGATCAGGTGGCGTGTCACTGCCTCCGGAGAGAACGGGCACCATATGCCGACACCCCGCGTTCGCTCACCGCACGCACTGTCGCGATCGCACGCATACACTCAGACACGTAGTCTCTCTCTCTCTCTCTCTCTCTCTCTTTCTGTCTCTCTCTCTCTCTCTTTCTCTCTCTCTCTCTCTCTGTCTCTCTCTCGCACACACACACGCATACACACAAAATGTATTCCCTCCTCTCTCCCTATCTCTCTCTATCAAACAGATTTTTATCTTTGCGTTCTTTTTTATTGCACTGGAACAATCGTTGTTTCTTATGTAGAGACTCCATCCCCCTCGTCCCCCCTGATTCATACGCAGCATGTGTTTTATGCTGCGTTACTGAATATTTACACAACAGTATAAACGCCCATAATGGATGCGGGCCCACAGAGACCGCAGTGAGCACCGTTTATTCAAATGAATCGTCTCCGGGGAGATTTAACATCCCAGCAATTTATGTATGATTTATATTTTGTCTTTAATTCAAATTAAATAATGTACAGTGTCCATACTCTGGCAAGAATGCTGGGGCACTAGAAGAAATGAAGCTGTGCATTATGGTTCCAAGGCAGGGCCTCAGTTACTGTGATACAGTACTTTCTCAATGGTTGCATTGCTGGCTGTCTTTAATGTGTGAAACAATAACCAGTACAATAACCCACATGACCACTGAGACCTATTGCTGCTCTAAAGACTACAGTATAGGCATATATTGAACCCTTAAATGCACATTATGCTGCACATTTCTGAAATGGCAAAATAATTACAGTCTCCTTTTCAATTCCAAACTGCAACCAAAGATAAGAGCAAATTTTTTTTTTTTTTTTTGTAGATTTGGATCTGGACATAGGCACACTACTGTAACCATATAATATAAATTATATAAGTACATATGACTATATAATGCAAACTATCTTTAAAAAAAATATTTTAAAAAAAAAGTTTTTTATTTAAGCCGCATGTGAATGGTCTTCCTCTCATTCCATTCTGTGTGAGCTTGGCTGTCGTCTGTGATGAGAAGAGAAGCATCTGGTGACACCACGTGTTTCAGAGAACCACAGATGTGTACACTCTCCTGAATTGGCAGCGGGGTTCACGCGTGAACGCAGCTATGGTTGCAGATAACTGAGCATTCCAAATTAGGGTGGGAATTGGATATGTACTGCCCCATGTGGGGTGGCAAATCTGTAAGAAAAAATGTTTTAAAAAATAATAATAAAATAAAATAGCAATCCTCCCAGGAGTGGCACATCACTGGCAGCATAGTACAGGGCCAACTGTCAGAGGGGCAGTGACCGCTCAAGTCAGACTGTCAGATGTGTGTTATTCACTATATTCCTCATACATATCTTATGGTACATTGTGATTTTCAGACTTGCATTTACCTTTACAATAGTTGCTGTATTGTGAATGAAATGCAGTAACAAAAGTAAAGAACAAGTACATATTTACCTGTTTTCTCTACGGAATGTTTGCACAATTGATGACGATGTGGACCTGTTTGCATTAGGCTGTACTCTCCGACCAGCCTCTTCCATTGTAAGACCATAGTTTATGACATGGCCCACAACTGTGGCTCTGATTTCATCAGGGACTCTTATTCTTTGCCTTCTACCTCTTCCTCTATTATGTCTTCCCCTAACACCACAACCACCACACATTCTTTCACCCGTTCTTATTCCTCTTCCACGAGCATGTAGCTGCTGTTCAGGGTTGTGATGTTCCTCCATGTTCAAAAATGGTAGTGATTGTGCTGTGGGCAAGCTCCATATATATGCTTCCAAACTTTATTGGTTGATTGGTAAGATTGTGATTCCTATTTCATTACTATGTCACCTGGCAGGTAATTTGCCAATTTAGCAGACATCACAAACATCCCATGTCAAAGATATTTATGGAATATACATGTACTGTATGTCCGACAGATTTTTATAATTGAATGGATAATTTTGTATGTGATGGCGCACACAATGAAAGAATGTTTAGAAGTTGTGAAGAGTATGAGAATTTCACTGAGAATCAACTCATCAGTTTTGATCAGCAAGCCATGTGCATGTAGTTATTGTACAAATTGTAGACAATCGCACCTACTCTTTTGCACTCATGTGCGAAAACACATGCAATTTGCTTAAATGAATAAGAAATTTAGATATGGTGTGAACAAGAAACTAATTGTTCAGAGATTTGAACTTATTGTTTTGAAAAAAAATAATTCTCATTCGAGAATTGAGCCAAAGAGATTGAGAAAAACTGTAACTACCTTTCCACCTCCCTCCCACCCCCCATTTGCAAAACGATTGGATAGACTTCCAATAATTTATTTCATTGTAATTAAAGCCAAGAGAGGCTATTTTGAGGAAAGCAGTGTCTGAGATTATTAAAAGCAAAACTCATCTTTTTGTATTAATGTAGGTAGAAATTGAAAAAAAAAAGTTCATGCTTTGGTTTGTTATTCAAAAAAATGTTCATATATTAACTGAATTATTCTCTACTAAAAAAAACACATGGCCTAAAACTTTTAGCCTGTACTATATATATATATATATATATATATGTGTGTGTATGTGTGTGTGTGTGTGTGTGTATGTATGTATGTACCTATATTGCAACCTGCATGAGAATGAAATAATCATAGGACTAAGGAAAGAAATATTGCCTGCCAACATGATGGGAGCGAGGTAATGGAAACTGTATGGCCAGGCTTCTTGATCAGTTTGTTGGGTTTATTGTCTTGTTCAGTTTTTATGCCACTGCCCCAGCATGCAATGGCACAGAAAGCAGTAATTGCCAGAACATATAAAGAAGGTTTCTGTTTGCCAACGGACTCTAGCCTTCTCAGGAGGTAGAGTCGACTCTGGCCCTTCCTGTGCAAGGCCTCTGTGTTCCATGTCCATCCTAGTTTATTATCTAGGTGTACTCCAAGTACTTGAATGACTGTGGCCTCTCAATATCCTCTCCTTCAACAGATAGAGGAGTCAGAGATGGAGTGCTCTGATTCAGATTATTAATTAGCAGATAACCAGCACTTCATAAAGCCACTGAACTAAGCCTGTGACATAATTCACTCTGTCTCCCTCTCTTTCTCTCTCTCTCACTCTCTCTCTTCCTCTTGCTTTCTAACACACACACACACACACACACACACACACACACAAAACAAATGCAAAAAGTAAAATAAATATAGACAAATGATTTTGTGCCATTTTACAGTCATTTGGGTGCTTATTCATTGTACTCCATGCTGGCTCATTCACCCATAAAAGAACAGGAAGTGCTTCACCAAGTGTTCAAAATATGTTGAAGTCATTTTTTACATTTACTCAATGTGTCTCATAAGATAAGAAGAAGCATGTCTCTTTCTCTTTCTTTACAACTTTTCTAGGGTTTGGTCGTTGGGCCTGTACTTGCAGGATTTGTTTTTGTATTGTGTTTTCAGGAGGAAAAGATATTCTGGGAGTGCATACTCTGTTAATGTGCCGCCTCATTAACTAGTTCAATAACAATAATTAAAGGACCAATGAGGACAGAAGTCTGAACAGCATTAATAACAATAAAACAACAAACACAATGGTACATTCCAGGCACGGACAAGAACAAAGCAGTTTAGCACATTCCCGACACTGACCAAAATAGAGCAATCTGTCTAAGTCACAGATATGTGCCTAACACATCTGAGCACAGTCCAAAGACAGGGCAGCATGACACAGCTGAGACGCAGACCGAAAGAGAGCAGCCTGTCACAGCTGAGGTGCAGATCAAAACAGAGCAGCCTGACACAGCTGAGACACATCAAGCATTCGAACGGCTGCCTGAAAAAAATCTCACTTTGTAAAATGAAATCCTTTTTTGGTCTTTCTCTGTATTTCAACAGAAAAGAAAAACGAGGCCAATTATTTACCGTGGACCTTTGGAGTGTAATGCCCAGACTGCAAACAAATGATATCTAACAGCTGGTCAGGTCAGTTTTAGGACACCAAAACAACGTCTACCTATTGGCTTATAACTACACTAAATAATTTACATTCAATAGAAATAAACAAGTCAACCACCCATAAATACTATCTCTTTATGTCTGCACATTTGCAACTTAGCCAATCCATCAACTGAGCACTCAATAAATCAATTGATCAATGGAACTATTGTATTTAATTTGTAGATCGTTTCACTTCTAAAGGCAGAATCAGATTTAGATCACTGAGCTGGATGTAGTAGGATGATGTCACCAATCAGGCCACCTCCCCACCCCTGTAACACTCACCTATATATCCATTGTCAGCAGCTTCCACAGCACATGGACACCCAGTGGAACTGTGAATTAGCAGGAAGAAAAAAACTGAGGAGAACACGTGCTGTCAAGTTGCATCCCTCTCTGCATGCCACTTCTGGGATTTCCTTTCTCAATTTTCAAGTGGAAAAAATAAATCTCTCAAAGACTTCCCTTGTCCTCCTTGGAGAGGAAAGGGTAGAGAAAGAGAGCGGGAGAGAGATGTCAAAGAAAATGTGACAGAGCAAGGTGAGAGACAGGGAAAGAGCTGAAAGGCTGAGAGGGAAGGAGAGAGAGCACTGTGGTTCCTGTTACTTCTGGATAACTGCAATAGGGCTCATTTAATGAAAGTCGCAATGTGCGAGCTGACATCTGCGAGATGCGACAGATTTCATTGGCTCATTTTTGAGTGTTTCACCTGGAAATCGCAATTGCAAGCCTCAAACTCACGTCGCAAAGTGCGTTTATATCGGCAATCAGTAAATCGGCAATCGTTCTCATCCCCTTGCCTCGTTTTGGTTTTGTATTAAAATTTTTCATTTCTGTACAACATTGTAGCACTCCTCTGCTCTGGGCTGGCCAGGGGTCTCAGGAGCGCAAGGTTGCAAGGGGTATCTTGTGAGGGGCTGGAAACAGTCACATTGGAATTACACGTTTTAATATAAAAATGTCATTTGAACTATTTATTTTATTTGAGCTATTAGGTCTCCCCAGTAGGCCTAATGCAGCCTATGTTTTGTAGTAACATTAGGCTTTTTGCTATATGTGATATTCAAATTAAACCTAGTCACTGTCATCTAGAAACCATCCATCAGTAATGTAGCTTGTGATGAAGTGGTGACACAAATCAGTTGACGAATCGTAGCTGTAGCTGTCCTGTGCACTTACAGGGTATTTAACCACAGAATCTGATGCTGGCATCACGTGCAACTTGTATGTTCATTGAGCAGTACCCTTTTCTACAAACAAAAGTGTTTTCATTCTCAATTGGTGACCTGGTGGAAATTTGTGACCCATTAACTGCATCAAGGGCTTTTGTGAGATCAAAGAATATATAAAAGGGGCTGGGCTGAAGAAACTGAATGAAATTAGTATTTACAATGAATGACAGCCAAAGACTGTTCTAGTGTCCCGAAATTAAACCTTTACTGTGATCTAATCTACAAGTGAGCCATGTTGGTGTATACAACCAATTAGCTCATTTAGCAGTAATTTATGCAAACAAAATCCTGCATACACACTGGCCCTCTAGGACAAGAGTTGTGCACCCCTTCTTTAACTACAACTGTAGTAATACAGCACTACTTCAAACAAAGTAAAGTTAAAGAACTAATGTTTGACCTGGCCCATTGACAACAGAAACAGTTGCTTAGTCTGGTCGCAGCAAACGCCTTTAGTATATCACATTTTTAGAATCCATTGAGTAGGGTTCACAATCCCACGATGCCTCACGTGATCTTTAATTTTTACCCTTACCACAATAAAGTCTGCATACGCACGTAATCAAACTGCAACTGCATTTACATAGATGCTTTCATATGCCCTAAGTTCAAGTAGATCCAGGCAGCATAAAGGAATATGCATGCAAAAAGCTTATGAAAAAAATCTTGTTTTTTTTTTTTTATTTCCTTTTTTTCTAATGTAAACACTGGAAACAAGGTGCATGGTGAGTTATTCATTTTTAGTATTTGTTTTATAAATACTGCATAGTAATTTGAAATATTGTGAGGCTTTGTGCCAATAAATCATAAATCAGCATAGTATTGCATCACAAAATTGCCATTGGCCATATTGGAAAAGAATAAAAAATGATAAATGGAAGATGAAAAACGAAGGGGCTACATTAGACACAGGATCGAGAGTTAAGTTCCATGGTCTAATGTGGTAATAATATGTGATGAAGTAGCTACTTGGGAGGGAGGAAGGGGGGGCAGGCCACCATATCCACAGGGGGAGAGAGAATGAGAGAGAGAGAGAGAGAGAGAGAGGGAGAGAGGGGGAGGGAGAGAGAGAGAGAGAGGGAGAGAGAGAGAGAGAGAGAGAGAGAGAGAGGGAGGGAGGGAGGGAGGGAGGGAGGGGAGGAAGAACTCGATCACACTGCCCCTGTCTTCTTGCAGGGAGCCATGACTTATCAGCCATTAGGTTAATATCTGACCCTGGGGGAGGCAGATGAAAGAATGAATCAAGGTTGTGCAGAATTGACGTTTGCGGCGGAACCCTGACGGATGATGCCACATCTCCATGCAGAGACCTGCCCTGGCTGCTACTGGCATCACCCGCGCTCAGACGTAAAGGAGCAGCGCCCCCTACTCTCACAAGCGCAGGAGTCACGGCACGTACTGTCAGACACTGACACTGAGCAGCTATACTGCCCAGACCACAGGGAAGCAGCACAGAGCTGCCCATCTCCTTTTAGAGACCACCAAGAAGCACAGTTGTAAAAGATGCCAATGATAATAGTGGCACATAGGCTCATATCAAGAGAGGGCAGGTATGTTTAAATATACCTTCTACAGTACTATGCAACCATACATGTCCTGAGGCATTGGACTTTAATTTGTGCAGAGGAAAGAGTGCCCCCTACTGGCTCACCATCTCTTTCAGGAGCAACTTTAGGTTTTTTTGAGGACATCTACTACCCAGGTACCATCTAACCCCAAATGGTCATTTATTTGGCAGGTACAGGGTATATGGTGGTATGGGGGGTATGAAACTTCTGCAAAATAAAATATTCTTAGTAGAAAGTGTATCGTGCTCCTTTTTTAACATATAAAAAAAATGCTGTGTTAAAAAGCAGATTTAGTTTCATTAGAATTATTTTTATTTTATTTTTTTATTACAGTACATAACACTTGCAAACAATGAGGTTAAGCTATTTTAATTACAATTTTAGCTTTGACATACTGCTTTCATTACTGATGTGATACACTATTGACAAATATTTCTAAACATCACCCCAGGTGTAAATGTGGAGTAGAACTGCCAGTCAGTGCCTCTATTTTCAGTTGACCAAGCACTATGATTGGCAGGATTTGGATTAACAATTTTTGAGAAGGATCTTTCCCCAGTTCTCCAAATCATCACAGCTCATTTCATAAAGTGTTAATGGCTTTGAGGCACATATTGCTGAGCTCCAGAGGGATGAAAAGAAATGACAGGCCATCATATTTTACAGTTCAACACAATATACACCATTATGGATGCTGCTTGGGTATCAATAGCCTTTCACAATTAGCATCTCTCATATTCACAAAACAGAATTTTGCATATTGTAATTAAATACAGATATACAATGATAATTTCCTTTCACGGAGAAATATCTGATGTAGTATCTTGGAAGATGAATTATGGCCCTGTCATTGCGTGTGCTGTATATAGACAATTGCAGTGGATGCTGGGAGGAGACAAATTTGCTTTATTTGGCAAAGAACAGATATATCTGGCTGCATGTGTTCTATTTTTGGATAAGTATTAGTGCAAAATATGGGAAATATTAATTGGTCTCCAAATATGTTTGTGCAAATTAGAAAAGAACTGGGAGAAGTCCACCAGCTCAAAAACCACCCTGGCCACTTGTCCTATTGTATGGAATACAAAGAGCACTCACGGTATATAGACTTCTGAGAGTGCTTCAGTTGCATAGAATACAAGGGGCACTTCAGCTGTAGAAAATACTGGGGCATTTGTTGTGTATGCAATACCAGCAGCGCTCATGAAATATGAGCTCACATTAGCGATTGTATGGGGCATGCCCCATACCTATACAGCACCGAGAGTTTGGCACTTTTCAGGGTTCCCCACAGAAATAACCACAACAGCCACAGACACTCAGCCCTTAAAAACATTAAATTCTGTACATTCTGACCCCATTTCAACAGACAGATTTCATAAACAACTTCACATGTCTACACAATAAAGTCCCAAACGAAGGGGATTTTGCGTTTTCTCCTTCTTCTTCTTCTCTTTCTTCTTCTTCTTCTTCTCATTCTTATTTTTCCTGCCGCCTATCCCACTAACAACATGTCTCCCCATTGGACATTTTTACCGACACTAGCCAAATCTTCACCTACATGACCCAATCAAAAACTTGCATACACACTCAAAATTCCCATATACCTTTTTACTCTGAAACATTTCCAGTTTAAACAGCTAGCCTGCCTGTGGCCTAGTGGGCAAGGTTACAGTCTTGGGAACATGGGGCTGTAGGTTCAAGCCCAGCTAGGAACTCATTTCTTTTACCCTCACTAATAATTTTCTACTACTTCTCAATTATTGCTTTTGCACCACATCTACCTGCCGTTCACCGAACGTATACACTGCATTATGACGTACCGTCTGCACGTTCCATTATTAACCGGCTACAATATTGCAAAGCCATATGGATTCAACGGGAGCTCTTCTGTGCTTACTGGCCTGTGTTCTTCTTTAAAACCACGGACGGGTTTGCTAATGATATTTCACGCATTGCATAGCTATGTCACGGTGCTGCACTAACAAAGTCACAGACTGGTAAACCTCCGGTTGAAGGATGAATCCCGCCTCGCCCTCAGGCAGATAGTTTCTTCTTTTACACTAACGTTTTCTTACGCTTATATTTTCTTTACCAACACTCACTCACGGCCAAACATATGCATTCCATGGCGGAAAATGTATTCCTTTTATTAAAAAGTTATACCAGTTCACTACTGTGCCATTTCTACTAACTATATTTCTTCACTTGGCTACCGTACAAAACCTTCTTATCAGTAAACGCCACGTTTCTACATTCATGTTACGTCGCCCTGTTCTCTATCTAGCCACATACAAACAATTACTACGTATGTACGTTCTGCAACTCCACATTAAAACATTACATTTAAAATCATGACTCACTCATAATTATAACTACTACTGAACATGACAAAAACACATCAGTGCAATAGAGTTCACACATTACTTAACCCTCCACTTCAACAACTAATGTTTTATACAGACTGTTATATATACCATTCGATAAGGAAACTAAGCTCGATCATGGTCACTTCATTTACTTCGCACTATAGTCTGTGATCAAGTCAACCCTCACTTACATGCCCATTCTGCTAAAAACATATTGTTTCAACTACGCAATTTCATCATTTATCCTAATTTATCTCACACTGTTGTTATTTTCTCATATGCAAAGCCTGCTGGGACATATGCGTCTGCTCCTATTCTCCACTATCATGTTTTCCAGTTCTAGCTTAGCAAAACAGCGAACAGGATTCCCACCTGCAGATAAGCCTATCAAAATGCCTTATAAGCCTTACAAACACTAAAAGTGCATCTCCATGAAATAACAGACAACGGAGCAGGACAGCAGGGTACACAAGTTGCGACCTAGGCAGCTCTAATTCTACGGGCTTGCTGATTCTTATCTCAATCAAGGCTCGTTGGATGGCAGTAAAATCCGTGAGTACATACACTGGCCATATTACACCTGCGTTTCTGTTGCGTTTACGATACTACAAACAATATAGGCTATCTTGCCTCTCCGAAATTACATAAGATGTATTCCAAAGCAATGCTACCCAATATTTCCTCAATTCTTTCAAGTCACTTGGCCCTGTGTTTTGTAATCTTACCATTTTACAATGTCATGCAAACTTTGTGTCAGATCAAAGAGTCAAATATTTCAAATTGCCTCATGGAACACATTGAAATTCATGTACAAAACTGCTGCTGAGTAACTACAGGAAGCATATTTCTCCAGAAAACATGTTTATACTTGCTTCTGAACTGAATTTCAGTAAATGTACAAGTTATTGTATATTTGCTACGTACAATAAATACATGCATGTAAAATACATATTGTACATACATACATACATAGATAACTTCTTTATCCCCATGGGGACATTTCCCTCGCAGCATGTTACATTCACATTTACGAACACACACTTATATCAAGACACACACTATCATTCACGCAACAGAAAGGCTGGGCAGCAAAATACATACATACCAATACAAATTGAACATATAGATGCCTATTCAATCAATCTTGACTGTGAGAGAGCCATCCACACATATGTTTGGCCTGTCCATGTAGTGCATGCTTATACACACAGGGCCAAGTGACTTGAAAGAATTGAGGAAATATTGAGTAACTTGGCATTTTTGTACGTTGAAAACGTGTTATTTATGAGATTTTTAAATACTAAACATACAGACGTGGAGGCCCAAGTTGGTTACAGAGACTCATGATTTCCTGTCTAAAACAGGCATGGCGGCAGGGAGCAGTGGTGACACCTGACATCCCAGTCCTGGTTAAAATCGTGCCAGAGCTTGTGACTCCACCGGAATGAATTAATAACAGAAAATGTCATCCGGCTTGAAAAATAGAAGGAAGAGGCGAGCTCAGCTTGTCGGGGGATAACGAGAAAAAAGACTGAATAATTAGTCCCAAAAGGGAGGAGGGAAAAAGAAAATGAAAAACAGCCCTGAGAAGAAGATGAGAGGTGGTTCTGAGCTGTGACTGAGTCATGCACGTTTGAAAAAAATAAAGAAATATCTACACATTTACAAAATAATTTACACCCTTTGTTTGAATACAGTGCAGAAAGTGCACTAAAGCTGTCTTTTTATTATAACAACAAGGCATTTTCCTTTTTTTTAAGGCATACATAATAAATAGCACTTTTTAATGTTCTGTAGGTACATTCAATTATTAATATAATAGCAATATTATACACTCTGTAATTCACAGAAGAACATACACTACTTGGTCAAAGGTATGTGGACACCTGACATCCAACATCTCATACAAAATTATGGATTTTATATGGAGTTGGTCCACCCTTTGCTATAATAGCCTCCTCTCTTCTGGGAAGGCTTTAGACTAGATGTTGAAGCACTGCTGCAGGGATTTGTTTCCATTCAGCCAGAAGAGCTTTAGTGAGGTCGAGCACTGATTGGGCGATTAGGCCTGGCTCGCAGTTGGCTTTCCAACTGATCCCAAAGGTGTTGGATGGGGTTGAGGTCAAAACCATTTCTAAAGGGCCTTCCCCAATCAGTTGCCACAAATTTAGATGCACAGAATCATCTACAATTGCATCAACATTTGCTGTCACTGGAACTGAGAGGCCTAGCCCAAACCATGAAAAACAGCCCCAGACTAAGGGGTGTCCTGATACTTTTGGTCAATATAAAGTACATATAATGACAGAACTTGTTTGTTTAAGGTTGACTAAACACTGCAATTTTAAGATGGCATGTAGCAGGAGAGTACATTCATTTTGGTTTACTTCTTATTTTATTATTCATTTTGCTCCAATGAAATGTCTCATTTGCTTTGTTTGCTTACGTTTACAGCACTGTGTCCACTTATTTTGTTGAAAGATTTATGATTAGGGTTGTATGTGTAGTTAGTGGAAGGGTTGATATTTCCTGGGAATTTGGGTAGATTTGGGCTTAGATTTAAGGTTGGTGGAAGTGTTCAGATTTGTTAGTGCAGGATCAGTGGACAGTAGGTGTTATTTTTAAAACCTGTGTACTTTACACAAACTGAGCTACCTTCATCATTTGTCACAGCGCTGTATTGTTGCATTCTAATCATACCAATATTGTTACATAGATATGTAAAGTCAATTTGCATATATTTTTGTGTCTGTGGGTTGAAATATACAGTATTAAGATGTCCAACTATAGGTCACCCTAGATAATGCAGTCTCTATAGCTAATCAAATTAATACTGTATGAAAGAATTTGAGCTGAGGGTTTGTATCTGATTTGTATAATTATTTGTCTTTCACTGGCTGAGTTGAGAGATGTTTAAGGAGGGATATGTCAAGCACAGTGAACATGTGGGATTTTCTGGAGTGGAACTCAACCAACTGATGTGCCTGTAAAAGATGATTTTGACTCTTCAGCACCTACCAGAAAATGTACACAGCACGACAACTACCTTTGCGGCTAGGCCAGCTCCGAACACTACAGTGCCATAGCACAGCAGTGCCAATGGCTGTTGCTGTAATATGACGGTTGTCAAGCACTAAGTATGTGTGAATACAATGCTTTGTTCCTTCTGGATGTTTTCTATTATATTGCCATTGTTTTTTATCCTGATATTCAGTCACTGTATTTCTTGCAGTTTGGTACTGTTTTTGCTGTTCCTGTGCCTTGTGTCATATCTATTATTAAATGTGTCTTGCCATAAAGCCTGTGTAAGTCACTCGGGACCAGCGCATCTGTCAAATAAAAAATAAAAAGGTAAATAAATATATAATGCAGTCTTTTTACACCTCTGAATGGTGATACAAACAGCTCTTCCTCTGACGGAAATATATGACCCAGGGGCTGAAGAATAAGGGCCAGAGATGTCGGACAGGATAAGGCATGATGAAATGGGTTGAATGGCTAGAAAATGCACAGACAATGAAGGACATCTTCTCTGCAATTTAGGTGTTTGTGTGTGTGTGTGTGTGTGTGTGTGTGTGTTTATGTGTATGTGTACATGTGTGTGGGCATGTGTGTGTTCTTATAATAATGAGGTTGCCAAAACATTGTTGTGAAGAAACAAATTCACACTTGAATACAGAAATGAAATTATGAAAAAGATTGCAGGGCAGAATTAAGGATACGTATTGAATCCTGGTCTGGAGCTGGAACAAAAAGAGGAACAAAAAGCCATGGCCAGTCTCTGAATTTAAATGGCCATGCTGTGTGGATACCCATTTAGTACCCTTAGTCTAGTTCAAGGGTGTCCAATTTTATCCAAAAATGGCCTAAATTCATTCAGGTTTTTGTTTTAGCTCAGCACTGATTCTTCTTATCAAGGTCTTGATTCAAGACCATGACTAGTAATAGTCCAGCCATATGCATGGCTTCTCAGTGTATTTGCTAAAGCAGTGTGCCAATCAGAGGAGGATCAGGAATCAGGAAATAACCTCACATCAAGGCTTAAATATCATGCAGAGAGTGTTGGGTCAGTTGTCAGGAGCACTAACCCAGATCCAGCCTTGCATTTGTACAAATTTCACATTTTAGACTGGTTCATTTTACTATGAATCAAAAGGAGTGCATCCAATTAATAAGTGCAATAACACAATTAGCAACCTGATCCTCTTGCTCTACTGGGAAAGATATCAAATATCTGGTCATTATTTTGCAGATCAATTTAGGCTTTTGGCTATTTCATTTTGATGCTTTATTGTATTATGTGATACTCAATAAAATTTATTTGGTTTTACATGCTTCTTTACGACTATCAGTCTCAGAAAGTGATTGAATTTCTTTTTGTGCTTGCTTTTTAA
Source organism: Anguilla anguilla (assembly GCF_013347855.1). Taxonomy (NCBI): domain Eukaryota; kingdom Metazoa; phylum Chordata; class Actinopteri; order Anguilliformes; family Anguillidae; genus Anguilla; species Anguilla anguilla. The sequence continues at coordinate 20,960,790 of NC_049202.1, forward strand.
ATGGTGTGGAGAAACGACTGAAACGTGTTTATGAAAAATGAACTAATGTTTGCATTGCATCCTACATCATTAAAAGCATGGACTCTACAGTATAAATCCTCAAAAATTCCCAAAAACATTTTGACTTATAAATAAAAATGCATATATATTTATACATATTATAAGTTCCATATGCATTGAGCACTGGTGCAGGCATGTGCAGGCCAGGGTTGGCCATGTTCACCTGAACAGCAAGAACAAAGGAGTATACACAGTATGCACAGTAACAGAGTATGCTTAAATGCAGTATCCATACAGAAGTTCATAAACACTGAATATCAACAGTTTTACAACTGCTTGTTTGGAACAAGTTGACATATATTACAATATGATATTGAGAGTTCATATTTCTCTACTTGGTTTTATAGTCCACCATTCCTTTTACAACAGTGCTAGACAGTCTTGGACACATATACTCAAGGAAGGGTTCCCAAATACCATATAATACATTCACTTTACAATTAATCCTATAAGTTAGATACAAACTTGCATTTCAACCATTCACTCATAAATAAGCTCTGTTTATTTCGAAAATGTGTAAGTTTAATTAATTTTCCATATAAAGTGGGAAAACGTATGTAAAAAATCCCAGCATTAGCAACTGGTGTACGCTTATGCTGGGCCAACAAAAATTGGTCAGAATGTTTGTGTAAATATTGGTAAAATAACTCAAATGTACAGTATCTGGTTGTTTTGTCGACAAAGGGCTGACGGACACAGTTATGTTGGCACAACTTCTGGTCCACATCTGCCAGTGTTCATCCAATGTATGTTTTTATCTGGGGAAATACACTAAATCTGGTTTAGGATTCTATTGGTCTGGATTCAGTGAAGATTCAGTGGGTTCACAGTCTGGCATCTTCGGCTGTCGCCAAATGAAAGTCATCAATCTATGATTGAGCATAAACATTTTGTAACTTTTTTTTTTTTTTTGGCATTTTATGGGCTTTGTGTGTCGTGGTGCGGGTGGGTGTTAATGGCTCTTTTATTCAACAGCATACTCTGACTAAATCATGAAACGGGTTAAATAGCAGACAAGCTGTATGCCATGTTCACTCCACGCTCTTTCAAGATTCTTTTAATTAATAACATGGGAATTCTATATTCTTAGGCTAAGAAATTTAATTAATAAATGAATCACGGGAACAGCTGTTCCACAGCACTAAGATGGAAGAGAAGAGGGCTTTTTATTTATGGAAAAAAGAAAAAATGAAACCAAACATGTTCAGCAAACATGAGCCCAGAAGTATTCCTTGACCCCAATAATCCACCCACAGAAATATTGGAGAAAAGACATTTTGAGAAATGTTTTTTTTTTCTCATCCTTTCTGTCTGGAATACTAACAATAAAAGAAAAAAGAAGGTAATGTTGAATTATTGCTGAGCAGATGTGCGGTGTGCTTGGTTGACGAGACGGTGAGAGAACCTTAAAGTTTACAGGGGGTGCATGAAGCCGGGGGTGAGCTCCCTGTAGGCAGTCACTCACCTTGAGCAACAATAGCAAAGGCTGAAAAGCATCAGTTTGTATCAGTGTTAACCAACAACTATGTATTCTGCCAACATGTCTCTCATTGACTTCCCTTCCAGCGGATGAAAACCTACACAGAACCCAGACTCATTGTAATTCACTTCATACAGACAAGAGAAGACAGATCTGCTGTACGAAAGGTGTTATCATATATTTTTTTAGTATATGGTCTCTTTTTGGCAGAGGTACAAAATCAGAAAATACAGGAGTACTGGCGAGTGCACTGCTCTCCTCCAAATCACATATCGATTTTCTTCACTCAAATGTCCATTAACTGAGCTGCATAGTCAAAGTGCTTAAGAATCACATTAACACACAACTGGTACAGGCAGATTACAGGTGCTTATTTCAACCAGAGGAGCAGCTCAATAGCCATGACATGTCATTAAACAACTCAAAGCTCCTTTTGTGTCTGTCAAGAAACCTTTAACCAAATGCTTATTTGTCATTGGCTGACCAGTATGATTTTAAAATGCTTTGCAAGCTTAAGGTAGCCTGATGAAAGATCAAAAAACTTCCTCTGCAAACATTAAATGTGTCCCAATCATTTTATTGTTGGATGGCTATTTTGAGAGCCCGACTTTTCTCACTTATATCCATACTGTTCTCATTTTAACCTAAAGGGCTCTATTTTCAAGCTGGCGCAAAGCAGCGCCAAGCGCAAGTCAAGTGTCTTTGTTAGTTTCAGACCAACGCAGTTGTCATTTTCCCATCCAGCACCCACGTTGTTTAAAGAGAATATGTACTTGCGCCCATCTGAGTGCCCATGGACGTGATAGTCTTAAAATGAAGTGTGGTCAGGCGCATTGTTGGCGCATTGCTATCTTGAGGCAGCGGAAAGCGATTGCACGATTGACTAACAAAAACCTGGTCTTAAGTCAATGGCACAGTATTTTACTGTTATTTTAAGGACGCATTATTAAGATAGTACATAGTACATTGTGCACCCGCCTACATAGGCGCGTGCACAATGCGCAATATAAAAAAAAAATACATGTCATAATGTTTAGTCATAATTTTGGTAATATAATATTAATATTATACTATATATATTAACATAATATTCATAACATAATATTTGGTGGAATCCTGCTGTTGCCATAGATGGTCTGCTCGTGCGCTTTCACTTCGTGCACCAGCAGATCTGTTTCCTCTGCAGAGAAGCGTTCTTTCCTACTACTTGGCAAATCCACCATTATAATAGCAATCCGCCAAGGTGCAAGCGCACCTGGCTTTTGAAGGGAATGGGAGATGACACTCTGATTGGTTTATTTCATGTTACGCCCAAAATACACCTATGATTAATTAAGAGACTAAGTACAATCCCTTTGAACCATGTGCCTTACTTTGCGCTCAGATTATCCGCCGTTAAACTAGAAATAGTGAATTTGGACACGCCCTAAATGCACTTGCGCCATGCGCTTTAGACCGTGCGTTTAGATCGTTAAAATAGAGTCCAAAGAATCCATGATGGTCAGTGATGCATAGCTGAATTGCATCTTAAAAGGTCAGAATTTAATGACAATAAAGATGATCATTATTGTAAGTGTGCAGGGTAAGACCTGGTTTGAAACAAGTGAAACTGCATAAAGGTCTACATGTTCAATCAACAATATGTCAATCTTTATACTAAACACGTTCTTTCATTATGTCAGCATGCATAAAATAACAGCGACCCTCAGACGCTAAATTTCTTGCCAAGAGTTCAATGTCCAGATTATTGCTGCTTGAGAGGAGATTTAACAGACATGTTTTCAAGCGGAATGCAAACAGAGTGAAAACACAGGTGGCATGTACATATAAACAAGAAAGGCAAAAAACACCCAAATAACATCTCCTCCTACTACACATCAAGGCGATCCTAGTGGATGTTTGTCATTAAGAAAATATTTCACATTCATTATGCACATTACCTAATACAACAAATAATGTGTATACAAGCAAACTGTGTTGAATACACCATAAACACATTCAATTAAACTGGACATGGGAGAAGGGTAGAGAATTACAATGTTCGCAAAAAAGGTTTAATGGCAAGTTTAAGGCTCACCAATTTCAGCATTTTCAGGTAGGAATTTCATGCAGTCCTATGCTTTAAACTGTTATTAAAGTGCTTTCTAATTTGTCATGCCAGGAAAGGTGGGGTAAGAGCAAAGAAGCCTGATTGTGCGTTCTGAGGCACTGTCCATTCAGAACCTCCGGGAAAGTTACTGGACCATGGACAGTGCCGTCCTCACTCACAGGCAGGGTGGCAGCTGTGGCTCATTGCCACTTATCTTACCCGCTACCCATTACCTTATTAATGGGGTCTATAAAAGACCTTGCTCTTAGGCCTAAGTGAGAAACATACCTGTTTGCCATATGGCTACTGCACAATCATGGTTTTCGGAAAAGTTTCGACCTTCCTTTCCTTTTCTGTTCTTTCTTTTGAAAGCAGTCGTTTCATTGTTTCTGTATTATTTTTTCATAGGTTGAGTCTTTGTAATAAAAGTCAGGAAGCTGAACATTTTCCCATGTTTATCTTGTCTGTTCACCATATGACACTATGACCACCCCCAGAATCGTGCTACAAAATGTACCGATGCACATTCACATTTATCTAAACATTCATAAACATTCAAATAACGTGCTCATACATTGGTTATATGAGTTTGTTACTGCTAAAAGAAGTGTGTATCATTGTGAAAAAGGGACAGTGAATTTGGTATAATTAAAGAGTGAACTGTAAAGCATCATAAAAAAGATTTTTTTAACTTTTTTTTTTTTTTTACAATAATTGAAAGTAAACACATTAGATAAGGTTACATATTCAATTTGTACTATGCTAATATTGGTTGGTGAGTGGGTATACCAGAGTCTGCAGGAATAATTAAATATCTCTCTTTGGGCCAGAAATAATTTTATGGCTGGCATTGAGCATGTTAGTAGTTCAAGTATCCTCTTACGTCTCCCTTAAATGATACATTGTATGACCATTTTCCGAGAGCAAGAAGGAACAATAACATTCCATGCTGCAAATATAGCTAAATACAAAAGTATTGAGATAGTGACACAATTTGTGTTGTTTTGGCTCTGTACTGAGGCATATTAGATTTGAAATAAAACAAAGAATATGTACTTCAAGTGCAGACAGTCAACTTTAATTGGAGGGTATTTACATCCATATCTGGTGATTCATGCAGGAATTACAACCCTTTTCATACATAGCACCCAATTTTAAGGGAGTAAAATTGGACAATTGGCAGCTCAGCTGTTTCTTGGCCAGTTGTGATGGTGGTGTATGTGCATGGTGTATAAACAGTACATGATTCTGTGGCACAGTACAAGATGCAGCAATGGCTCTGTGAAGTTTAGATTTATATCCATTGTGGACAGGCTCGGGAATTTGATTAAGTATTTTTTGGGATCAGCTGAATTCTAGAAGAATGTAGTATCCTTCCTACTTCATATACTCTTAAACTTGGCATGATTTATGTGGTCATCTGTTTCACATGTGAAGAGTTATCTGTTTTACAAGTACAGAGCTTATGGTATTTTTTAGAGTTTTAGTCATGTTCGGGGTTGGGGCCAATTGGGGTCAATTTGAATTGACAGAATTCACTTCCTGAAATGTAAAACTTTGATTCATCTTTTTTTATAAGGTATTTCACAGAAATCAGTTGTTGCTAAATGTCCACTATGGCATTTATGTAACTGTGTTTTTACATACTTTACATCTTTAGTTAAGAATAGCACTGCATTATGACACCAGTGATATCAGAAATACAAGATGGCAATGAAAGATATCCATTTGCAAAGTGAGTGTGTTGGGTCGTAATGGGTCTTATGCTTACAGATTTGAAAAATGAATGTGTGTAATAGTACAGCTTTGTGTGTGTCTGTGTGTGGTCAGTAACTGAATTCCAGGTGAACTGGTCACAAAACAATCTGCTAAAATATTTAATGTGGCAATGGGAACAGTGTCAAAAATGATGACACCATATGCCCAACATGAACAAGCTAGGGGCAAAGAGGAACAATGGTCACAAACTGAAGCTCAGCAACAGGGACAGAAGGACAGAAGAGCACTACTAAACACCGTAAAGCCACGCCCTCAAAAATGACCCCAGAAATGAATCAACAGCCCCGTGACTCAGTGTCAAGAAAACTACACATTTGTGAGTTTCACAAAGCTGGTATACACGGCTCAGAAACAGTTGTATCTAAAGATGCTGCAAAACAGTGCATAACCTGGTGTAAGGAGCACAAAACCTGGACCCCTAAGCAACGGAGAAAAGTATTAGGGTCTGATGAGTTGTCTCTATCTCTTTTTTCTTCATCTGGGTTGATTTATGTCTAGAGAAAGCCAAAAGAAGCCTTCAACCCACAATGCCTGCTGCCAAATGGTAAACATGCTGGTGCATCTGTAATGGTATGGGCAGCCATCTCACGGGATTCATTGGGTCCTGTGCATGGTCATTATTATCCTGTGCATATCACTAATTGTATATAATGCAGTTATTATAATATAAGAACATAGATATAAGATCTACAAACTTTTCCAGGGACATCCAAGCCAGTTAAATAACTCTTCAGAGCAGAAGGTCAGATTTTGTGTGTATGTGTGTTATGGTGGTTTTGGTTGGTGTTGTGTGACATATTTCATGTAAGGTGCCATATTAGCCCTGTGAGTCACAGCGGATAAGTGTGTCTGATTACAGAAACAAAAATAGGAATGAAGGGAGAAGAGACAAAGCCACATAATGTGATGACTGAATCAGTGAGCGCCACACGCTTCTGTTATTTGGCCAGCAATACGCTGCAACACTTACCCAGAAACACAAGATGTGACTCCTCTGCCTGTCGATCTATCTGTCAATGGCTGCTCCCCTGGTTGTTGAAAAGGTTCTGGGAGGACACTTCACCTCAAGTGCTCCAGTCAGAGTCCACCTGCATGAGCAGCGTACCAAATGAGCAGGGTTTCGGATAGGAGTGCGGAGAAGCAGCCAGCTGGCACGCAGAATGCGCACAGTGAATAAATCATAAGCGTTCTGTCAACCCCCCCCTTTGCTGAAGCTTCGTTATCTGGTGCACTGCAAGCATTCGCTCACTTCTTCAATTACAAGTCGAAATGTATTTAATTATCTATTTTGTTGTCTTGTCTCGCTGGTCCAACTGCTGAACCACTGTTATGCAACCGCTGAATTTTAACAGCCTGCTTGTATGGTTAAAGTTCTGCTCTGGTTTCATCTTCAAAGGCTGTTTCTTTGTTAACATAATTATTAGTGCTCACCACTAATTGGTAAACCTTTTTGGACTGTATAAACCAAATCTCACTTGTTCTATCTCTCTCTCTCTCACACACACATATATATATATATATATATATCCTGGGTTTGAATCTCGGGGCCTGTCTGTGTGGAGTTTACATGTTCTCCCCATGTCCACATAGGTTTCCTCCAGGTACAGTCCAAAGACATGCAGTTAGGAGACTTTAAATTGCCCATAGGTATGAGTGTGTGAGTGAATGGTGTGTGTGCCCTGCGATAGATTGGCAGTCTGTCCAGAGTGTGTTCCTGCCTCTCGCCCAGTGCACACTGGCATAGGCTCCAGGACCCTCTGTATCCCTGGCCAAAATAAATGGGTATAGATAATGGATGGATGGATGGATATTTATCTCTCTAGCTCAAAATCAAAGCGTCATTTTCAGGTGCTTATCCCTGTACTTATCTCTGTAACACCGATTGTACCATAATGATAAGCTGTTTGTCCATTTTTCCTCACTGAGTGAAACAATAATTTGTAAAATGGTATCATATTGGTTGGAGAAATCGGAAGCCCGAAACTCTGATTGGCTGTTTATGGGGCAACTGTGGGCAACGTTTTTCAGGCAACTTTGGTTGCTCAGTTGCCCAGTTACTCGTGTTGCTGGGTGTCGCTCAGCTACTTAGAGAATGAATGGGCTTCCGGAAACTCAGTTGACGAGTTCCTTGCTGTGTGAACACACCGTTAGGCTATGAAAAATGAAAACTATTTGAAAACAAAAATGATCACAAAGATGAAATGCACAAGTATATTTCACAACATGATGTAATTAAGTAAAATTAAATAAAATAAAAAATGCACCAACCAAAGAGGCTGTCATGATCATGCACCATTAGTCTGAATGAACAGGAATAATCTCTCACTGAATCAAGATTTCAATAATCTCTTTGGCTAATAAATGCAATTTCCACTACTCACCATATGGAATAGGCTGGCTTGCATTGTAAAAGATGCAAAAATGCCTGTGCTGCAGAATAATGCATTTAACAAAAAGACAATAAAACAATGTTCTGATCATATAAAGCTCATCTTTAAGCCTACTCGTGTTCATCGAGTTTTGACAGAATGCATATTTATAACAGCCAATAAATAACACTTGGGCTATGATAATTGACCACCGACCTATTTAGGTTAGACCTTTCAGTTGCAGCAATACTTCATGGCACTGAAGTGGACAGCTGCTGACTTTCAGAGCAGCTTGAGATCCATATTTGCTGCGGAACCATCTCCTCCTGCAGGTGGCCTCTCAGTGTGGTTTTGATCCAGTAGAAATTGTTTCCTTGTGCCTAAAGAGCCTTCCAGCCTGCTGGAAGGTGATTTGGCATGTGAATAGTGATAGGTTGCTGAGGTTTTGAGTCAAAATAAGTGAAATGCATGTTTGAAATGTTCAGAGTCATTATATAGGTTATAGCCTATCAATATTTGTTTATTTATTTTTGCTGGCAAGATAATCTGGAAGGGTTTACATTTCCTGGGCTTTGATCAAAAAACTGGCAGTTTCTGGCTAATGCAATCTCTCCTATATAATTTGAACACTGATGAAGATGCGGTAACACACATAGGAAAGTTAAGATCCCTTGCTTAGGGCTATAACACCAGGATCCAGGCTGCGGACTTGAATCTACAGCTCTGTAAGTCCAAAACTTGCAACATAATTTTGTAAGAAGGTTTTAGGAGATGTACCGTGCAGTGTTCACGTCAATGTTCAGCAAGTTCCACCAAACATGCAGGAACAGCTATGACTAATTCTGCCATGACCATGCACAATGGTTTCTGCCTCATATACATTGCCATGGGTAAGGGTACCTGCTGAACCACTTAATAATCAATAATGCAAAGGCAATGCGGGGAGAGTCCAGTTAAGCAGCAAGACCTTAAGCCCAGTCACATGCTTTATTTATTATATAGTGCTTTGCTCCATTAAAAAGTGCATTAACAGTCCTCCATGCAGCATTTTCACTGGATGTACCGTGAGCTTAGAAATCACATGGGGTGGTGTCCAAGGGCTATCAGAGCAGTGTAGCCCAGGCAGAAAAAGTCCTGCCACATGCCCCATGCTGATAAAACATTGTTTTCACAGCACAAGGTGGCATGCAGTTGGATTTGAGGGATGGGTTCATGGAACAGGCAGGCCTGACTACACGGTGAGGTAAGCAGCTGGAATACTGCACACCAGCTTGTTTTTCATCTCTCATTCCCAGTCTCTCTCTTCATTTGCCTCTTGCTATCTTCATCTATGCTTACTACTCTCTCTGTTCACAACAGAACGACATTTATACCATGAGCTTTGACCTGTATTTTATGACAATTTAACAGGATCGCACACAAAAAGTTGAAGCTGCAATTTTGACTGGGATTGGCAGTTTGAGGAGGAAGTGATCGTCATTTTTTAAAACTTGTGATTTTGGTTTAAGGAGGAAGTGATTATAACATTATTTCATCTGAGATTCAGGTTTAAAGAGGAAGTGATTATGACTTATTTGTTTGTGATTCTAATTTAAGGAGGAAGTGATTGGAACATTTTTTTTTTACTTCTGATGTTGGTTTAAGGAGGGGGCGATTATAACATTTGTTTATGCATGATTATAAGTGATTATAACTTATCTTTGTGATATTGGATTCCAGTAAGACTTGGGAAACGTATAAACCAGTATTTCAGTCCATAGCTTGAAGGAATCACTATGGAAACTCTAATTGCAGCAATCAGTGGTAAGAAGTTAAAGGAACACAACCAAGTATATAATTAAGGACCAACTGAAAAGCGTGTTGGCACAAGGGTGCATGTCTTGAAAACCAGTAACCAATCTGATCCAAAAAGGACCAGAACGGGCGACAGTTTTGGTTCCAGCCACGCACTAAAACTCCTTATTCATCTAAGTCAAAGTCAAAGTCAAAGTGTTTTTATTTGTCAAGTGCACAGTATAACACAAGGTCATACTGAGCAAAGACATTCTTATGACATGGCAGGCAGCAACTACATAGAAGCAAGAGCAAAAATATCAAAAAATATATAAAATATACATAATATTAAACATAATATTAAACATTAGCAGCAGTACCAGCCTGTACAGATGGGGGATATG